>NC_092501.1:6109943-6443872 GCF_047511675.1 Marmota flaviventris
CTTGTGCTTTGCCGTCCTTGACAAAGCCTGGTGAATTGCATGCTGTTTAGGATAACCAGGGCCCCCCTCATCCGATTTTTCTTAGCAAGTCAACATTTCCGTGTGTCCGGGTAGTTTTCCTCCCCGTCCTCCTACGCCACTATACCACTGCTGACTGCACTGCTCTTCTAATCTCTCCTGTGAGATTTCCACACCGACACCTGTCCTCTCTCCTGAGGGGGCACGCAGCGGGGGCACTTCTTTTTCCAGCAGGTGGCTTAGACATTAATCACAGTCCCCGACCCTCATGACTTCCTGGCGCCTTGTGTCTCCCAGCTCAGGACCCAGTCTGTGCTATTCATGGAAGAGTGTGCGTGTGCGTGGGCACATGTGCCAATGAGCTCGTGTGTGCACTGGAGGATGAGGTGGCAGGAGTGGGGGTGGCCCCACACGCACCACAGGGGATTGTTCAAAGCACACACGTCTGAATCAGCCCCCAGCGTCTCCTCCGAGTTCTCCCTGACGACCTGCCCCTGTGGAGGCCTTTGGGAGCCTTACCACATTATCTGCAAAACGAGGAGGTCAGACCCTGCCTGCAGCACAGCCTAGAAGCTCACACACACGTATCATTGCAATTTGATGTTCATCTTTTATGTTGTTTTTATGTCTCTACAGGGGCCTCATTGCCAGTGGTTTCACGGAGACCCATTATCTGCAAGACGGTACTGATGTCTCCCTCACTCGAAATTACACGGTAATTCCTTCACTTTAGACCACCATAACTCTGTGCTGTTGAATCTGTGCTTAAACTTTGGAGCCATTTTATTCTGAGCAGAATCACAAGGGTCCCAAGAAGAGTTTGTACATCCCTTAATGTTTAGCCATTCCTTTATCACTCCAGAAAAATTTGGTTTTGTCCACGTACATGTCAGAACAGCTGTGGAGGCTTTATGGCAGGGCCAACCCTGGAACACCTTCGAGGCCTTGGGGTGTTCATTTGAGTGAGTCCTTTTTAGAAAACCCAGCCAAAGTCAGAGATCACCTGCAAAGCAGTCCTACCTGAGCTGAATTTTGGTGCATTAAACTTTAAAGTTCCTTAAAGAAATTTAAGAGAAAACTAACTGACTCTGCTTAACTTACTATAAATGCACCCACAATGTTGATAGGATTCTATGTCAAGAGTTTTACTGCGATATGGCATTGATCACCGCCTGATCAGCTTTTCTGATATTTGAACTTTTACATGTAATGAGAAAATGCTCATTTTATTTGTTCCTTTAGCGTTTATTGTACATCATCTGCGTGTGCATATGGCCCCGTGTGTGAAAATGGAGACTCAGAGAGGAAAAGACAAAGTCACTGTCCTCTGAGGATAGGACGTTCCCTTGCTCTAAAAGCTGTGGGGGTTTGTTTTAAAAGTATGTGGTAGAGTCAGGCTTTACGTTTGCCATGGAAGTGCTGGCAGGTCACCGTCATTGTCTCAAAGGCCTCTCTTCTCTGCATGTTGCCAACACCTTTCTTTAAGTGGGTTTGGCACCCAACACTTATGAACTGGCACTTCCCCCTCCCAGGAACACAGTGGGATACGCTGCTGCAGACCTCCCAGCCTGCATTGTTCAGCTTTCTGTTGCTGTGACAAAATCCCTGAGAAAATCATCTTAAAAAGAGGAGGATGAATTTTGGCTCCTGGTTTCAAAGGTTTCAGTCCGTGGTTCTTGGCCCTGCAGCTTTGGGCCTGTGGTGAGGTGGAAGGGCGCGGCAGGGAATGGGCGGGGGAAGCTGAGAAGCAGAGAGATCAAAACGGGGCCTGGTACAAAATACTTCCTTCAGGGCACACCCCAGGGGCCTGTGTCCTCCTGAAGTTTCCACCTCCCAACAGCCCGTTCTGTTAGGATTCCGCCAGTTGATGAGTATATTGATGAGGACAGATCCTCACCACCCTGTCACCTCCCAAGGTCCCGTCTCTGAACACGGCTGCACCAGGGACCAAGCCTTCACTATATGAGCTTTGGGGGACCTTGCAGATCCAATCAACACAGCCCAGATGAGACCCATAGCAATCCCGCATGGAACATGAGCATATAGGAGTCGTGACAAAGTCTGGTCAGACTTAGAAGAGAATCATGGGAGTCCTCCAGAGGGGAACCAAGAGGGGAAATGAGCTCAGAGCACTGGCGTTGAGTGGGGCCAGGGGACCCCAAAGGGCTGTTCAGGAACCAGAGGGAGAACCTGGTACGTGGGACAGGGACAAGAGAAGTGGACATGTGTGGCTGTGAGTCTCGAAGAATGTGGCCCCCCAGTCTGTGTTTAAAAAAAAAAAAAAAAGGAAGAGAGGGAGAGATAGACAGGAAGAACCCTCCAACCACAGAGGGGCACGAAAGAACTGTCTGCCAGGTATTCTGAATTGAAAAAAGATTTCCAAAAAAAAAAGGGAAACTGAACCCCATCTAGCTTGTGTGCATGTTGGGAATGGGCTGGGCCCGGGTCCAGAATTTTAATACCATCATCAGAATGGAATTCCCAGTCAAGATCCTGACCTCAAAGCGGGTCCCAGATCAGTGAACCCCACGGCCCACGCTGAAGCCAGCCCCAAAGTGCTCCAGGGGGAGGTTTTCATGGCCCAGACGACACGAGATGCCCCGGCAAGGAGATAATAAAAAGCGCCATAAAAATAGTAAGGATCAGCCCCAAGTCCAAATCACAAACCAAACAAGGAACACAGCCCCTGTCAGCAGGCATCTGTGGAAAAAGAAACAAGAGAGTCAGTGCTTCCAGGAACACGAGATGATAGAAAAACCAGGGGAAACAGTTAAGAGGACAGAGCAGGTCTGACAGAAGTGCCACCATTAAAACACGTTTTAAAAACAGGAAAGAAACAAGGTTTAGGCAGAATATCCTGAAAATGTGCCTGAACTGAAGAAAGACATGAATCTTGAAGAAAATGCACCAAATCCCAAGCAGGAACAAAGGTGAACCCCCTGTTCCAGGATGGGTCACAGAGAGACGGCGGAGCATCAGGAAGGAAGCCCAGAAACCACGTGGGACAGACATTTTCTGTTGAAGCAACCGTAGATTCCCAGCCACGGCCATGGAACTGAGCTTCAGGGAGCCAAGGATAAATCATTGTCACCCTCAATTTTATACTCAAATGAATTTACAAAAATAAGAGTGAAATAGACATTTTTATGTAAAAAGGAGATTTACTTCTCTTCTAGCCTAACAAAGAATATCTACCCAAAAAATAACCAACAAAGAATTCTTAGTAAGAAGCGGGGAGCTGGGGTAGGATGTCAAAAGCAATCATAAGCAAAATAATTGCATGTGAATAAGTCCAGACAATCCATTTAAAATAATAATTAAAACAGTAATGACTAAATTTGTTGTTCTGAAACATGATAAAAAATAGATTCAAAAGTTTAAGAATTTCCATTGTTCTGGAGGATAATAGACAAACTAATTAGATTTCAATAATTAAAGTATGTCTTTGGCAACTTTAAGCATAACCCTTTAAAGAACAGAAAGGCAGAGTATAGAATTCCGAATAATAATGAATAAAAAAAGTGCATCCATCAGTAGAGAGCAGGAAAGAAAGAAGAGGAGAAGAAGAGCAGAGTGAACAAAACAAAATAACAAGATAAAAATGAGACAGCATATTCATCTCATTACTGTTCGTTAAAATGAATTATCTCCTTAGAACTTAAAATAAAATCCAGCTGCATAATTTTTACAAGACTCACACCCCACCCCAAAAACAAAATGCTTGTGACAGGAAAGGAATGGGAACAAGAAAGGACTGATGAATCTCAGCCCAGGAAAGCTGCCTTGGTCTAGGGACGTCAGATAAGCTCAATCTTGAGGCAACCATGTCACCACTAGGGACCAAGGAATCACAATGTCCTGATAACAGAAATCACTCAAAAGGGCGGACAAGACCAGGAAACTATAGGTACCAGCAGAAGAGTCTCCAAATATGTTTAAAAACAATTAATCTAGGTTAGTTAAAGGTTTTTATAAAATCTAATGACCCCATTAAAAACTAGGTGTTGTGGGCTGAATCTGATTTCCTTCTTAGTTATGTTTACTTAAAGAAAAAAGAGAAAAACTCCTATATCAATGGAACTCTTGAACTTAGCAATTTCAAGAGAAAATTCTCTAAATATACAGTTGATATAACTTATTCATAATGCAAGACACTAAAAATACCTTGACATTCTCACAACAAAACAGGAGACTTAAATATATCTCTCTCGGAAATGGAGATTTTTAAAATGAGCAGAAATTACAAGAGGAAGACAAAAGAATTATGAGAAAGCATTAGTTAAACCAAAAACTGCTCATCTGAGTATGTTAATAAAACCATTAACAAAACATTTATGAAATTAATCAAGGAAAAAATTCTCAAACAATTTTAGGGATGCTAAGAAGGATACAGCTATTGCTAAATAGAGATCCTTACAATCGTGAGTCTTTATCAACATACTATTTTCTTAAAAATGTAAATTGTTAAAATTGGTTCACAAGGAAAAAGAAAAATTTTAATCTTAGTATATAAAGAAATTAAATCGAGTATTTAAAAATTCTACCCATAAAAATAATACCAGGTGAGTTTTACCAAATCTATAAGAAATAAATAGCTCCTGAAAAAGGAAGCAAAGTTTTTAAAGTAGAAGAGGAACTAGCAAAATTAGAGAAAGAATAAATAAAAAATGAATCTTTTGAAGTATGAACATAGTTGCAAAAATTACAAGAAGTATAAACTCTCTCCAGCGTATATGTTAAAAATCCTTTAAGAAGAAAGCAAGGATCCGTAGCATTGATCTATCTTAAAATGTCATTCTGTACATTAATAGCTTCAGATGAGTGGTGTTATTATGCTTGGTGCTATTTCTTCTACTATAATATTATTAGCAATTATACTCTTTCATATATAGGTTCTAGTAGCTTGTGTGGGTGGGGATGTTTCTGGTGTCTCCTCTCTGCCCTATAGAGCCTCACAGAGCATCTTCATATAAGAGGTTTTCAAAAAATGATTCACCTGGCCATTTCAGCATCTGAGGTGATGCCATCCGGAATTCGTTCACGTACCCATTCATTCACCCAGAGCTCATGGACATGGAATAAAATGTATCCTCAGCATTAATCAAGGAAAAAATTCTACTAGAGAGGCATGGCATTTGAAAGACATAAAAACAAGTATGTTTTAATGCACCTGCTATGATAAGAAGTGTGTGCAAAGGAACAGTTTTAACTCCTGGGAGTCAGTTCACTGAGGAAGGGACATTTATCTGGCTGTATAAAAGTGGGTAAAGAAGAGTGAGGTTGGCATGAAATCCTCAATCCTGAGGAGTTTGGACTTTCTCTTACTGGAAGTCTGGGAACCAGGAAGAGGGCTCACACAGCAGAATGACGTGTTCAGTTCTGTGCTTCGGGGACTCAGAGCAGAACAACAAGATTGGGAGGAACATCACAGACAGAAGGCAGGATTTGTCAGGGGCCTGCTGTGGTCGATGAAGAGTCCGTCCATAGACACAGCCTGGTGTAGACAGAACGGTCCAGATGCTTAGAGGATCGTGAGAGGTCAGGCCTGGTGGTGGGCGAGGGGAATGTCAGCAGGAGGGTGCTGCCTCCACCTAAGCCGGGAGAGGGGCAACGTGGTCCTCACTAGTGCCATTGAGAAGCAGCTACTGGCTGGAAGGCAGAGAGGACATGAGCCCTGGTGTGTCTGTGTCAGAATGGCAGGGACAGTCAGGCACAGGACAATCAGGCAGGCAGGTCACCACAGGAGAAAGACGGAGGCCAACCTTGGATCTGAGGACTCACCTCGTACATAATTGACAGTGCCACAAGTTCACACTTGACTTTCTATTTTTTTTTCTAAGATCTTATTTAAAATATATTTTTAGACTTGGCACCGAGGCTACCTCCACAAAGCAAATTGTTATTCCAAAAATTAACTGAAAAAGGAGCTCCTAGAGGAAGCACCTGTCTGCCGACAGGTTCAGATCCTCCAAATACGCACTAGGGCAGGGAAGGGTGCTCACCGAACGTGACAGATCTAGAACATGTAAGATGTGCTGCTAAAGTTATTTCTGCAGTTTTCTGTTTTCTGCTTTAATCTGCCTTATTTTCTTCTTAAGCACCAACCCTCCCTCCCCCCACACACTGCTTCATTGCTCATTTGAGAGGAAAAATGCAATGGGAGTAAAGAAGCAGCAGAAATACAGGGCTCGGTAAACGAGGGTCCAAGAGCGGCGGTTCTGTTTTGGATATGGATTGCAAAGCTGAAGTCTGAAAATCAAGGTGTCTTAGAATACAGCCAGGATAGAAGGTTCCAGAATCTTAGTAGCCACCATCTTCATAAGGGGAGCTCTGTACTTTTCTGTGATTGATGCACATACAGCGGCAGGGGTGTCTCCTTCTCCTTATTTCTCCGTGAGGTGACTGTGAAAGCCTCCTTCCCCAGGAAGGGTCCCAAGGCATGATCTAACAAGAGTAGATGGAGAGGGTACCAGAAATTGCCAGGAGCTTCCCTTCTTTCCAGGCCCAAGCTGGTATCCTCTACAGAATATGCCCCAAGCCCCTTTGCAAAGGCAATGAAGCCAAAGCTGTATTCTGTTCTTCAATGGACTCCTTGAATATATATCCTCAGTAGGTGAAGCAACTGGAGAAGGGATTGATTGACACCACCAAGCCCTTGCAAACAATAGCACATTTGCTTTTCTATTTAGAAAAACAGTGGCTCTTCTTTCCACCCAGCAGCTACCTCCTCCCATGCCTTGAGTGCCACCCCAAGCCACCAGCCAGGTTACTGGAAAGATGAGGCGTGAACAAGAGTATACTCTGCAGAGCCCCCGGCCTCAACAGCTGGTCCTTAAGCCCAGGCCAAGGCCTGGCCTTGCTGTTGGTGCACAAGAGACAGATGCAGCCTGGGCTTTTGTTCTTATTGAACCAGGCTGGAAAACAAAAAGAAATTTGCTGACTCACTCATCCATCCTCCACAGTCAGCCCCTACTGCGTCCTCCTAAAAGTTATATGTAAAGTAAGAACCACTTTGGCTACAGCGCATTTGCCGTTGTTGTTTTTAATATTTTAAACATCAGTGTAAGCTGTTGACTCAGAGTAGTGGCTGATTTTAATTTTGGAATTGATCTCTTGTCCCTTCTCTCTGTTACCCTGACAGGATAAAGTATTTGTGACTTTGTCCTTCACTGGCCACATGTAAGGGAGGATTATGTTTCATATTGTCACTTCTAATAATGCCAATGGGAGACAATACACATGACATTTGTGCTATTTAAATCCCCCAAACAGCTCTGGGGAAGCTGGAGTCCTCATCCAGGGTGACCCCCAGATGCCCCCAGCCCTGGTGGAAATGCTTCTCTGCAGTTAACTGAACCACAGGCCTGTGCCAGGCCCGCGCCTGCCGCTGAGAGCAGCAGGGATTAGAACCAGACTAGGAGACTCACTGGGGCCGGGAGGAGACCAGCATCACCCAATAGCCACAGCAGAATCCCCGCGGAAGACCCAGAAAGAAAGGTCGAGGGGGGCGATTCCGGACCTACGGGTCACGACGGCTGAGTGGCAGAGAGGACCCACCAGCCAAGTCTGAGGGTTGAGGAGACATGAACCAGGAGAAAGAGAAACTTCTAGACCCGAGCAGAGTTATTCCGGGGCGCGGAGGCTGGGTGTGGGTGTTGACAGAGGCCTGAGTGTACAGGACTTGGAGACCACATGACAGACTTGGTCTTGATAAAGGAAACATGGGCAACCATTAAAGGGTGTCCTCAAGGGGGTGTAGCAACCACATGGGGCTCTGAAAGGACACCTGTGGGTGCAGCGTGAGGAGTAGTCAGAGCGCGGGATCAGGCAGGTCCTGTGGGAATCCCTGGTGAGGGGAGCTGCCCAGGGCCAGGTGCGCAGAGATGTAGAGGAGGGAGAACGCCCACTGTGCGTGTGACACCACCCAAGGCGTTCCGTGTCCCGGGTGTCCCCTGTGCTTGTGCTTGGGAGAAAGTAGTGACAGCATTTGCCAGGAGAGATGTCAAAAGGGACCAGAGTTAACCAAGGCTAAACCATCTGGGAAGGTGGGTTCAGTATTTTGATGGAAATGGTTGATGGGTGACAGCCTGGGCGTTTCCATGGCAACTGCTTCCTGGGAAGCAGCAGTACCTTGGGCAATCGGCTTGGACTCCACATGTGAGACAAATGGACATTTGTCCATTGCAGCTAGAGAGCCTCTGAAGAGAAGAGGGGAGGTTCTGGAAGTGACAGGGAAGCACACCAGGCGTGAGCCGGCTCATCATCACATTCCAAGGACGGTCTGAGAGGCGTGGGCTTCCCATCACTGAGCTCCACGCTCCTTCCCCAGCTCTTCCCGTTGCCCCCTCTCTGACCACAAACCTCCATGCTAACTCCTCTCCCCAGCTTCCCAGATCCACAGGACTTCCGCCTCCCCCGCTCACCCTGCACCTCAGACTTCACATGGAGATGCCTTGACCCCCACTCCACCCACTTCCCACCTCACCTAGTCTCAATCCAGACTCCTCCTGCCAAATGACCCTTCTAAAACACGCATGTCATCACTCTTACATTTTTACCTTGATCCTCCTGAATTACCAAAGGTTCCCCGCAATGCCTTCTCGATCAAGTCCAAATTTCTAGACTCCCCATTGACAGCGGTGACACACCCACCTTTCCATGCTTGCATTCAGTCACCCACCGAGGAGCCTGATGGGGTTGACGGTGTGTCCGTATCACAGCTGATGTCTGTGAGGAGCACGAGCGCAGGTCCTGTACGCAGCCCCTTCAGAGGTCGACTTGTCCATCCTCACCCCAGGTCAGCCCTTGCTATTTTATACCCCGACCAGGAAACTGAGACATGGAGAGTAAAGTAAGTAGGCCACACCCACAGCTAATGAGGGTTCCAGCCCTGTGGTCTGACTCTAGAATCTGAGCTCCTGGGCGCTGTGACACGCTGCCTCTACTCGCCTGGACAGAGCAGGGTGTCGTGCTGTGTGTCTGTCCCTGGTGCTTACTGTAGCAAGTCTGTAAAGTCAGTGGTGAGGACTCGGGGGCAAATGGGGTTCATTGACCAAGGGAGTCCCTGGGGAGCGTCCAGGGGAGAGCAGAGGGTGTCTGACTGAACAAGTCCTGGAACAGGAAGAGGGGAGAGGCCGGAGCAGCCCCCTGGGAATTCACAAGTATGTCGTCATCGCTGCAGGGCCCCCTGAGCTCAGATGGGCAAGGTCCCAGGGCCTCTGTGGTGCTGTAGGAGAGTGGGAGGGGGACATGCCCCTTCCTCAGGGAACTCACAGGCTGACAACAGATGGCAGAGTGCGCTGTGACCAGAATGCGGTGGGGGCCGGGCAGTGTCAGAGCCCAGCAGGCTCCAGAGGACCTGCAGGATGTGGGGACTGTCCATCCCCAAAGAGAAGACCTGAGCCAGACCTGGGGCAGCAGCTGTGGGAGTCAGGAGCATGGCAAGGACGTGCCTGTGTCACCACATCCCAGGTCCAGCACTTACCTGGCCGTGAGATATGCAGGAGAGACTGGGAGACAGGCAGGCCAGGCGAAGCCACTGCCCCGTGGGAGATCACGTGCACAGTACTTGCCTTTCTTACCCAGTTCCTTCCGAAATCCCTCACAGGTCACGATGACAGATGAGAACATGAGCCGTGGCCAGGAAGGCCCACAAGTAAGCTGACCACCAGGCTCTCGAGGCTGCGTGTCTTGATTGAACAGCGGCTGGCCCCTTAGGTCTTCTGCCCCTGCCCACCACCCCAACCCACCCTTGCCCCTCAAGGATCTTCAGAAAATCTACACAGCACTCAAAAAGATGGGGAGCTGGGAGTGCGGAGCCAGAGAGAGAGAGGGAGAGAGAGAGCAAGCGAGAGCAGAGCCAGTCGCCCCCTCGTCCAGGGCGTCCATTTCTCTCTCCGTCCACCCATTCATCCAGCAAGGCCACACTGAGCAAACATTCATGGGAGGAAAAGAGTGGGTGGAAAATAGGCCCCACAGCATCCTGGGTTAATGGGCCTTCCACGTTGGTAGCAATACTTTACACATCACTGTGTTTCCCTGAGTTTTGTTTATTCAAGCCACAAAATCCTGGGAAATTAAGCACCTATTCCATGTGAGCCTCGACGCAAGGCTCCACCTCTGGGTGGGTCTCGTGGTGTCTCAGTGGTCGGCATCCTGCTTCCAGGGATGGTCTACTTGCAGGGAGGTCCCGAGAACGCCAACAGGATTTCTTAAGCTTGTGTTCCCCGGTGCAGAATTCCAGCGCAGCAATACAACTCAAAGGGCCCGGGGTTTGTTCTGTACAGTCTTCAACTAGGCCTGGTTCTTGTTAGAGCTGTGGAGCAGAGATGGCCAGGAAGCATGGGTGTGGCGACTGCTCCTTAACCATCCTGTCCTGCGCAGGCACAGGGCCAAGTACGGGGTAACAGCTCTGCAGGCACTTGGGCTGCTTGAGTGCCTGTCACCGTGTTTGAGTCCCAAGCAAACATGTCATCTGTGGAGGCTTGGTGTTCCGCACAAGGGGACAAAGGCTTGACCACAGTCGTGCTGAAATGCAGGCCACATGCCATCTACCCCCCGTGTCTGCTCTGAGTGTGCAGATGACTTCACTGTCCTGCCATCCCTGGAGGGACATCATGAGGAGGCGCAGTGGATATTGCAAGTCTGCATTTTATATGAAAGCTTTTCTTTTCAAAAGAAGAGATGCTCATGAGAGCTTGTGTTCCCAGCAAGGAGGGTTTGGAGGGGTGCTGTCTGGCCTGGAGTCAGAGGCTGGATTGAGGTCCTGTCCTGCCATCCATTGCCACTGTGACCTTTGTTGACTGTTCAGCCAACTGGGCCTCAGTTTCCACATCTGTCTGTTCAGGGTAGAATCTGGCTGGAAGAGCAAAGTTGGCCTCAGACGGCCCACAGTTTCCTTCTGGCTAAAGCATCTTATGATCCAAGCGCTGAATTCAGGTAGTTTGCCATGTGGCTTGTGGCAGGGGTGAGGAGCCCTCTGAGCCCCCAGAAAAACAGCACTGAAAATATGTTCTCTCAGCAGAGTCTCTCACAGACTTGTCTGGTCACAGTCCTTTGTAATCACAAGGTTGGGCCATTTTTGTTACCACTTTAGCACATAAAATTCCCTTCTTTCTGGTCCACTGAGAGTTGAGTAACAGGAGCTTGTTCTGACTTCCCACAGGGCATACAGTTGAGGGCTACCAATTTTCAAGTTCAAGAGTTCTTATTCCATCTTCTTCTTACCCAGCATTATATTTGATTGATAGTATTAAACAGGAGGAAAATGTATTTTACTGGAGTGGGGAAACGCATTAGGTTAAATAGTAAGTATATAAAATACATGGTTAGAGGCTTTGCAAAGGGAAAGGTGTAATTTTGTGGTTATGCGTGCTCGGCGCTCCTCTCCACGCTGGGTTTTGTTGGTAGAGATAGAATGCAGTGCATCAGCAGAATAAAGCCAAGTAGGCTGTCCTCATGGGACAGTGTTTTGTCCAGCAATGGCTTTAGAGAGATGAGCAGAACAAAAAGACCACAGGGCTTGTTGTCTTTGGGGGCATCAGAGAGAGGAAGGATTCGGGCCAGGAAGTGTGGAGAGCAGAGGCCACAGTTCGCCAGCAAGGGCAGTGATGATCAGCAGGCCCTGAGGCACAGACCTCCTCTGGCACGATGCTGCCTGCCATGTCACCCACTGGTGTGGCACCTCCAGACCCAATAGGCCAAGTGTCCATGAGTTCAGGAGACCCGCTTGGCTCCTGCCTCAGCCTCAGTGTGTGGAGACAACCTGGCCTGATACAGGTGCACACTGGGCATGGTACTGCCCTCGTGGCCCTCTCTGCCTCTGCCCCTTCCCTGGAGGTCATGACCCCTTACAGGGACAGAAAGTGTCTCCTTCACTCCCACAGATTTCCCTGGTATGACAAGCACGTTGTTCAGAACTATGCCATGATCCACTCACTGCGTGATAAAAACCAAATCACATCTGTTCCCATTTGGTGAGTCCTGTTGAAAAGAACTACATTTCCGGAAGTTGGAGTTATCCCAGAGACTCTTCAGTTAGATCCATAATAATTGTGCTTAGTAATCTTAGCAGTGAATCCCTGATGGAGTGACAATGGGTGTATCAGCCCATGTCCGAAGGTACCAGAGTGGGATCAGCTGAGAAATGATGGCTGACTCCAGTCAAGGGTGGGAGAGGAGAGATGGTTTCCTTTAAGGAACAATTTGTGAAAGCTGCAATCTACTCCCTCTTCTTTCACAAGCAGCCATTCAACCAAGGTGTTGAATTAGAAATTAATTTGATACCAATTTGTTCTTGGCTTCTGCTTTAATGAGCTTATATTTCTGGGTATTTAATTTGAAAGTACATTTGATAAATAATCTATTAAAAATAAATGGAGATTGAAAATAGATGTTTGAGATTTCAGAGGTCAGTAATTAAGATTATTGTCACTTAATGCAAAAAACCACTAAAGATTATTGTCATAATTTGATTTTTAATTTTTAAGCAGTATCTAGCTGCCAATACTGCCATGTCATATTTTTCTAAGATGGGGGAACTTCTACATTGGACCCCAAAGGTCAGCAACAGTCAAACCCCAGGCAGTGATTCTGGGAGGGAGGGCAGCCCTGGCACCTGAACTCCAGCGGCCGATGACTTGGAATTGTCCTCAGTCTTCATGTGCCTATGGTGTCCCTAGGGCTGAAATCCACGGGGCTGAATCTGCCTGTGGTGCAGAGCCTGGGAGCCGTGAGACCCCTCTGGTGCCCTGAGGTGTTGCAATCCAGTTATGGAATTGTTTGGAGAATCACCACTGTGCCTCCCATAGGCAGGTGACCAAGAGTCGTCTAGAGAGGGGAGACACAGGAGCATCCCAAAGCATCTCGCACAGGTGTTGGGAAGCATGCTGGCTGCAAGGGCTGCCCTCCCTTCTGGCGTGGGGGATGGCTGATGTGACTGCCACCCTCCCAGTATCCCATGCCCAAGCCACATGCTCACAAAAGAGGCCAGACTCACTGGGGGCGGGGGGGGGGGGGGTAAGGGCACTGTGAGTACCACACCCCTGCCCCTGCATCCTCAGCCAGGATGAACTCAGCCCATCCCTGATCTGCCAACCCTCTCACCACCACTGCCCACTGCCTTGAAATGTGCTTTCCCTCTACTGGCTATGTGCTGTCCTGCCCTCTCCTTCCCTTGCCGGCCTTGGCCCCTGGACACCAGCCATCACACTCCCCAGTATGCTAGGGAAAGACCCAAAGAGGAGCCCAGAACACTTGTGCTGTTGGCAATTGATATGATCAACAAGAGAAAACCCAAACTGTCCAACTGATCAGATGGTCCAGCAAGGTGCCCGATATAAGATCACCTTACAAAACCCAACACTTCCCTTTACATTAAAAACCATCTATAAGGCAGAATAGGAAAAAAGATCTTATAATAATATTGACAAAGCTATACAGTACCTATGCATAAACTTAAAAACTTTCTCATCGCTGCATGTAAAAATTGTTCTTGACCAAAGGGCATAAAGAGGACCCAGTTAGAAGGAGAGGCTCACCTTGTACATGAACAGAACAGATCTCTATTGTGCAAACACAGGTTCTTACCAATGAAAGAACCCAGAAAGGAGGCCAGGTATTGTGTGCTTCTATGGCTATGAAATGACGGAACAGGAAGATCCGGAGCCAGGCTGGGGAGGGACAGGGGAGGAGCTGCTGGAGGGTTCCGCGTGGACATGGGGAGATCCGTGGTGGGCATTCATCTTAAATTTAAATGAGAACTCGTTCTGTCCGATATCAGAGTGTCATATAGAACAGTCGTGATTGAAACACTGGAGCATTGGCACAGGAACAAACCAATGGGGGTTTGCCTCAGTAGACTCCCGGGCCCCAAAGTGGAGCCGCAGACTTATTGTGGGTATTCAGCGTGTGCCAAGGTAGCACCCTAAATCAGGAAGGACAAGTGGCAATGGGAACAGCTGGTGCTTGTTTTGTAGGGGAAAGTAGGATTCCAACCTCACACTTCCGGGTATTGCATAAACTCCAGAAAGATTAAAGAGCTAATTACCAAGACTATAAAAACAAGAAAATAAAGAAGGAAGTATCTGTGACCTTCAGGAAGCCATCTTTACCAACACACAAAATTCAGAAAGAGAAAGATGGATAGCCTTGAATTTACAAAAAGCAGTAACTCTCAAGACGAGAAAATGTCATGAGCAACGAAAGATAAAAGATACTTCCCGCGTAATAACAGGTACAGTATTAATATTCTGGATTATAAAGAACTTCTGAATCAATAAGAAAAAGTCAAAGTGACAAATCTCCCCACAGCTCCCTCCTTTCCTCACCTTTCAGATGACCCCCAAATCTTGTCCTCCACTTTGTGACGATCATCTTCAGCCCCTTCTTAAGGTGTCATCTGGTTTCTTCCATCACTCAAACCGGGCCTTTACTCTTAGCAAAGCCAGGGTAGTCTCTGCTGGGCAGGACAACTGGCCACTAAATTCTGTCCTCGTGAGTGAGAGAGCCTTTTGCTGAGATGGAAACAGCCTGAAACCCTCGGGGACCTTGCGGGCAGCCGGCTTCCAGAGAACCTGGGGAGGAGCACTGGATGTGCTCAGTGGTCCCTTCATGGGCGCTACAGCATGACCCGCGTCCAGCAGTGAAAGTGAGCTGGATTCTGGATGGACATCTGTCTTCACTAAGGAGGCATCCTGCTGTGGTTCTCTCTGCAAGCGGGACATTAGGCATGTCCCAGGGCGCTTTTGTCTTAGAGGAGCTTCCTGTTTTGCTTTCCTGATGAGAGACTTTCAACTCTCACTCAGGTATTCGGTGCAGCCCCTCTTCCTTTTCTCCCCCCCCCTTCCCTTGCCTGTGCTTTCCTATTTTCACGAGCCATAGATTTGGGCCTCGATCTACTTTGCTTCACAGGCGCTGAAATACCTTGCTACAGTTCTTCCTCTCATTACAAAAGACAATTGATATGAGGGTCAGATGACAATGTCAACGTGACTTGTTCTGCCCTGGATTCTGTAAAACAGTCTGCATCGGGGCTTCCCTGTAGCACTTCAGAGGGGCAAGAATGGAACTGATGAATCTTAAAGCCCGATTATTAATCTCTAAGTAAATCACGTGCCCCTGGCTCGGTCACGTTGGGTTAGCATTGAATGTGTCAGAACAAAGACATTCTACAGCTCAAAACAAGTGGAGGATTAGAGGCCATTGGCTTGAAAGTGGGCAAAAAGCATTCTGAGTGACCCAGCCTTCTCCCCTATCCCTTTCAGGGTCACTGTTACTACCATGGACATGTGCAAGGATACGATGATTCCTTGGCCAGCATCAGTGCCTGTTCTGGTCTCAGGTAAGTGCCATGACCACGGTGGCTCTCGTCTTAAGTACCCCCATCACAGACCACCCCTGTCTCTTGCCATTCCCTCTAAAGCACTGAGAGTGAGTGACAGGGCCTCGCATGCCAGGCACCCCCCCCCACCCAGACAACAGGGAGGGGCCCTGGTCTGTTCATAGCAGCACAGGGCACTGGGGTCTTAGCTTCTCGTGACTTGCTCCTTTTGAGTGCTGTCCTCAGGCCTGGTGGGCTGAGGGCCACTCAACTAGTGAGTTTCTGCACCGGAGCATCATGTAAGTTATCTTTCATTTTCCTGGCTCTGACGCTTCAACATTCCCGCTGTGAGAGATTGGACATTAGGTATTAATGTTGAAGCTGCTGACTTAATAAAAATTGTAAAGGGCCTCTTCTCATTAGGAAACAAAATAAAAGAACTAATTTAACAGTGACCTGGGTGAGTTGCATACAGGCACATGGGTAGGGGCTGCTGCTGGGCTGTGGGCACAGTGCAAGAAATAATTACCTTCTGCGGCTGGAAGGCCAACCCTGGGCATGACTCACAGCTCCGGTCCTTGCAAATCACAGTAGTGAGCCATCAGCTGGCTCTTATGCTCCCCGGGAAAACCATTTGTCTGACAAATATCCAGCCGCCTCAGCCTTCTTACTGGGCTTATTTATTGAGTTTGTGAAGTAACAGCCTGTATCCTCAAATCCCAGGGTGGTTTGGGCACTGGCACCAGAGTGTGGTTGTGCAAGAGGGGAGGCAGGGGCTGCAGGAAGGGGCCAGCCAGTCAGAAAGCAGGACTGTGCCTGCACATGAGCAGCCACCCAGACGTCTGTGAGTCCCCTGCGGGACTCAGAGAAGGGGACACTGCTCAGCACATAGGTGCACATGGCCACATAGCTCGCCTCACACACACAATAAAACACAACACCGACGAGGGAGTGCACACACGTGTATAACAACACAACATACATATACCACAGATAATATAATGTGGCACAACATAGAGCATGTCACACACAGTACCACACACACATACATGCACACGTTGGTGAACTTCTGCAAATGTGAGCATGGCAGTGACTGCAGTGGCGGTTGTCACGGCTTCCAACAAAGACAGAAGCCCTCATGAGGCTGGCAGGGGTTGGGCCCTGTAGAAACCTGCACGTCAGTCCTGACGCGTAGCAGGCATGCGCACTCTTGAGTGATGGATGATGGGCGTGGCTGACTGGGGAGGAAGTGAGGAAATGACGCTCCCAGCCTGTGCAGGCTGCCGAGGGTTGGGGGGCATGGGATCCACTTAGTGTTTGAAGGTACAGAGGAAAAGCCTGGGTACTGAGGGGGCACAACTAAGGGGTGGCTCCATCCTGTGCACTTGAGACGTGAATGAAAGTAAAGGAGAAGGGAAAGGGGGCCAGCAGGGGAGGCCTGGCCCAGGCAGTGAATGGCTGGTGTCCCTGATGGCCCTGGCGGGAGAGCCCCTTTCCTAGGGGGTGCTGGCCCAGCTGAAGGAGCCGGTGCTCCCACTGACCCCTGGCCCCTGCAGCAGCAAGCAAGCTTCTTGTCTACCCACTGCCCACTGCTCACCTTCCAGTAAGAAATGTGGGTGACACCTGTCCTCACACAGGGCTCTCTGCTCGGATGGATGTTCTGACACTCGGCCCCCAGCCCACTCCAGCCCACTGCAGCCCAGAGGCTGGGGGAGCTTCGTTTCCTCACTTCCTCCCCAATGTTTGATATCAGATTCATCTTTTAAGTATTTACTTTTGGAATCCAGCCCCTGACTACGATGGGGACCTCAGGAGCTTGGAGCAGAGGTGACATGGCCTGACGTAAGGTTTCCACCAGGAGCTAGAAGTGAAGTCGGCCGCGGAGGGCAGAACCCAGCCGGGCGCTTTGCAGGGGTCACGGTGAAGGTGGGGCCTGGACAGAGGTGGCGACTGCCGACGCTGTGAGCAGCTAGCAGCAGGTTAGGGTGTCAGCTCCTCACGCCTCCAGCTTTGCTAGTGGCAGAAACATGTCCCCGAGGCAGCATGGGTGCAAATACACAAAGGCACCAAGGTCCTGCTACTAGGGCAACGGGAGGAAAACATGGGTAATCTGTGAGCAGCCAGGGTCCCCAACACAAGTACTGGCCCAGAGGAGGAGAGTCTGGAAGTGACAGGTGAGCGGAGGACAACAGGCTCCCTCCAGGAGCCAAGGCCCACGAGGGAAGAAATTGAAACGAGGTTCAGCGCTGAGAGGCCGCGGGAATGTGAGGTCCAGCCAGGTTTGGGCTGGGGAAGGAGGGGACAGGGAGGTCTGGGTGGAGGGGATGGAGGGTGGATGAGCCCTCAGAGCACAGTAGAAAGGGTTAGTGTAAAGGGAATGGGGTGGGGCCAGGTTGCAGGGAGTCTGCACCAGCCCAACCCCACAGACAGGGAGCAGGGAGGGCACAAAGGCACCAAAGAAAAGCAGCGAGATTTTGCCAGGAGGTGGACAAATAAGACCCAGGGCCACTCGGGAGCAACAGGACCCCTCCAGCAATGCACGCCATCAACCCTGGGACCAGTGACCTGTGGGGCATCCTGATGGTCTGATCTTCAACAGGTGCTTCCCACAGGAAATCAGATCCTTTTGGGGTAAAGAAAAAAAGGGATTTTCCAAGGGATTCCTGACAGCTCCTTCTTACACTCCATAAAACTCTCCATGGAGCAGGTCATTGGCTAGTTAGATGAACAGCTGGGTCGTGTGGTCCCAGAGTGAAGTCCATACAGGACAAGGCTGCCCTCAGCACCGTTCAGTTACAACTCCACCCCCAGCTGCCCCATAGTCCCTCTGTCCCAGGCCTGCTGCCAAAGCTCTCCAGTCCCCCACAAGAGCACAGAAAACTGAGGGTCCCCAGTTCCTCCCACGTGGTAGGGTCGCCTTCTTTGGGCCAACCTGGAGGGTCTGAGTGTCAGCATCCACTTCTGCCCCCAGCACCTGGAGGAGGCTCTCTCCCTGGTGTGTCTCCAAATTTGGTAAAGCATTGTGAGAGCCTCGGGATGGGAACTTCAGGAAGTCATAAGAGTAAGTGCTGGTTCTCTGGTGTTGGCCACCAAAAGAGACTGTGACAGGGTTGGGGAGCACCGTGTGGGCCTAAGGAGCACCTCGCTTGTGCCCCTGAGGATTCCAGTACCCAGATCTTTGTGCCGCTGTACAGAAGCTGCAGACCATACATCAACAGAGAAATTCTGGAGCCGCGCAGTCAAGCTTTACCGTCTGGCTAGTTGAAAATCAGACCTGGGGAAGCTGTATTCCATCAACGGCTCCCTGACAGAGGAATCAATTGGGGCTGGGAGGAAAGGGAGAATGTCTTTATCTACAGTGGCACCAGGCTGGTAGACATTAAGAAAGAACATAGGAATAAAAATGATGTCAAATATGGTGATCTCTGAAAGCCCGTCGAGGCCCAGGGAGGTGGAGTGAAGTGGGCGCCCCAGGGGACGCAGTAGCAGGAACCCCACAGGGTCCAGTTGCTCTGAGTCAAAGCAGGGAGGGAGCTGCCCACACTGCTAGCAGGCTTGCTGGGTGATGGGAGGGCGAGGCGAACTGTCCTGGAATGGACCCAGGGGAAGAGACCAGCAGGTCACCCTGCATCACTTGATGCTTACAGGGAAAAAGATAAAAGGTGGGGCCAGGGGAGACAGAATAGCCCAGCGGAAAGAGGGGTTGAAGAGGACCCTTTTAGAGGAGGGAAGAAATGGGACACGGAAGGAAGTCACAGAAACAAGGCCGGCCATGGGCTCGCTCTTACTTTGAAATGACCCCAAGCCAGACACGAAGCTCGCTGTGAGTTACTTGGCCCTATCTCCCGAGTCTCCCCGCCATGCTCCACCAAGGCATTATGGTTTTGGTGTAGTGTTCTTGGTTCTCCTCTCCCTTTCCCGCCTGGCCTCTCAGGGGCTCCCGCTGCTCCTGCCCCCCATACCTAGCGAGTAAGCGCCCAGGCATGTGATGCACACGATGCTCCACCACACCAAGTGCACGTGAGCCACCTGTCACGGTGATGGGGAGAGAATCCAGCTCCCAGACTAGAGGACCTGGGACAGACGTCCAGCCCCAGCTGATCCTCCTGGAGCATCAGAGCGCGTTGTCCAGGCATTATGGATACAGGTTGTTTGTAGCGGGTTATTTCATTCTTAAAAGGGGTCACTGACTCCTGAACACCAGGTGTGCATGTACACAGACGCACTCCCCCACACATGCACATTCATGTGCATCTCACGCCTGCACATACTACCTGGGTGATGATGTCTGGCATACGTCAGACTCTACTTTTCATTCACGTTCCGATCTCTGCTCCCAGGAGGGCAGGGGCAGGCATCAAGGCCGTTGTTGTACAGAGCCGCCAGGGGCTCAGCACCCTCAGGGCCTGGTATCTGCTGCAGCCTGGAGCTGGTAAGCCTGGTGCTCCTTCTTGTGACCCTTTAAACACCCCAGCATGCTTGTCACACAGCTTGAAATCACCTGGAGCCCCATCCCTAGATGCAGCAGGTGTCCACCAGCTCTCCCCCCCCCGCCCCCGCTCTCCCACTGCCACCTCAAGGGGGAGGAAGAGGCCATTGTGATCTGCTATGGAAGCCAAGAGCAGGTGCGAGGCTCCTTGGTTTACTGAGAGAAGCAGACTGGGCACACGTCTTCCTCACAGTCCGCAGGGATCATAGGCAAAGCCCAGCCTTACCCCACATCTGCTGACTCCTGGTCCATATTTGTTCCCATTGCACAATTTGGATTCAGCTTTCCTTTTCAATCCCACCACCCGCCTGCCCGAGCAAGCCACCTGCTCCTGCCAGCTGTGTGCAGAGCATGTCCTGCACATGTGTCTTGCTGACTCTGACCCTGCTGTCCTTCTGATCTGGGACAACCTCTCTCCCCAACTCCCATTTGGCTTGGAGGGTCCTGTCTTCCATCAAGGCCCAGATCAAACGACCCCTTCTCCATGAAGCTTCCCTGATCTCCCCCGCCTCCCCACTGCGTGGTAAGACCTTGAATCATCGTGAATAGACTTTATTCACAGGTCCCGCTTCCTGTGGCATAGTTGGCACCTCATGAATACCTGTACACAACCTGTCCTCTGTGTCCTTTCCCTGTCCCCATGCGAGCTGGTTGCTATTCCTTGCTCTGCCTCCACCTACTTTGTAGTGACAGGCTTCAGGCCAGAGAATATTTCTGACACTCTCCTCGAAGCCCCTGGCTGTACGCTGGAACAACCCTGGGGTCTTAGACAGTAAAACAGCACAAAATGCTTTTAAAAAGTCAATTAAATAAACATGTCCAGATGGGGGGGCTCTTTGTACCTGAACACACATTATTGTGCTCCTGAAAGTTTTGCATCAATTTTAACTGTGTCATACGATGTGTACTACACCAACTTTTTTATAGTAAACAACAATATGACACACAAGGCAGGAAATTTTCTTGCCCCACACTATCAACCTATTTTTCAAGTGTAGAATTGATCAGTGTTACAGCCCATGGAATCTGGGGTTCCTTGAAACTACTACAATGAAACTACTGCTATAATGAAAATAATAATTGGCAACTTAACAATCAGGACAAACACAGTCATTGTAAAATAAGTACTGCGTGGACACAGCATTATTGTGTATAATTAACAAATTGGCACATTTAAGAAATCCAAACAGAAGTCTCAGCTGAGAAACCAAAAGGAGAAAAGACTCTTAGGAGGAAAACAAGAGGAAGGGGAAGAGGGCTGGGAATGAGCATAGCCTTTCTGCGGGGCCAGGCCACCGCCCAGGGTGCCGTGTGACCACTGTCCCCTCCAGCCCCTCGCAGCTCGAGTCTGAAGTTCTCGGCTTTTCGAGATTCATAGTACAGCCTAAATGGCCTGTTGCCAAGAGGTCTACAGCCCTAGAAAGTCAGGCACATGGCGGTGGCCTTGCCGCCACCTTCCTGTCTGCCGGCTGCAAGTTCTGAGAAGGCAGGAAGCAGGGCCTGGACTCTGCTGTGTACTGACCCTCAGGAAGTGTCAGTGGGATAATGTGCTCCACCCACACAACCAAGTGCCAGGAACCCTCCATCCCAGCTAGTCCTCTTTAACTTGCAGTAGATCATATCAAGGAAGAAATTTGCACAGAGTGGAAGTAAAACCAGTTTGACCTTAACCTTTGCCTTCCCGACTCTCTGCTCCGTCACCTCTGGAAGGTTGTTCCAGCAGACGCCTACCCGGGGAATGGTCTGAGGCCTTTGGGTGGGGACATCTGGCCCTGAAGTAGCTTGCATCCAGTGAGGCCAGTGGTGTGGCCACCAACAGTCACAATCCAAGGGGCAGGTGGACTTACAGGCTCCTGGGACAGGTGTGGAGAAAGATTCAGGGAAGGGTGCAACAGGAGCAGAGTCCTGAAAGCTGGGAATGTGGAGTGTGAGTGACAGGCGGGATCTCAGTCTGCATGAAGGGCATGTGCAATGACGAGCCATCTGAGGCCTAGTGGCCAAGGGAGGCCTGGTGCTGGTGAACGCAGCCTGGAGAGCCTGGCCTCCATGGTCCAGCAGCCCCACCCTCCTTTGTGGCTCCCACTGTCCATCTGCAGATGTTCCCCACTTTGACTAGTCTCCCTCTCTGGGCATACCCCCACCTTCCTGATTCCTGCATTCTTACTCATGGCCACTCACCTAGACCCCATGCTCCCCGCCTCCGTCCTCCCTGCCATTCAAGACCCCTGTTCCATGCCACCCAGCTGCAGGCAGCACTGAACAACTCTGCAGTTGGCCCTCCCAAGCCTGAGTGCTACATGTCCCAGCAGAAGGCCGACAGCTAGTGTGGCTAAGGGCAGTGAGCAGGCTCAGGAGGCAGGTCCTCTGGGGAACCTCAGCTCTGCCACTGACCATGGGTGGCTCAGTTAATGTCATGAGGCCACCATCACCGACTACCGTACACTGAGTAGCTGGCCCGCAAAACTTCTCTCTCTCCATTCTGGAGGCCAGAAGTCCAAGGTCCAGGTGTCCTTGGAGGCTCCAGGTGAGAGTCCCTCCTGTGCCTCTCTCCCAGCTGCTGGTGGCTTCTGCCAATCCCTGTGTCCCTTGACTTGAGCATGTCACATGTCATTGGTTTTGGGGCTCACCCTCATCCAGAATGGTCTTGTTTTAAGAAACTGAATTTAATTTCAACTCCAAAGAACCTTTGTCCACGTGAGGTTCCATTCACATAGGTACCAGGGATTAGCACTGAAGCATATCTTTTGTGGTGGGGTGGTGACCTTGGGCTGCAGTGACCTTGGGCTCTCTTCATTGTTTTCTCATTAGCAAAATGGGCTCAAGGCTTTATAGGATTTCTGCAAGAATTAGAGAAAAATAATACATTCAAGAGCCTGGCTCATGGGGCGGGAGTGGGTGGGCAGGGGCTGCTAATAACAAACATTTAATATTTAATAACAAAATTTCTCTGGGGGTTGATTAAAGTGTTCTGAAATTGGGGGCAATGTTTGCACCACTCCGTATTCCAAAAGCCACTAAATCACACACTTTAAAGGGGTAAACCAAAGGTATACAAGTTAATGCTCAGCTAAGCTGTTATTTTTTAAAAAGGGGCTCTCTCTCGGGACAGTCTCTTATAGTTCCTATTGTTACTGAGGATGTGCCAGGACAGGTTTAGTATCCCTTATCCAAGATCCCTGGGACCAGAAGTGCTTCAGATTTACATGCATTTAGAATTCTGAATCCTGGATGAGGGTGTTCAACCCGTAGACGCTATTCTTAAAATCGTCTCTGAGAGTTCAGACTTCCACTTTTTTCTCACGTGGCTGCCCTGGTTGTGAGTTACACTGGAAACAGGAGCCACGGGCAAGGGGACTTTGAGCCTCACATACACGTGCATTTGCTGGGGTGATGAGTATTTGTTCTGCTTGCACGTGGGTAGTTCACACAGGCGTGACATTGAGAAAGAGCCTCACGTGTGGACGTGCTCACTGATGTACTACTTACCAAACACATCTGAGGTAGGATAGGATATTACTTTCACCCACGAGCTCCTCCAAAAGAAGGACTAAAATGAAATTTCATTTCATGCCAACTGCATTTCTCACTTATGATTGCCAGTGTGATATTGAGACCAAAAGTCTTCTTCCAGGAAATTCAATTAGTGGTTAAACACTGAACTAACCAGGATAATTTGCATTCTCTAATCTCTGTCTTATTGCAGGTAGTCAGAATCCACGCGTCCCTTTCACCTGGGAGGAGTAAGAAAACCATAATTAGAACAGAAGCATTAAGCTGTGTGATTGCCCAATGCACCATTGCTTCCGGGATTAAAACTGAGTTTCAGAGGACCAAAACTTATCTTTAGGGAATGTAGGTCTCCCAAGTTTTCACTTGGAAAACTGACAAAGCCAACTAAAGTTTTAATAAATTCTGCTTCATTGCCATTCAAGGAGAAAACAACAGGATTTTAAATTTTAAAGGAAGGCTATGGATTCTTACAGGAACAACTCATTTCTCTGGCCCCTGTCTTCTATTTCTGTGCTGTGGCTCTTGTCCCTGCTCTGGGCACCTTGTCCCTCTCTAAACAGTGCTGGGGAGGGAGGAGAGTGAGGGTTGAGAAGCCCAAGCCTCAGACACACAGGCCTGGCTCAGAACCAGCTCACCTTTTGCACCAGGCACCTTGGGCAGGGGACGATGGCCCAGGCACTGCTGTATGAGGATCAGGTGGCAGGAGGCCAGCCGGCACCCAGACTCCAGGAGGGCACCGTACAGGGTAGCCCTCCTCACCCCCAGTGGCCCCAGACATGACCTCAGCCACGTTCCTCCGTTCCTAGTCAGCATCCCTTTCTACTGTCTCTTTAAAGCAGTTGCCCACACTCTCCATCCTTCCCAAACACGGGAGCCTCCCTTCCGATCTTTCCCCCTATATCCATCCAGGGAAAAGAAGCCCTTTCCCCTTGAAAGTTCAAAGACGGCTGGAATTAAATCCATATTCTGAGACTCTTCCAAGTTTATAACTAAATGTCTATGACATTCAACTTAAAACAAATTACATCGCCTTATCTAACTTGGGGCCAGAGAGGACTGTGAGAACATCAGATTTTTGCATCTCAGAACCCCCGAGTGCTTCAGTTTTGTATCCACTGTTGTTTCCAACAATCGTTACAGTGAAGTGATTAATTATACCCCAGATAGTCCAAAGCACTTATTTAATTATGCTGTATTCCAGGCTGCCAATGGTGTGGAGCACAGGGCAGGCCTTCACCCGCGTTTCTCAACATCTGGCCTTTGGATGACTTAAAAGATAAAAGGAGATATGTGAACATTTTTATGACCAAGTAACAATTTCTAGAAATTTTCCACTAAGTAGAGAACTTTTGCAATAATTTGCTCCTCGTGATTAGAACATGCTGACATATTTTACTGTAAGTCTTCAGCTTATTTAGATCAATGCAAAATAGAAATAGATTGATGCACTCAAAACAAAACACGAGTGCCACGTTTTGCTCAGGGAAGGAAAGTCCCTATTGTAGCAAATCTAGAATTCCTCTCCAACTGGGTTCATTTCCACTTTCCCTTTGCTTGCTTTTTAAAGTTCTCTTTCTTTAGGCCTCCAAAAATCAACATTGATAAAATAGAAGAACCCATTACCCATTCTAAACTTAGAAATGTCTTTTTATAAAGAAGAGCTCAAGGCAAGAGACACCAGCTGCCCTAGGGAGGTGATGACCAAAGTCAGGCCCAAATGATCTGAATCCTGGTGATCCTTGGTGACACTTGCAGATGCTAGCTTGGGGTCAGGGTCCACGCATGATGACTTTGGGATTTGAAATAGGCCCAAATTACTCATATGCTTAGACACGGTAATGCACAGCCTAGCTCTCCAGGTTTCTAACGGCCTCTGGCCTTGGTGCTGCTTCTCAGTTAGGGTACAAGCAGCCCGACCTGGTCTTCCTCTTTTTCCTACTGCCCATGACACCTCACCAAAAAGGGGATCAGGTGAATGAACCCATTGAATCATATGAATCGATTAGTGTGCACTTGTTCACCAGCCTTGAACAGATGCTGGCTCGGCCCGGTGGTGTACACCTCTAATCCCAGCAGCTCGGGAGGCTGAGGCAGGAGGGTTGCAAACTCAAAGCCACCTCCAGCAACTTAGCAAAGCACTAAGCAACTCAGTGAGATCCTGGTGTCTCTAAATGAAATACAAAAAAGGGCTGGAGATGTGGATTAATGGTTATGTGTCCCTGAGTTCAATCCCCCATACCAAAAAAAAAAAAAAAAGAAAAGAAAAAAAAAGTAGATGCTGGCCAATTTCACCCACTCCCTTCTATTTAAGTATTGGGAATTCCTGCATCCTATCAAAACTTAAGAATGGAAAAATAGCCACCCACCAAGGCACCATCAGGAAGCAGAGGATGAGTGGCGGGCTGAACAAACCAGTGAGCAAGTATGACTGACAGAGGAGCCCTCACAAGGTGCCTCCTCTGGGACGAGCCTAGTCATCTGAGACACTGATAGAGAATGCAATTCACCAGCTCTTTCTGAAGGACAAAGGTGGCCTCACACCCTTGGGTGGATGCAGTAAAAATTACATACTAGAACTAATGCCCTGAACTGCAGTGCATGGACCGTCCCCTCAGGCCTGAATCTGTTAACATGATGTGAAGAATTCCCGTGGTTGATACAGAATATGTGTGAATTATGCCATTGAGTCTGTGGAGGTTCGTGTCTCAAAAAAGGTTGAGTCACAGTGTTGGAGTGTCCCTTTACACTCAGGTGAATTTGCATGGAAGTACTGTGTGTTTCTGAAGCCAAGATTGTGATCCCCTTGCTAAGTAGTGGAAGGAACTGGAAGTGTGGACTTCACAGAGCTGCCAGTTTAACTGTGACCAAACTGCCACCTCTCCCGGGAAAACCTTTCCTTTGGCATCAAGGGGCACATTTTAAATTAAAGTACTCAGCTGTCCCACATTGGAAAAGAGAGAAATGAAAGCAGCAGTCCAGCCAGCGTCCCCTACAGCTTGAAGGAAGCGGATATCCTTAGCAAGTGTTGATCGGGTCCAGGGACAGACTCTGCGCCCCAGAGGTCAGACAAGTGTCATGGACCACGGCTAAACACCACCTCTGCCCCTGCAAATCAGAATGTTCAGCAAGTTTGTCCATTTTTAAAAACAATCTATACTTTCATTCCCAAACCTAGATGTTGGCCCCCAAAACAGCTCTTTTCTTAGTTACTGTTATTCCCAGAAGTAAGTTTGCCTTGTGAGTGTTGAACTTTGTGTTGGGGAGTCACAGATGGCCAGCATTGCTATGGGCAGATGTGTTGACATTCCAAACACATTCCAAAACTGCCAGTGTTTGGAATAACCCACACACAGCACCCTCCCCGCGGGTCTGACCTTATCAAGCACTCACTGGCCCCTCCGCTGGCTCGAACTTCTCCCACGATGGCACAGCCACCTGATGGGGAGCTACTATTTGTGCCATTCTTCCAGGTGAAAAAATCAAGCTCAGTGAGACCAAAGGGCCTGGGTAGGTCTCACAGCTGGAAAGCGGCCGAGCTGGAGCCAAGCCTAGGGCTGCTGGGCCCCAGAGGCCACCTTCTCAGATGTGGGGCTGGGGCATCTCTGCACGGTGTCCCTGGGTTCTATAAAGAGCTGACCGCAGGATCGATAGGCCAGTCCTGGCCTCCAAGGAGCAGTTAGAACACTTTGGAAACATATTGGTTTCTTTATTTGCACATCTCTCACAAATTATATAAATAAAAATATATAAATTTGTACTCGTCTGAATCTCTTCAATATTTAGGAAATATGGCTGCTCAGGATAAATGATTTATGCTTGTCCTTTAAAAGAAGAAAGGAAAGATTTCCCCTCTGACTCGTGTCTGCTAATTTGGACATTTCTCTGGACACTTCTTCCTTGCAATATATCTTTGAAATACACACACACACACACACACACAAAGGCAAAATAGAATCTGTTCTTTGCCATAAAATATTTCAAGTGAAAAAATCCTCAGACTTGTTTTTCAGAAGGTTTGCGAAATGAATGAGTGTGAACGCATGACCCAGAAATGTCCTTCTGAGTCAAGCCTCGGCTGTGAACACGCGGGTGTTTCTCCCTCTTCTCTCTCCCCATGGAGAGCTGTGCGATGGCCATGAACGAGGAGCTGTCCTTAACAACTTTTTTTCTTACTTCTTTTTCAACAGGGGACTTATTATGTTTGAAAATAAAACATACATCTTGGAACCAATGCCAAATGCCACCAATAGGTATAAACTCTTCCCAGCCAAGGACCTGAGGAGAAGCTGGGGCTGGTGTGGCTCCCAGCACAACACCTCTGGCCACCCTGCAGACGTGGTCCACCCCGCCACCCAGACGCCGTGGAGGAGGGTACGTGGGAAACCCAGTCTCGTGTTTCTGGGAAGCAGAGCTCAAGCGAGGGGTGTCGGGAGCTCTCGGGACATTTTGCCTCAGGATGCTGAGGACAAGGAGTGGACATCCCCATTTGTCAGGAGGGGGAGGTCGCGGCATTGCAGAGCACCATCAGGGCCCAAAGTCTCCATTGCTGTGTGGCAAATGTCAGTCTCAGACATGCTAAAATATACTGGTAACATGGCGTCCTCGGGGTCAGGATGACCAAGCTGCCATTTGGCATGTCTCAAGGTTGGGCCACCAAAGGGCAAACAAGACCAAAATGGCCCCGGCACTCTGTGGCTGCTGTCCTCTTGCTGTGAGAGAAGGGCGGCACGAGGTTTCTTCTTTCATCTGTTTTCCAGTTAGGTCCCCATAAGAGGGCACAGAAAATACTCAGTGCTTGCTGACCTGCCCAGCAGAGCTGACCGGAGTCCTGTCTATGCTGCTTGCTAAGCCATCTTGCTGGCCCACAGACCATGCCCCAGCACCTGTCCCCGCCCTCCTGGGACTGTGCGGCAATCCAGATATTCTGGGCACCTTCCCTGGCTCTGCTCTTAGAAGGTCCTCCTCCTGCCACAGCACTGGGAAGAGGGGCTGCTAACCGAGTCCCCTCCCTGACACTTCCCATGTGATGTGGTAAAACCTCTGCCCCAGACGGCGGCCACCCTGCCGTCCACGGGATGGGGGCTTCTCAAGCCACAGCAGCACTCGGGTAGAACTGAAGGGGTCCCTCCCTCATTAGGTCGGAAGCTCTGAATTTAAGTGAGCACAACCAGAGAGGACATCATCCACACTTTCCTGGTCTTTTTGTGTGTAGATTTCCTATTCCTCAATGGACAAGAAATCAAAAAACATCAAAGATGAGATGTCATGCTCACATTTGACTATCCGGGGGGCTCTCCTTGTCCCTCTCGACACGTTCTATCTTCTCTAACTTGAATTGAAGTCGGCCACTGCTTAATAGTCCATATTTCAGGAGTATTTATTCTTGGTTCATTCTAAATCGATCCCTTTTCTAAATTCCAACAGTAAGGGACACCCTACATGATTTCCTCAGTCCTAACTTCCCTTCATACCTGTGGAGTGTCTGGGCCTTCACCTGCTCTTAACTGCACCAGTCCAGGACACTTAGCACAGGTTTTCTGCCCGTTTGACCCTGACCTTTTCTATTATCGGGCTCCCAGGTCTTCCATTGTGGGTGCTTGAAAGCTCCCTCTTGAAACCTCTGTCACCAGCACAGGAGGGGAGAGATGTCCCTCAGGCACGGTGGCTCACTGGCTGGGTGGTGGGGGAGGCTGTGTCTGAAAACCAGAAAGCAGGTCTTGAAACAGCAGCAGCCCCTAAGGAAGGTGCACCCGGTGCCCCTGCCCTGCCCCTCTTGAGGGTCAGATCTAAGAGCTGGAATCACCGGGATAGGCCTCTGCGGTCTCAGCCTGTTAGTTTCACCCCTGGGGCGGGCTTGCCTTTGGTTGCAGACCTTGGATGAGATGTGATTAAGCCACAGCTTGACAAATCAGGAACAAGAGGGACATCTGCATATTGTTTCCCAGGCTCCCGGCTTTGAGGACCTGGTTGAATGACTGTTATCCACATTATGTGATTTATTACTCAATAGTTTAAATGACCCTTGAATATGTGGGCCATTAGAACAAACCTGATCTGTACTTTCCCACTGTATTTCAATTCTTAAAGCACAGTTCTCCAGGACTATGATTGGCACTGTAATTTCCAGTCACTTTGACTGATAGCGAAATGGGAAGAAGTTGATAACGATGCTGTTTTGTTAATAATGCATATTGGAGTGTAAATGAACCTTTAAATTGAAAAGGGAGTGCTGTTCAGCTTGGTTCTCCTTATTGTTCTAGAAATAGTTGTAATTGTTTTTATGCAAGAGAAGTGTCCTTGACCTCAACTGTGTTTATATAATGAAAATGGTAAAAAAAAAAAAAAAAATCATTTTCAAATAAGTGGAATACTTGGAAATTAGAATCACTCAGAGTTAGTTTTGGGTAACACCTGATAAATATGACAGGCACATTTTACAGTTAGATGCCAGTCACCAATATGTTAGATGCCTAACTTATCGCTGCCTTTATTTTACACCAAAAAAAAAAAAAAGTCAGTATAACTGCCACTAACCAGTCTCCGTTAGGCAGCACAGTGTTGTGGGTTGCAGGTTTCCTGCCTCGCTCAGTGCTGTCACAGTTATGGATGTGAATTTTCTGGACATGTTGGTAATTTTGTTCCCCAAGCATCAGAAATCAATCCACACTCAGAGTCACACCAGCCACGACATAGACGTGAGCTATTGTTTGTCATTTTTACAAGGCTCTACATTAGATTCCAATGAGAGCCCACGCTGCTTCTGGAGGGACACAGAGAGACAGGAGTGGCACTATCCGCTCTCCTCCTGCCTAGAGCTCCCTGATGGCTCTGTCCCCCTGCCCTGCCCTCCCTCTCCATGGCTCTGCACTCAAGAATGGAAACTAATTTCAACACACCCCTCATGAAGCCCTGAAGGAGGCAAAGGCTGAGCCTGCTACTGGAGAAAATCCCATAATACATCCAAAGGGAAATTATTTTTGAAACCTTCCTTTCTTTGGGAATTGTCTCTACCATTACTCCCCGGCATTGGTTGGATAGTTATGAGTCAAATGTAGAAGTTGCTGCCTTCTCTGGGACGAAGCCTTCGCTTGGGCCACTGAGCACTTAGGAGAGCAGGGCTGGGAGAGGCTGCGGTGCGTCCTCAGGTGGACTGGGCACCACTTATGCGTTTCCAGCCGCCCACCAGGAGTCCCTGGGAGCCCCGGGGCTGTGACGGTGTTAGCTGTAATGGAAACACCTACCAGCGCAGCTCCTGACTGTGGCTGGGCCTCAGGAACCAACCAAGGCTGTTTGAAAGTTCCCTTTCCCTCCTGACCACCTGCTCCACACCCCGAGAGAGTCTGTGCAGGTAGCCTGCTGCCCTGGCTGCTCTTCACGTGGGAGGGGGCGGCGGAGCCTCCACACATCCAGGTGTGGGTCCCTATGAGTCTCAAATTCACTCAAACTCTGAATGAATAACACATCTCCCTCGTGCCTCTGGGGTTTGGGGCTCAATTTCACAACTCGCTTTTATCCCTGTCAGCATTTAGTTGGTCAGGTCCAGCTGCTCCTGGTGACCTGTCTCATTGCTGGCGAGTCCTGCCAGCTCGCACACTAGCCAGGCCTCGGGCTGCATCCTGCATGGATGTGGTTGGTGTGCGCGGTCCCCACTCAAGTCATTGTCAAGGAGTAGAGGTGACCTTTCAGAGCAGAGCCCATGGCTTCACTGTGAATATGCACAAAGCCATCCTGGAGCCAGGCCTGGGGCTGAGCTGCTGCTGATGGCCCCTGGCTCAGGAAGCTAAGCCAAGCTTCCGGTTCAGCTAACTTGCCCATCTTGCCAGAGATGGAACCCCTGGGCCTGGGCCATTGCTGCGGTATTCTGTTGCCCGGTCACAGCACACTGGCCTGAATGTGTTTGGCCCCCTCTCACCTCCCCAGTGCCCACCTGAGTGGTTGCACAGCCCTCCATGCACTCACAGATGATCCTCCCAGCAGCCAGAGAGACAGTTAAGTACTCCGCTGCTTTTCAATGATTAGATCCTCATCAGCTTCCTCACACAGCCGTGCCCTGGGCTGTCTTCAGCCCTCACCTCGCCCACCCTGCCTGTGGCTAGAGGTCTCCAGGCTCTTCCCCACCTCTGTACTCCTGCTGCTGCTGTTCCACCTACCTGGCACACTGTTCCCACAACGCCTGCCCCACGTGCCCTCTCCCCATCCTCCAGGCCCCAGCCAACTCAGGCCTTGCTCCTCACCATCCTTATGGCTGACCCCTATTTATTTCCTCTGTTGCGCTCTTCACAGAGTACGTTTTATTTGTGTTAATTCTCCACTATTACCCCTCCTCCCAACCCCACTGGAATTTGAGCTTCCTGTGGGCAATAACCTTGGCCTTTCCCTTCCCTGTATCCCTAGCACCCAGCACAGCACCTGCACACAGCCAGCTCCCCATAGGCATTGTGGGATGATGCACCCTCTGCAATGCTCTGACCCACGTGAACCACAGATCGCCAGGCAACTACCGAATCCCTGATCTCAGCTTGCTTTTCTCGCTAGAATTGGTTCCAGCTCTCAGGGCCAGAGTTGGTTGCAGCCTGTTTGGGGGATAGTCTGTCTCTGGGAACTTGGCTGAGATGACCTTGAAAGGCCCAGGAACTGGTTTTCCCCTGATCAAGACTCAAAGAACCCCTCTGTCTCCATCTTGGCGCAGAGACGGTTGGGCCATCCCCAGACACTTAGGTTACTCTTTGGGGATAGGCTTTTGTTCGCAGCCCCCCGAAAGGAAATTGAGACAGCAACCAGTTCCTGGGGCTGCTCTGCATATCACCAATTCAAACTGTGATTTTCTTTCACTGGACATCCTTGATAGGTGGAAACTGGGGAGGTAATCTAAGCCTCTCTATCCGTGAGAGCAACCCTCCGTGGCTGGCCATTCCCTTGTGGCTTTATATTATGATGTGGTTAAGCTTCTCTCTGAGCTTGCAATTCTGTGAATTCATGAGAAAATCTGGACTTCTCTGAAAACTGCAGAGACAGGAAAATTGTGTTCATGTGTTTGTTTTCATTATCGGGAATTGTGTATTTTCTAAATGATGATCCGAGGCCAGTTGGAAATACACCCTGGTCGTTGATTTCACCCCACCAGTCTGAAAAGCCAGAGCCCTTTCAACAAGTTTTTCAGTGAGAGATTAATTTTTCATTTTCAGACTTGTATTTTCTTCTGCATAATTAGCTAAATTTGTTCATGGTCAATCAGGAAATTTGGGGGCAAAAGAGAGATTTCTGCTTCTGGGACCCTTTGGCTAGGAAAGGGGGCAAGACCTTTGCACCTCAGAAAGGGTCTCATTTTGAGCACACATGGGCACCGTGGGGCTGTGTTTTGTTTGGGGGTTTTTCCCTTTATAAGTGCACATGATCACCACAAAGCCTGCCTGGGCACAGAGTTACAAAGCTGGCGTTTTCCTTGCAAGATTGTGAAAGCATAGGAAATGGTACCTTCCCAGAGCCTGGTTCTCATTCCTCCCCGAGGCGTCCAGATTTCTTTCGGGACACCTAACTTCATGAATCAGCACAGCTGGGTGGCAAGCAGGAACACGGCTTAAATACAAACATTTTTCTTGTAAAAATCTGTTTGGAAGATCCCAGACGGATGGGGATTCGTTTTATAAAAGATGTTTCCCTCAGGATTATGTGACTGGAAATCTGAGTCAAAGCATTCCTGAGTCCCTTTGCTTTGTCTGAAGGAGTGGTTAGGACAGGCAAGCCTTCTGCCAAGCGGGGTGCACGCACTTAACTCACAACCAGCAATTTCATTCAGGAGGACCAGAGAGCGTTCAGCTCCCACTTCCTGCAGCAGCATGTTATTGCAGAAACAGAGGGCTTTGGGGTTGTTTTTCATGTTTGCTTTCTGAGACCACCCTCCATGAATTGCTTTATTTCTCCTTTAAAAAAAAACATGCCTTTGGGATTAGCCCAGTGATTCACAGAAGATTGTGAATGCTTTTTGAGGAAGCTTGGTTCAGAGGTAACCTTGTTTGTTTGGGATGGAGTTCAGGCTGCTCCGCCCGCCTCATCTCCATCCCCGTGCCTTGATGCAGACCTTGATTCAGGTTCTTCTCAACTGTTCTGCTCTAACCAAGCCCCGGTTCTCCAAGGGCACAGTGCAGTCCTTTTTAGTTAGTTTGTTTGTTCTGGTTCCTGTTCTCCTTGTGCTGTGCCTCCTGGCCCCTCCTCCTCGCCTGTCTGATCAGCCTGGCTGTTCCCTGCAGACGGTCTTCCATTTCTTCTAAGTAGGTTTTAAATGATCAGCCACCAGGCATGGCTCCTGGGGTGGACCTCTTAGCATCCCAGAGGATTTTGCAGTTGCTCTTTGAAAAGTATTCCCCTCCAGCTTTCCCAGATCACAGAACAGGTACATTTGGATCATACAGGTGAAAGGAACCCATGACGCACTGAGCCCCCACCTCTTCCTCTAGGACCTCCACATGTGTGAAGTGGTGGCCTCTGGCCAGCTGCCCCTGTAGGGAGAGACTTCCTGTTTTTACTGTCATTATTTGGCTAGTAGTGACCTTGATCTGTGCCAATCCTATAATCAAGGATTCCCCAGGAAGGTGTAACTCCTTTTGGGGATTTCCCAAGTGGAAATAGAAAATACTCACTCAGGTTGAGAAGGTTTTACAAAAATGGCTAGGGGTGGGGTCAACCTGTACTGGACTGGAGGATGGGGGCCCGGTAGGTTTGGTCGGGGTCCACTCTCGGCTTTAAGTGGTTAGATGGGAGACATTGGCAGTGTTCTGGAAGCCTCAGGGAGGAGGTACAGGAAATTAAATTCATGTTTACTTTTGGCAGCATAAAAGAGAGACCCTCAAGATGACCAAGTATGTAGAGCTGGTTATCGTAGCAGACAACAGAGAGGTAAGACCTTCTAGAAACTTCTCAGTAGAGTTGGTAAAGATAGAAAAAAAGAAAAATGGAAATGTTTAGCAAGGTATTACTTGCTGAAGGAATTAGGCTTTAAGTTCATTGCCAGTGCATACTTAAAAGCATCAGAAACAACTCATATACAAAGTGATTTTCTAATTATATAAAGTATAGAATACTAAAATGTATCTGTTATCAAATACCAGCAAAGCCTGCAAGGAAAAAAATAAAGTCTCTCTGTAGCTAAGCTCTCCAAACAAGAATTAATTGGGTAAATGATGATGAATGGCTTTTGATTATGTTCTAAAACATTTTTGAGAAAAGTTAAGCTTTTAAAATGTCTGCTATGTCCTAAACCAGACTGAATGGATGAATGAAGGTTATAGAGACAGCAGAAAAGTCCTAACCTCTGAGCTGTGGCTTGGTACTATGTTGGATTTTTCTTTCAGTTAATTTTGAGTTAGGTTTTTCTTAGATTGTCTTCTCTGTGCTTATTTATTGTGTCACTGACATATGATGAATCAGGTGACATTTTCCCATAGACTCATGCCACACACGGAAATGAAATGGTCTTGACAATTTCTCAGAACTGTTTCTGTCCTGGAAGTGCAGATGGGAGAAGAGCGTGGGGAGTTTATTAACTTTTTATCCATCACCTTCTGCACTGGGACATGGTGCCATGACCTGCTATTGCTTTCACTGTTTAATTTTTAAAAACAAATATAAAGGAAGTTTCTGGGCAAGTTAAAATCAAGTTGATGATATGAAAAATGGCTCTGGACTGCTTTCTTGTTGTCCATTTTCCCTTTGCCAAAACATGTCACTGCCTCCATCATTTATGAGCCTGGAAAAATTGCAGAAGTTACTGTCTTCGGAGCACTTGGCGTGGGTGCGTTTCAGGGAGTTTCAGGAGTCCCCAGCTGAGGGAAGCATTCAGCAGGGTGGGAGCTCATTTCACCGTAGGCCAAGCGGGCGGCAGGGGTGTCATAAAAGCCGAGATTTTTGCATTTCCAGGAGCTGGGAAGATGACTTTTGATTGATATTCTTGCTGTTATTAATGCTGACATTTAAAATTGTTAAGTTTCAGAGGCAAGGAAAAGATCTGGAAAAAGTTAAGCAGCGATTAATTGAGATCGCTAATCACGTTGACAAGGTGAGTTCATTCTCAGGTAATTAAATCCTTCAAATCATGTAAATGTTTGGAAATGAGGTCGAGAGAATTAAGTGCATTGTCTGCAGCATCAAGGAGACTGGCTGTACCCCTGGGTCCCCAAGCTGGTCCTGTTCTCTGAGCAGGTGATTCCCAGGTGCTGGCAGCTTCAGGGGTTGCCCAGGGAAGGATTAGGAACGAGGGTCCCGGGGACTCAGGAGGCAGAGATCTGGGCTCAGCACTCAGGGAGCCGATGGCCAGATGGAGCTTTTTGAAAGTCAGAAAAAGGCAGATGGAAATTGATATCCCCGGGTGATATTGCTCTTGTCCACCGGTCCTTCAAGGCAAGTCAAACTCCTAGGAAACTCATTCTTACTGATTTATTTTCAGTAGTAACTCTTTGATCATTAAATTTGATCTCAAAGTCAAGCCTGAGAATCCTGATAAAAGGTAAGCCCCTCTGACAGGGAGGGCGAAGGTCATATCACTAGAGGACCTTGGACCCTCCTCCCCAAACCAATTGGACAGTATCTGTGTCCAAGCCCGACCCAGACCAATCGGATCCGGATCCCTGCAAGACAATGAAGAGTTACAGCTGGGTCACACGCATCCAGCAGGGGTTAGAATCCCTGGGCAGTTTTGTTTGCTTGTCTGGTGTCCACTCTTCAAGATACCGATTCTCAAGTCTCAGTCCAGGGACTCTGATCTGATTGACCTGGGCAGGGCACAGGTAGCTGCCGTCCAGGGCCCTCCAGGGATTCCAATGTGGGGCAAGACCAAGGTGGATGACTACCAGGCAGGAGAGCACAATCCCTGATCCACCAGCCCAGGCTGCCACACCCAGGACAGGGTGACTGACCACTGCCCAAAAGGCCTCAGGCTGTAGCACAAAAGGGAGTGATCATGAGTTCTTCTTAGGCCTTGGAAGTAAAAGGAAACAACCACTTGACTCTATTAAAATCAAACTCAAAATTGCTGAAACCCCATTTTTGAAAGTGGTATGATTGGGTCCTCTGTGTCTTTACATATTATTCTAGGATAGATCTTGCTTTAGTTTGCAAAACAAAAATGAGCAATTGGGGGTTTGCTAATAACTTGCACTGCTAGTTAAAGAACAACATGCCTCAGTGAAGTCCTGGCGGGCTCCGGCGAGTGTGCCCATCGGACTCTTGTGCTTCTGGCAGAGTCTGTTGGCCATGCACACAGCCCCAGTGTCCCTGCCCACCCCCACAGACCCCAGAGACCCTGGGGGGATACTCAGGCTCCTTAGGCTCTGTACATCCAAATCTGCTGACGGATGACCCCAAGGTCTGTTGAACAATCCAAATTTCAGTTTCCTAACTCGACACGAGGGACAGTCTTGGCCCCAAAAATATTGACCTTCCCAGAGGCTACTTCCTCATTTTCTGACACTCTGACTCCACTGGCCATTCTTAATTAATAACGGCCTGGCTGCATTGGCTGGGAGGGGAAGAAGGACATACCAGGCTGGAAGAGAGGGAAGGAACTGGGTGACAAGGATGACATTCAGGAAATCCCCCTGTGAGGGGCAGATGCCTGTCTGATACTCCTAGGCCAAACAGCAAGGCACCCCACCACACTGGGGAAGCACGCAGTGTGGGAAGCAGCAGCGTGTGCACTACCAACAGGGGACCTCCACACCTTCGCCCCTGAGGCCTTCACTCCAGCAGCTGCTCCTGTGCCCAAGAAGTTAGCACCAGCTGTGCACCTCTAAGGCCAGCCTCAGCCACCTTCTGAAATACCCAGCCTCTGCTCTAACTCCTGAGGGCCTTTTCTCTCCTGTGACTGGCTTCTTGACCCTCCTCCCCAAGCAAATTGCCTGAGGACACAAAAGCACTCCTTGAACCCCAGGGAATGCCACACTCTCGGTTGGGATCTGCTCCTTCCAGAGAGCTTTCCTTGGCCCCTCCAGCACAGCATGCCCTGGACTTCCTGTGGGGTGGGGGTCACTTGGAAGGCCAAGATCAGAGTTAACTGGAACAATGGTGATGTCCCATGGCTTAAGCCTCCTGGTGACTTCTCAGCAGTAGCAAGGGCAAGGGCAGGGGTAAGGGTAAGGGCATCCTGCTCTTTGCTCTCTCTCTGCTGGCCAAGCCTGGCCACAGCAAGAGCTGAGCAAATATTGTGGCTGTTGTGTAAACAGGAGAATGCCCAGCCCGTCCCTAACTGTCCACCTAGCTCTGGGATCTCTAGGCCAGCCAGGTAGCTGTCATGCTCCTAGGCCTGGGCCCACAGGGGCCTCAGTATCTGCACGAGGGTGGCAGTGTTACTCGTGGGTCAACATGGTTCAAAGGGGTCAGTCAGCCTCCTGTGTCCCAGCCCAGCCATGCAGTCACAAACCTGTCCTCTTCCAGCCTCAGTGTCTTGTATGATAAATGGGGACAATAACAATTCATAACTCAGAATCCTTCTGAGAACTGAGCTACGGTTCAGAGAGCACCTCAGCGTCTAGCCTGGAGGGTGGCGACCTCCCGGCACAGGAGCTGTGGCTGTCGTTACCAGCAAGAACCCAAAGGAACCCACGGCAACAAACATCCCCAGCAGCAATAAAGGATGTGACTGCAGCTCGACGTGACCCAGTACGCGGGCAGTTCATCAGTGGCCCTCACCTTCGAGAGGGGTTTTGTGTTGTAATCTGCTACATCCAACATCTGTTCTGGGACGCAGCTTGGGAGGGTTTATCAGTGGAAGTGTGAACCCCTTCATTATTCTGAGAATCTCCCTAATTAGTAAGCAGCAAAGTAGCACTGAAGGAGGATGACAGATCAGTCCTTTGCAGACCTTGGCTCCCGATTCCCTACAACAGGCCTGGGAGGCCAATGGAGTTCCCTCCTCAGAGGGCAATGCTGAAGCCCACCCAGGTGTCTGGCCCTGAGGACATCTCTTAGCAAGCTACTGTGAACATCAGCATTGAATCTCCTGCATTTCCTCCTTCTGGTCACTGTTACCCCTGTGTAAGACGCAGCTAAAATGTAACCAGGCCAAGGCCAGAAGAACACGTGTGTGCAGAGTAGGGAGGACAGGGGCTTGGATGGCCTGAGAAGCCTGGGCTGGGAGCTTGCGAGGAGACAGCAGGTCAAGCAATTCTTGATGAGAAACACCCTCTTGGGCAGTATTTTGGTTGTGTAATTGTCCCATTAGCTTATTAATGTGATGCTGTCATTGTTAATTGTTTGAAACCAAGCTGGACCTCTGCAGTCAGAGGCCCTGTGACGCCACTGTGCTCCAGGTCTGTTCTTCAGCTTGAGCCAACACTCACCACGTGACTGTGGGGACCAGCAAGGGAAAAGATGCGCTGCCTGACGAGGGTTAGGCTCTGGGGTCAGAGGCTCGACCTTGGGGAGTTTCTTGAACTTGAGCTCACCATGTTGGAATGGTGCTTAACTCTCAAATTTGGAGCTTCTTGGGATTTTTGTTACTTTTTGGCCAGGTGCTTGTAGCAACTGAGGATAGGTCCTGCTCACATCTGGAGCTTGGCCACGGCTGCTATCACAGCTACATTTTTCTCCTTGATTATTAGTGTTCTCAGAAGGTGGGGCGGGGTGGGGGGACTTTGTCACTGCAGGCTGCCTCATACATTATAGACACAGAAAGATTTTACAGGCCACCACTGACCCCGTGTCCTCTCCCTATCAACTGTGACCACAGAGCCTTGTCCCTGTTTGTGTGAAGCACATGGGGGCAGTGGGGCAATGAACAGTTCCTGTCTCTGCCCTGACACCCACCTGCCCATCTAGGATCCTGAGAGACAAAACCATCCTTGGGTCCTGGGAACAGTGGCTTTCCCTCCTGGCCCAGGGCAGTCTCCTGTGGAATGCAGGAGTGGCTGAAGCCACAGCCCCTAAAGGCTAGGACAGTGGGGAGAGCCAAGGGTGGGATGCCTGAAGCTCTACCTCACAAGCCCCTGCACAGGGGAATTCTAGCACATGGTCCTGTGATACAAGGGCCAAACAACTGCCGGCAGGGGTGGAGTGGGGACGGCCACTGAAGTCCTGCAGAAAGACTGTTTATGTCTGTGTTATTCTGAAAGATACTGACTTGTTTATTTAATTAAAACCTCCTAGGTTGATTATAGGTGGCAGAATATAATAGTGCCAGCCAAGACTGAGACTCTGCTGAAAAATTAATACAAATTCATTTTCAGTACCTCGCAGGAGAACGTTCTGCTCAAATGAATGTTATTGTCCTTGGCAGAAATTTCTAAAAGATCCTAATTCACTTGTTGTTTTCCTTGCAGTGGATATTAACTGGCAGTCTTTAGCTATAGTATACATCGAGTTGCACATTTAAATCACCAGTGAATCATTTGAAATGTGTGTTTCTAGACCAGCAAAAAGGCTGGTGACTTCAGCGTCTGATTAGTCTAAATTTGAGAATCCACGTAGCACACCACTTTGCATCGGGCACAGCTAATATTTCTTAAATTCTAAAACACAGGGACAAAGGCTCCCAGAGGTGTGTCTCTCACCCATGTCAATGAATATCAAGCAATGCAAATCTGTTTTGCTCTTCATCTTAAGTTCTCTTAAATGTGATCCTCCAAGGTGCCTGTTTCTCTCAGTTTTATAGACCACTGAACATTCGCATAGTGTTGGTGGGCGTGGAAGTATGGAATGACATCGACAAGTGCACCATCAGTCAGGACCCGTTTACCAGCCTCCACGAATTTTTGGACTGGAGGAAAATGAAGCTTCTACCTCGAAAATCCCATGACAATGCGCAGCTCATCAGGTGGGTAGCCCGCCGCCCTGGCTTAGGGAAACACTGCACCTGCATCCCGATCCTCTCTGCAGAGCACACCGGCTCCTGCATGGGGTTCTCAGCCACACCAGTGGGGCAGGTGTCATCTCTACCTGGAGTCACAGGTCAGGTGTTAGGAAAGCCCCTTGGGACACCAGGGAAATCTGTCCCTCTACAGAAGTCTGGTCTCAGTCCCTTCTTCCACAACTGGAGTATGTTCCTCTCTGCCAGTTTTTCTGATCTTGATATAAAATCCACCTGCGTAGATTACCTTTTCCAAAGTCTCACTTGTTTTCTTTATTGATGAAAAACATGTTTATACACGACCTAAGGGCAGGACTTTGGGGTGATTATTGTCAGGTTTTGGAGGGAAAGCCTCCGCTCCATTCCTCCTGTGAGCTGTTGCTCTCGGACTTCCCAGGTCAGAGCATGTTGGCAGGGTCACCTGCTGCCCTTGTGTCCCTTCTTTACTCAGCATGCAGTGGGCACCTGTCAGGAGCCAGGCGGTGCTGTGGGGCTCTGATCATGGTGGTGACCCACACTAAATCTCCCTGCTCTGAGGCGTTGGAGAGAAGACGGCAAGATATAAAACTTCGGAGGGTGACAAGGGTCATGAAGTTAGCAAGATGAGGGACAGCTAGCTGTGGCCTGGCGTGATCCATGGTGAGATATGACAGCACCTTCAGGCTCCCGAGCAGGGAGCACCCTCACAGTAGTCTGATCGGTACCACATGGGTGTTTCCAGAGGTGGTTCGTGTTCATCTGGGTCGTTAAGCAGTTTGTGCTGCTATCCTTCTGTTCTCAGGCAGCTTACATCACCAGCACTGAGGCTGCAGGGACGGAGAAAGCGCTCCTTGGCACTGGGATCTAGTTGGCTGAAGACTTATGGGGAGTTTAGAACCAGCCCGCACCACCCCTGCTCCAGGAGGCGCCTGGTCTGCCCGAGGCTGCTGGCACTCCCCATCATTTACTTTGGCCATTCTCACAGGGGTTCCCTCCCTTGGATATTTGTGGTTGCCTCACATTTTATGCATTGATTAGCCCTGAACTACTAAAAGGACACTTTATGGGTTTTGAGTCAGAGTATTTTGTTTCGATTCCCCCGTGTCCCACCCACCTCCCCCAATGGAGTCCATCCAACTTGAACATCTGGAAATAAGCCTTATTATTTATATGCATGTCTGTTTATCTGTTAAGGTGGAATACATAGGTGTGAATATAAGGGCTAAATCCCCTCCTTCTACAAATATGAGCATCGGGTTGACTCTCCACCTCTGTGGATCCCACTTCTGTGGATTCGACCAAACTTGGGCTGAAAATACCTGATGGGGGGACTCCTTCTGCACTGAACGTATGCAGACTTTCTTTCCTAGTCATTATTCCCTGAACTATCTACATAGATTTTACATAGCATTGGGCATTATAGATAATCTAGAGGTGATTCAAATTCTACCGGAGGATGTGCTTAGGTTCTATGCCAATACTATGCCGTTTTACACGGGGGATGTGAATATCCATGGATTTTTGACATCCTGGGGGTGCCTTAACCAATCCCTTATTGATATGCAGGGATGACTCTAGCAGGGTGGATGGATTGATGAGGTTTACATTCACTCACCACCTCTGTCCAATAGACCACAACTAAAATAGCTGGCTTTTCCAACAACATAGGATTATCTGTTTGTGTACTTGACCAACCCAGCACAAGTCAGTGGTTCAATTCCTTTAAAGGGTTCAACACATACAACATTAAATACCTAGTTTATAAGGTTGGAATTAACAGGGTTCACATGAACAGGCCATTGGATCCATGATCAGGTTAAGAGTCCAGATAGACGGCAGCTACACGAAGGCCACAGAGTCCCCTTCTAGAAGCTTCCACCAAAGGTGCTGATTTCATGAGTGCTTATGTATGCTACACCGGCTCCCAGGGAACCATCACTTCTCTGTTGATTTCAATTTTGCAGGCTGTATTGGCAGGACAACTTTGAAGGAGTTTGGGTGTCTGGCAAAACTCTTCATGAGGAGTTCCTCAGTATTCACCCATGACAGAAAAGCTTCTGCACCGTCTCAGGTGTATCCTTTCCTTAACAGTGATTCTCCGTTGTCTAAAGGAGCAACTCCCTGCAGTCCATCAGGAAACAAGCAGGCTGCAGCTTATAAATACACAGTGATGGCTGGGTGCTGTCCAAGTGGACAACAAAACTCTGTAGGAACCATGAGACCATAATGCAACCGGAAAAACATAAAGAGTAAAGGAAAAAAGATGGGAATATTTTTCCTACCTCGGTGCATCTCGATCGGCAAACAGCAGGAGAGTGTGCCCTCATGCAGCTGTCTCCATTATGGCCCAGTCTCCTGCAGGCATGTGGGACAAAGGTTGAAACACTAGAACATGTGTCCACTCTATGATATTAAAGAAATCCCTTCCTTTTGTTTCCTAGTGGGGTCTATTTCCAAGGCACTACCATCGGCATGGCACCCATCATGAGCATGTGCACTGCGGAGCAGTCTGGAGGCGTGGTCATGGTAAGCCGAGGGGCTGGCTTCCCTGGGTGATGGTCCCCAGGAAACCACTGCTCTCTTCAGACTTCCTTTCATGCTTTTCAGACTTAATCTGCTCTTACTCTAGCCATGTTTATGATCTTCTGTATACCATAATATTTTAGGGACTGTTTAGAAAACAGAAACTGCACACAGTAAAGATGGGCGTGTAATAAAGAAACAACCAATCATCTCAGTGGAGGCCAGCCTCCCCCTGTCAGGGAAAACATTTTCAACTGGGACTTCCTGTCAGTGCCTTCCAATCCAGAAATGCCTCTAGTGCCGGCATGAGCCAGGGCATCGGGGTTGCCCTCTTTACTCAGCTCTTTGGATCGACTGTGGTCCCTCCAAATGTTACCGTTCAAGGTTTTCTGATGGTTCTGCCTCCAAGCCCAACAGCCAGAAGTCTGAGGTTTTCAACAGCGTACCACTGCAAATGCTTTACATACCTTCTGGCCAGTGTACAATTTGTCTCTATAATAACCTTATTCTTGGAAGGCAGCGACCTAAGTTTATTGCTTTACAAGGGGAACTTTGTCACATACAGGCTGTGCATGTTTGTAGAAGGAAATAAAACAGGAAGACTATTTGGGCCTTCTTATGGATTTAGGAGGGAGGGAGCTTTGATGGCTGCCCAACAGGGGTGCCTGCTCCAGAAGAGGTTTTCCCCCTCTGCTGTCCTGCTCTGAACTGAAGGGCGCTGGGGCGGCAGCAGCCCTTGGACAGGGAGTACCCTCAGACACTTCCTCCATCTCCACTCACCAAGCACAGCCTCGCCCTCCCAAGAAACCGCAGTTCCTCCACGTTTTCCAAACAGAACATTGTGAGTGCTGGGTTGTAGAGAAGGGCGGAAGGAATTGTCTTCTGCTGACTGTTACTTTCTCCCCACGTCTCGGCCACTCTAATCTTCTCAGAGAGTGTGCTCAGCATGTCCTCCTCTCCAGGTGCAGGGCCTGGTGGCTCCTGTGCTCCTATTTGGAGGGACTGTGCCTGCTCACTGGATGGTGGCTCCAGGGAGCTACTCTCTGGTTTCCTTTGAACCTGGAAGCCCCATAGGTGATCTTCCCCGTGGAAGTCATTGGAAAGTTTGGGGGGTTTTTTGATGCGAGGTTAATTTCAAGTCAGATCACAACTGTATTTTTACAGAGCAGCCTGTAAAGTTTAAAGAGGGAATCATTTTCTGTTTCATGGTTCCATGGTTAGTTGCTACTGACTTTGTCACTTAAAATGGGCAGAGATAAGTTCCGAGAGCTGAAACCAAATTCCCCATAAGCAAAGCAGTGTCGCTGTGTAGGGCTGAAACCATCCTACAACCTCTCAGAGAGGCGAAAGGCTTTCCTTAGCTCTCATCCTGGTTCTGTTTCTGTAGAAGCATCTTATCAAGATTTCTTCTTTAAAAGCATGCTGGGAAATTTATTTTTTTAAAGATGTGTAAGTATGGTATGAGAAATAGAAGCAGACTATGTGTGATGCCAAGAGAATCTAGTCAAAACCAAAGTTAATTATCAAGAAACAGGTTTTACCAATTTGAGAGCAATTCACATCGAATTAAACACATTCCTTGTTTTATACAACGTATAAGAGAAACATCAGACAGAGAGGAAATGCCCTTTAATTTCTATAAATTCATGAAACCAGCAAGCGCAACATTTTGACCAGGTCTAAAACTTCTATGCTGATTTTCTCTTCTTCTTTCCCTAAATTCATGGGCATTACATGTGACTATGTCTTGCTTGAGGATTCTCAGATCTAAGAGGAATGAAATAACGTGGCCAGGAAGCAGAAATCTTCAAAAAATGTAGAATATGGTTTCTGGTATTATTTCTCCAATTTTCAATCACCAACTTCAGCAACTTAAAATAGTAACCTTACATCTAACTGGCCCAAAATAGGTTTTGATTCAGGGACTGTACCAGAAATAGAGAGGTTGTTTTTCTCCTTATTACAAATGCGAACTGTTATCAAGGTCTCTTAAGAGATATTCTGTTTATAATCATTTATGCATAAAATAGTATAAAATAACTGCAAATAAAACCCAAAGTGTGATTTCCAGTGATGCAAAAGAATCCTTGATGTGAAAGAACTTTGTGCCAACACATGCTCAAGTCAATCCTTGCATTCTTAGGCTAGCTACACTCTCTTCACCAATGCGTATGAGTCCTAAGAATTGATTTCCTGAACACATATTTGTAAAGCTTCCTAAAGCAGGAAACTGTAAAATATTTTTTAAAAAAAAAATAATTTATTAGGAATTCCATCTTTTCTAAGAATAACTTTCTTCCTTGACATTCCATTCTTTACTGAAGTAGAGGGCTAGCACGGGGGAGAGCTACCACCGTAAATACCACTGACCAATCTGCAAGATCTTACGAGAACTGCTTTTATCCAGGTCCTCACAAAGCCTGCGTATCAGGAAGAGTGTTTTCTCGCACATGCAGAACCACACTGCTTCCTGGATGCCTTTTGGAAAACCTCTTCTCTCTTCCCTGGGGAGCACAAATGAAGATTCCAGAAAGATGCTCTTCTTACTCTGTGGCCAGTAGGCCCTTTCAAAACCACCATTCAGGAGCACGATTTCTGTGAATCACATACACTAATTAACTAACATTTAAGAAACTTTGCTTTTTAGCGGGTTTCTAGTGTCTGCTTAGCCAAGCCCGCCAAGCACACCACCAGCTGGGTGGCCAGGCAGAGCTTGCCGAATGGGGAACCACCTTCCTCAGCCTGGCAAAGCCAAAAGTGAACCCCCAGCAGCAGCACACGGAGCATCAGGTGCCTCTGTTCACGTCCACAGGCAACCTGACCACACAAAGGGCCAGCGGGAGTGGGAGCTGATTATAATTGGGGTTCGGTCAGTCTTCAAGCAGACAACTCCATGTGGTCAGCCTTCCCTGTGAGTTAGCGTGAACTTTGCCAGTATCCTCCTGACCAAATCGACAGGCGAGGCAGGGCCGTCACAGCCGCTCAGGCCGTGTCAGAGAGCGCCTTCCCAACGTGCTCCTTCCTTCAGGTGTCCTCACAATCAGGCATAAGACGTGCTTCCACTTCCCAGGAAGGAGTGGGCTTTCTCTTCCACGTGATGGAGCAACTCTGCTTCATTCAGTGGGATGTTTTGTGAGAGTTTGAGGGTGCAGGGTGGAGACCACCACAGTGATTCTTTCATATGAAGATATGAAGGGCTGGGGATGTGGCTCAGAGGTAAAAGTGCTTGCCTGGCATGCATGAGGCCCTAGGTTCGAATCCCCAAGCACCAAAAAAAACCAAAAAGATATGAAAATCCTGTGTGTACATGAGGTATTCAGTCCCCAGGAGAAGAGGCCCCAAACTGGATTAATAAAATATGTCAATTTTTCTAGGTTCAAAGTCAATAACAGGTGTCTATGTTGGTCCTTTAGAGGGAATTTGATGACCTCATGATAGGAAATTGTCCAGCAGGGAGGGAGGACCAGACCAAGGAGGCCGAGGAGATGTGAACTATATGTCTGTGCTCTTGTGTTTTCTTTGAGGACCATTCAGACAGCCCCCTTGGTGCGGCCGTGACCCTGGCACACGAGCTGGGCCACAATTTCGGGATGAACCACGACACACTGGAGAGAGGCTGTAGCTGCAAAATGGCTGCCGACAAAGGAGGCTGCATCATGAACCCTTCCACCGGGCAAGTACTAAGGCTCCCAGGGCTCCGAGAGAGGTGCAGAGCTTGGAGTGTGTGTGGGTAACAGCTGAGCACAGCAAAATGCTCCCCTGATTTTCTGGTCAGTCTTCCCCGGAACTTCCCAAAAGAAATCCTTGCCCAAGTAGCAAGAGTGAACTGCGCTGCTCCGCAGAGTCACACGCAACCAGTGTGCAGGGCCACATGGCATGGCCCATTCCCTGGGAAGGGGTGGGGCTGGATGCTGTGTTTGTTTAGAAATTGCAAATTATTTTATAATGTCAGCGGGTGGTTTTGATTTGAGCCTACAGAGGCTCCCTAGCAATCTGAATAGCCAGCCATGAGAGGGCCTTGCAAACCCAGTGGGCCAAGGGGGGGGGGGGGGTCCCATGGCCCTAGAGTGTGCAGATGAGGCATTTGCTCCCTCTGGGTTGGCCGGGGGCATGTCCGATGTGTTGGTAGCTTGGGGATTGTTGTGTCCTTGCACGACATATTACCTTACCAGATCTCAGAGGTTTAAATTAAATCATTTTCTGCTTCCATAAATTAGGTTGTTTCTCCTTATTTACTGCCTTTCTGAATCTCTAGTCTTGGTTCAAGCAGAGGGAGAGAGCGCCATGATTGGAGCCCTCCAAAGAGATGGAAACAAATGCAACTTGGAGTGACTAGAGATTCAGATCTGTTGAACCTTGTTTTCCTCAGCTTTTTCATTGCTATATAAAAGACCCGACAACAGTAACTTAAAGGAGGAAAAGTTTGGGGGGGCTCATGATTTCAGAGGTTCAATCTATGGTCAGCCAACTCCATAGTCTGGGGCAGAAGTGAGGGAGACCATCATGGCCGAAGGGCATGGCAGGGGAAATCAGCTCAGTAGGTGGCACCCAGGAAGCAGAGAGAGAGCTCCTCGCACCAAGGACAATGTGAACTCCAAGGACACACCCCCAGGGACCTACTTCCTCCGGCTTACAGTTACCATCCACTTAATCCTTATCAGTGGATTAATTCACTGGTTAGTTCGTGCTGCTCAAAATGTATCTATTTCATCTCTGAAAACTCTTGCATCGCATCACACATGCGCTTTTGGGGGACACTGTGTATCTAAACTGTAACAAACCTCTAAGCATCCACCCCAGACTGGCACATCCTGCTAACACACAGGAGGATCTCTTTAGCAAGGGAAAACACGCCCGAGGGCCATGCCATCTTCTTCAGCAACCCTGAGGCTTCGCACCCCCCTTGGTGGAACTTAAGCCAAGCCTGCTCTCTGGGTTTGCTGAAAGGAGACACTGGGGACAAGGAGTGAGTGTTGACTGAGTGGACCGAAGACTTGGGCTCTGTGAGGCCTTGGTGCCCCGGGGACAGACCTGCAAAAGAGTCTCAAAGTCCCAGAAGAGGGAGGGGTCAGCAAAGCATGTGGTTGTGCTTTGCAAGCCAAAGCCAAAGGGCCTCCTGCCAAATGGCTTGAAGGGCACCAAACTGCCCCCACAACAAAGACCAGGCAGACCACGGCGCATGCCAGGCACCGTCACTTCACGTGAGCCATCAGTGAGGTGTCTTCTCCAGCAGGTGCTGCTTCCTCGTGTCCCTCGGGTCCATTGCCACCATCAAATGTCCATCCCAGCCTGGGGGCATCTTTTTCACTCAAGTTCAGTGTTAAGCACAATTCAGGGGAGTCATGGAGAATTGGTGGAGGGGTTGCTCTCTGCGTTGCGACAACAGAAACGGGGACTGCGCCCAAAATATTTTAGACCAGCATCAACAGGGAGTGAAATACTCCAAAGCTCCAGATACTAAAAAGTGGAGCTTTCAGCCGGCCACTCTGCAGCGTAACTGTGCCCTTGTCATTTAGGGTGTCCCAGCGGAGGCAGCATCACTGCTGGACACTTAGGGCAAGGAGTTCTTTCTTTGGGTGTGAGGTTGCCCCAGGGGCCTGTTGGTGCCTTCTGTCTCCAACATGCCATGAGCCCAGATGGAGCCAGTCTCCCTGGGCGGCTCGCGGTGTGTGGCTCTCGGTGAAGGCAGTGGACAGGAAGTTGATGTGGAACCAAGAGGTCTTTGTGCTTTCTTGTTCTGATGAACTCATCAAGTGGCCACAGCAAATGCTCTGTGTGCGTAATTTCCCTAATTATCAAGTGGGCACAAATATATCGGCCTCCTGCCTTCCAGAATTTGGTCCCCAGTGGCCAAGATCTAGTTGTCCATCAATGTTGCTGATGCTTTTAAATTCTCCATAAAAGAAACAAGAGGAAGAGAGGGAAGCCAGTTTGGGAACACCGTTTGAAGAAACCTGACTGTCCCCAGTCCAACCCAGTTCCTTTGCTATTACCAGGCTGACAAGCCACCCCTCTGGCCCTCACATGCCCAGTCAGGGAAAAGAATGGCAATCTTGGTTCACGCATCTACCCTCCCCTCCTCCCTCCTACCCACCCACCCCCTGGTTTGTTCTCATGTTAAACAGCGTTGCCCCATGCACTGTTAGGAGGAGAGCACAGAGGCAGAAGACCCCTCAGCCCCAAGTGTGGTCCCGAAGGCTCACTCTCAGCTGACCACAGCCAGCCAGGGCACCCCAGAGGCATTTGAACACCTCAGGTAGCAATGGTATTGTTAAGAGCTCAGCAAAACATTTAAAAGGCTTTTTCCCCCTCTGTTACCAGGGGTTTGTTAATAGCCTTTATTTGATTTATACCTTATTAGCAATTTCTAAGTTTCCTCTTCTGCTGAGCTTGTGCTTTTGCGTAAATCTTTTCTATTTGGTTCTCATTTATGATCCCACATTCCTGTCCAGAGAGTGGTGTTTTTAATTTTCTCAGATGGAAAGCAACTTCCTAAGCAAGTGGGTGAATTAATCACAAAGCCCCCGGTGAGGGGGAGGCCAGGCAGCCCCCAGTCATCCATCACCCGCAGTGGAATTTCCCAGGCTGCTCCAGCGTTATCTCAAAGCGGTGGTTCCCTTACCTCATAGTGTCCCCAGGAGAGTGGGAGAGTGGATTAAATGAGCTCATGTGTCTTTGTGAATTGTAAATCATTCCACAGATGCAAGGCAGTATTCCTATTATATAGTGCACAGAGATGTCGGAACTAACAAAGCCTTAGAGGGGTTTTTCAGAATTCCAGGCCATGTACTGTCCCTCAGCAATGCATCCAGTTTCTGTGTGAAGGGCTCATGTTAAACTGGCCACGTCCACATACCAGCCTTCTTTCTGACTTCTTCCTGCCCACGTTGATCCAACCATGGTGGCAAGGGTTAAGAAAGTGTGCTGATTGAAGTCTTAGCGTCAAAGGGACTCAGAAAGAGATGAATCCATAACTGTCTTAATATTAAAGTCCCTGAATCAAAAAGAACCAAGTATTATAAGTGGTTTAAAGGGGAAAATATGTCTGCTGATATACTAGGTTTATCCATTATCAGAGCATTGCAGAATCCTAGCTCTGAAAACATCAGCCAACTGTCACCTCAGATGAATGGACCCCAGGGCCTGCACGTACATCTAGCATAGAGTGGGGTCCTGTGTGAACTTGGGTGTTGTAACTTCCTTTACATATTGCAGCAGTGGTCAGAGGGAGTTTCCTGATGGGTCGTATCATTAATTACTGAGCGCCTCTGCGTGTGTGTGAGCGTGTGTTTTGTGTCTTGGGTAGTTAACATTTAAGACCTGTCTTGGAAATCACTTCTTGGCAAATGCAGGATCTGGGGGTTCCTGTGGGAGTTGACTCACTGGAGTCTGTCCATTAATGACCTTCCTGCAGCACTTGCTGGTACAGGGCTGAGGCTGAGGATGCTGCGTGAGTAGCAATAAGAAAATGGAAATGATGGGAGCACTTTCAGGGAAGAACATTTGGCATCATAGTGAAGGCCGCTTCCTGGAGGAGAGAGAAGGCAACATATATTCCAAAATCGACCCCGCAGATTCCTCTATTTTGCAGAGATCTTTCTGTTAAAATGAGAGTCGGGGTGCTAGGGCCATCTTGTGGGGGGAAAGCAGTGAAAGCTGCAGCACCTGTTAACTAGGCTCCTGCCACCACTGGGCTCCTAAATGGTGTTGGGGACGCACCTTAAACAGGGCAGACACACTGTGGAACTTACAGTGGGAAAAACATCCTAAGAAAACAACAAATGAAAACATTGCAGATTGGAAGGAAGGCTGTGAAGGAAGCAAACAAAGAGAACAGAAGGGGTGAAAGGGGTTGGGAGAGAGGGGGAAGAGAGAGAGAGAGAGAGAGAGAGAGAGAGAATGTACCAGTGAAGAGGCTGGGTGTGGTAGTGCATGCCCAATCCCAGCAACTCAAGAGGCTGAGACAGGAGGATCATGAGTTTGAGGCCAACTTTGGCAATTTAGTAAGACTCTGTCTCAAAATGAACATAAATAAAGGAAGAAAAATGTCTGGCGGTGTAGCTCAGTGGTAAAGCTAAGTGCTCTACCCTGGGTCCAACCCCCCAGTACTGCACAGAGTGCACACACCAGCTAGAGCACAGGAAGTGAGCTCAGCAGAGGCGGCTGGAGGCGGGGCTTGGAGGGGAGCCTTGCAGTCAGAGGCCAGGGCCTGGGGCAGGAGGAAATGCTGCTGCTGCTGCTGCTGGGTGGGAAGGAGGAGGAGCCAGGTCCCCCCCACCACCACGGGCAGGAGCACAGGTTTTTTCTCTCCAGAGCAATGGGAAATCATTGAGGGTTTTCAGGAGGTAAAACAGTAACATGATCTGAGTTCTCTCTTAAGATTGCTTCATTTTTAAGAGGATGTTATAGCTTCTGAGCTACTGTAGCCTGCCAAATTAAGGGACTTTCTTTAAAAAGTAATAGTGCATAAATCCCAGTTTTATTTTGGTAGAACTAACAGGCATTCCGGGGACTACAAAGAGGAGAGACCCTGCATCCTCCTCCTGGCACCTTGGGATAGCTTACACCACACCACACCCTCGTGCCCTGGGGGCAGGATTCTCTTCTAAGACTCCAGTCCCCTCTCCTCTCCTAAATTAGGCATTCTTTGAGGACCCCACCAAAGAGCCACAGAAGAGCACCTTCACATCCCGCATCCCTGTGTGTGCATCTGAAAGGAATGGCTGCCACATTTCCACACTGGTTCTGGTAGGGGTTTGGACCTGATCCTGTTCTATTTAGTCCAGGCATGAAAATGGCTCCTAAGCAAAGAATGTGTCCCCAGCTACAGTCCAGGCATGATGAACAGTGTGTTGAGCATCCAGTGTACATGGAGAAGGTAAGCCAATGAGGGTTACTCCGCATTCCCCAGGGATGATAATAGCTCACACTAAACCAAGGCTGCACCTTCAGCAATAACACCTGCACCAAGATCAAATACCCCTGTTTAAGGACAAGCAATGCGGTTCTCCTTCCCCAGAAGTCTGTGTGCCTGGCTCACTGGCTTCCATTGACCTCAATCCTGGACACATGCATGCTGCACCTATTTGCTCCACAGCTTCTGGACATGGAGTGCATCTGGATGAGCCACTGGACCTGTGTGACCGCCATCCAAGTTCAATCTTCCCTCCCAAAGCTGAAAAGACCTCAGCCATGCCTCAGACTCAGGACAAGCCCACTGCAGGATACAGGGTTGACACAAGAGCGATGGCCACAAACCAGAGTGAAACCATTTATCTGTTCAGCCAGCATTTACTGGATACCTTCTACGAGCCAGATCCTAGGGAGCACCTTCACTTCAAAGGACTAGCACAGTAGTAGGGAGATAGGCAGGCAAGCTGGGGAGGACACACTGGGAGACACAGGATTCTGACAGAAGGTACATTGGGTGCCAGGGTGTGACCTCAAGGTACCTTACCTGATCTGTTTGCATGGTCCTGGACACCATAGCATCTCAACTGTAAAGATTTCAATTTACACCTCTAAAAGGTAATGAGAAAAATTTCAACATGACCATAATACCATTTGGCATCTTTTTTTAAATGACTAATAACTCCTGGTGAACAAGATGCCAAGGTGGGAAGGGGTGTGGGCAGGACTGAAGTCCAGCTGGAAATGATCTCTGTAGAATTGAATGGGGGTTAAGCAGGCCCCTCCCTGAAAATCCTGTGCTAAGACCGGGTTCCTCTTTGGGAAGACCTCTGCCTGAGAATGCAAGTCCAGGGGTGAAATGAGCAGCAGTTTCCCGTGAGAAGTCCCAGGACCTTGGAGTTGCCGTGATTGATAACAATGCAGGGTAACCGGAGGGTCCACACCCAGCGGGGTTCGCTGTCTTGAAAACCACTGAAATCCACTCCTCTTTGAACTTTGAGGATCTGTTTGGGATCACGATGTCATTCAAGGGGAAGAAAAAACGGGAAATTTCTATCTAAGAAGAAGGAGAACAGAGGAGCTGCCAAGGGCTCAGCATCGATGCACTGTCCTCCAGAGGGGCCTGCCCAGCTGTGTCCTGCGTTATCAGTGCCAGCAGGAGGGATTCTGGAAAACCTTGAGGAAGGACACATCAGTACAGAGCACGCTCACTGGAAAATTAAGGAATTCGTCCGTCCACAGTCAATGCAGTTGGAATGCTAACAACCACTGCCCCGGGGCACGGCAGAATTGTCCTTCTCTCTCCAGCTGGACACAAAACAGAGGTCAAGCAAGGGGGGCTGGCTCTGCATGGGCACTGCTCTCCGAACACCCAGTTCAGGGAAAATGAACAGGGCCCACTTGACGTTAACCCTGAAGGAGTGCACTTGTTGTGTTCCATGTCTCAGTGAGAGAGTGAGGTGGGTGTGACTGTACCCATCTTACAGATAAAGGAACGGAACTCAGAAAGCTCCGCAAGCTGCCTGCACTGTCAAAACTGTCCCGTGGAGCCCCAGGGCCCGAGCTGACTTGCCTCCTGGTGCATTAGCCACAGGGAAGTGACCACAGGTATGTCTGGGCTTCCTGAGACAATGAAGGCCTTGGCAGGACAAAGCAGTGTCTCTGGACAACCTGTGGGAGGGGGAAGTCAGCCCTGTTTTTAAATCATTTAGTTCTGCAAACCTCCTTCAAATTATATCACAACAGCAGAGAATCATTTCCTGTCACTGGCTCACTAACCCAGCATTTTATCTATGGAGGAGCTTGAGTGAAGACTTACAGCTGAACCCCTGCCAGTCCCCCCGCCCCTCCCTGCACACACACCCTGGCCTCCTCTTCTCCCCAGGGTACAGAATGGAGGCTGCAGTGTGAGGTCAAAGGTAGTTTCTGGGCCTCTCTGCAACCACAGTATCCAGAAGAATCCATGTTAAGCTCCACAAGGTCGGTTCATTCCCGGCACCCAGAAAAGTACCTGGCGTGAGGCAGGGTTCAGTAGATACTTTTGGGTGAAGGACACATGGATTGGTGGGTGGATGGAGAAATGAATACAAGAAGGAGTGGGGGGTGGGGTGGATGATGAGTAAATGGGTCAGTGGAAGAGTGTTTAATGGGTGGGTGGGTGGATAGATAGATGAACTGAAGGATGGATGGGTGGGAGGACGGATGTAAGTGAGTCCGTGGATGAGCAGATAGTGTGTGGGTGGAAGGAAGGATGGATAGATGGGTGGCATGAGGTTGGGTCGGTACGTGACTGGATGGGTGGTAACTGCAGCACTCTCAGACGTATGCAGAGTGAGGCTCTCTCCTCACAGCTTGAGTAATGGCTGAATCTTGGGGAGAAGGCTCTGAGGCCACTGTCTTTTATAAAGTCTAGAACTTGAGCATCCTCAACTCCATTTTTATGTACACCCGACGTCATTCTACAATGGATTTTCAGTAGCTTACAAGAAAAGACACAATACAGTCAATAGAAAATAAAGTAAAATAAAAAACAGGAAATGAGAGCCGAGAGAACCCAGGAGGCCGAGTCTGCTGGTTTCTGTACAGCGTCCACGGAGAGCAAGGTGACAGGAGCCACTGTCCTTCCAGCCAGGGCTTCTCTTAGGGCCATTCCTTGACTTAGCCAATGCAGGAGGAGGCGGATCAAGAGTATAGAATGTAAAGCTAGCCATAACAGTTAAGAACAAAATCCCGGGGCCCAGTGACCCCTCCCCACTGCACAGAGAACTCCGACATTTCCCTCCTCATGTTATCAGTGCAGCCCTGGGGAAGGGCAGCTGCCTCCACCTCCTTCTTAGAGATGAGAAAACAGGTGAGAGAGGCCAGAGGTCCCACGGTGAGTCGGACTGGATCTTGGACGTGGGCTGGCAGCCCCTGCGTGCTGTTGACCCCCCGACACACACACACAGGAACTCTGTCCACAACCTCAGGGGGGCAAGAGGGACAAGCCTTCACCATGACTGTACCCTCGGGTTCCATGTTGCCCTGGTGGCAACCTCAGTTGCTTGGTGAAGTAAGGTCAGGGCACATGCAGGTCTCAGATGTCTCTGCTGTGACCACTTTTCCTATCATACTGGATTAGAAGCATCTTGCAGAGTCAGCAGGAAGGACCAGCCCAGTCTAGCAGGTCTGTCAGAGGGGTAGGAGGGGGGCCCCTGTTATCTCAGACCTAGAAACACTGGTATGATCCAAGGAATCTCCTCTGAGGAGCCAAGGAACCTCACTGTGGGCTCTGTCCCCTGCCCTCACGTTCTATGCCTTGCAGGACCTGGTTCAGGGGAGACAGCCTCAAGACACAGAGTGAGAAACCAATGGTGGTAGCATCCAGAGGCCTCCTGCCACTCCCAGCTAAGCAGAGCTTAGTGGGTGTCTCTCTTTATTAAAATTTCTGGGAGATTTTATTTGCACTTTAATTGGCTTCCAGGGAGGAGGAGAAGAGGTCGAAGTTCACAAGTTAAGACCATGAATGATAATGTGCTGCAGATGGCTCCATTCTGGGTCCCAGGTGTTTGCTATTAACAGTTGAACTGTCCCACTAAGGACGGTTCTGATCACTCACTCCTGGTCCCGTGGTTTCCCTAGCCTTCTGGGGCCCATCTGGCAGGCCCGCTGGGTCAGCAGCCAGTTCTGATTCTTTCCATTTCTGGAGAGGACGTGAGGGTGTCTGGCCCATAAACTGCAGGGCTTTCCTTCTATCACTTGTGCCCAGTGTCCCCAGTGTTATGCGTGAGCACCCTCCCATAGCAGAGTGGGTGGACTTGGTCCCTGCCCCTCTCCCATCACCCCATGAGGACTCAGGCTGCTACTTCAACAAGTCCCTCTTCCCCTGCCTGCAGCTCATTAGGACCTGAATGGACTCAAAATGCCCTCAGATGTGTGCGCGGTGACCGGTGCTTGGCCGCAGGTATACTGGATAAATCCCCAAACCTGACCTGTTTCCACCACACAGATCTTTAGGGAAGCACCTTAACATGTGCTGGGAAGGAAGGAACCTCAGGACAGGCAGCCTCCTGCCTCCTCCTCCCCTGCTAAAGCTCCTGGTACAGCCATTTGTCCCCCTGCCTGGACTCCTCATAGCCCTTAGCTGACATGCATAACTTGAAACACCTGACCTCTCTGAGCACCAGTCTCTTCATCTGTGAAATGGGAAAAATATAATTTGACTCACGGGGAGGGGCCAGCATGATAGAGTGTCCCATGACAGGGGTTCACTCAACAACCTGTTGTCAGCATTTATTCTTATGAAGGTGAGAAGAAATTAAAAGCCCCCCAAATGGGGTGCCCTCCTTGAGCTGCACCACTCTCCCACCGTGCCACCCGTCTCCCCAGACTGCAGACCCCACACCAGGCCCAATAGCACAGGCTACTTGGCTGCACATAAATTCTATGTATGGGATTTAAAATGTTTATTCACTGTCACAATCATGGAAGGCCTAAGGATTTTTCTGAAGATGGCCCAAGAATCTCTGATTTGAAAACTATCAGAGCCAAGTCCATCCACCTGTGACCTCTCGTGCTCTAGGAGGACCTCGATCTCACCTGGGAGAAGCAGCTTTAAGGTGGGGTGTAGGAACCAGGAAGGAGGAGAGCAGCTCTGCACTGGGAGTGGCCTGAAATAGCCCTGGATGTGGCGGGAGCCTGTGTGCTTGGGAGAGTGGGGCCCAGGATTTGTGGCCATAGCGCAGTCTGAGCTCTGTGGCTGGCCTTGGCTGCGGACAGAAGGACAAGAGAACAGGTGGAGTGTGCCCGTGGGAGGTGAGCATTGGGGAAAACATTTGGAAGAAGCTTCCAGGAGCTGAGAACAAATGAAAGCCCAGGCAGGTAACCGCCGTCGAGCCACAGGCTTGTGCGTTGAGTGCATGGTTCTGTTGTTTGTGGTCCCGGGTTGGTTCTTGTCGATTAGAGGAAAACCCGGCCGGCCGTTTCAGCCAGGAGCAGGGTCTTTTGGCTTCTTGAACACCGGAGATGTATCAGGTTGAGGGATGGAGTGACCACTGATCACTGCTTCCTTCGCCTCCTGAGTCTTTGGCTCTCGAGTTTCCTTGTTCTTGTGGTTTAACAGATTAGAGACTGCTCCATGCTGGCTGCGGTTATGATACACTGTGCTCTGCACCACGTCGGAAGTGATTCTGAGCCTGAGTCTGTAACTTGAAGTAGGCAAAGTGGCAATTCTAAGAGGAAAAAAAAAACTGGACATTCTGAGGGGCTGTGGCAGCTACATTTCACAGTGCTGCAAAGCTGACCAGCGGCCTCCACATTCTGGCTGAGGCTCATCTCCCCTCCTCCTTGGTGTGGGTGGGGGTGGTGATCCCCCTTGAGATGGGGTGCACAGTCTTCTGGTTGTACTTCCAGGCCATACGCCTTGGTAGAGGAGGGCCTCAGGCCTGCCGATCCGTGGCTTCCACTGTGAAAATGAAGCTCCATCTTGATCTGCAAAAAGAAAGAAGTGGCCTCAGAAATTCAGGGACCTATTTCCCCAAACCAGTTAGCCCTTCACCCACTGGTCATTTATCAGCTGCAGACACTGTGACTTTTGGACTTTTTCACCCCCAACTGATTTAAAGAGGGCTACCTGGACGGTTTCCCATCCCCGGGCTCCTGCGAGCTGGCTTTCCCACAGCTCTGACCTGTCCTCGCAGCTGCCTGGCTCTCCAGGTCTTCTCCCACCATCACTCCCAGGAGGACCCCGTGGTCAGCCTTTGGACTGACACCACCCAGAGCTCAGTGCTGGGGAACCAACACTGCTGCCCGTTTATTAACCAGAAAGAGCAGGACCTCCAAATCCAGCCTGATTCGAGATGCTTTCCTTGGCTGCCTAACTTCCAACAGAAAAGCAGTTGTCTCCAATTCTCCCCAGAGAGCTTTTGCAAGGAGATAACTCCCGACTTCTACTGTCAGGGTTGATGGATGGGCTTAGTATGATTCACCCCAAGGAATGCAGCGGTAAAACGCACAATAGGCTCCTACAAGAAAAGAATTTTCTGACTGCAGATTTGTCAAAGTAAAAGTAACCCCTAACAATGTTTCACTTGGCAGTTTTGTGACAGCTAGACTATTAAGCCATGACTGCATTCATGGTGGGAAGCGCTAAGTGGCATTCCTCTTTTTTAAAAATTGTGGGGGTTTTGCCCCCCAAATCACCAGCTTTCCACTTCATCATCTTTTTATTCCTAACCTTGCATTCGGCATGGCAAACTTGCCCCAGTATCCCTAGTAGTTAAGGCTTACATAAAGAGGAGATGTGTCCAGCAAAAGAGGTGCACCCCAGCAGGGGCCGCCCACACCCTGCCATGGCACCTGAGAGCAATTCTCTGCCCCAAGCGGAAAGCAGCACTTTTTTCTGTGTCTCAGGTGTAATTATTTTAAAGCGTTTTTGTGCCAAGAGAAAGCACTGGAGATGGCTCCTTTTCTGAGTGATTCTCCAATTTTATGGCTCTGCCCCAGTCTATCATTGCTGCACGTCACTTCAGTCAGCTGCTGTCCTGGCATATTTGGGATGATTCATTAGATGTATTAAAAAGTACACTGTGATGGGCTTTCCACCGTGTGGAAGAGACGGGGGCTTGTCTTTTGAATACAGACCATGACCTGTGCCCAATCCTGGATGTTATCAACAGCTCCATAGCCCAGGTCAGGGTTCACTTCATGGAGGCGCCAAGAAATACGCTACTAAATAAGAAAGGAAAAATACGAGTGAGGGGAAGGCAGAACTGCCACACTGGGTTTTTTGAAGCAAATGGAAGGGAAATATCCATCTGGGCACAACCAGACACTTTCTGGCACCTTCATTAGTGTGCAGGATGAGAATTAGCCCATTGAGCGTAATTCTTAAAGACATTTGACAAGTCATTCCTGGTTTGAAGAGACAGATACTCATGGAATTTTACTGATTTCTAAAATCAGGTAAGGTTTCCAAATGTTGTACTTTGGACTCTTAGAAATGGGAACCAGGCCACCATTTGACCCAGCTATCCCTCTCCTTGTTCTATATCCAAAGGACTTAAAAACAGCATACTACAGGGACACAGCCTCATCAATGTTTATAGCAGCTCAATTCACAATAGCTAAACTGTGGAACCAACCTAGATGCCCTTCAGTAGATGAATGGATTAAAAAAGTGACATTTATACACAATGGAATGTTACTCAGCAATAAAAGCAAATAAAATCATGGCACTTGCAGGTAAATGGATGGAGTTGGAGGAGATAATGCTAAGTGAAGTTAGCCAATTCCAAAAAACCAAATGCCAAATGTTTTCTCTGATATAAGGAGGCTGATTCATAGTGGGGTAGGGAGGGGGAACATGGGAGGAATAGATGAACTCTGGATAGGGCAGAGGGGTGGGAGGGAAAGGGAGGGGGCAGGGGGTTAGAAATGATGGAGGAATGTGATGGACATCATTACCCAAAGAACATGTATGAAGACACCAATTGGTGTGAATATACTTTGTATACAACCAAAGATATGAAAAATTATGTTTTATACGTGTAATAAGATTTGTAATGCATTCCTCTGTCCTATATAAATTTTTAAAAATCAATTTTAAAAAAGATCTGGAAAAAAATGGGAACCAGGGTGTCCCACAGAACTATTTCTAAGCAAATTACATGAGCGTGATCTATGATGAGCCTGGAGTGCATTAGTCCACAGAGCACCCTTAAAACATTTGGATTTTAAATCTAGGCAAGTTGTTCACAAACTTGAATGGGCAGCAAAGTCTCTTGGGCCATCTGCTGAGCAGGTGAGCTGGTGTGGCCTTACAGTGGGAGGCTACTCAGCCACAGGAACGTGGTACCCCCTCATGCTACTTTGGAAAACCTATGCTAAGGCAAAGGGACCAGACGCAGAGGCTACATGCCATACGATTCCACTTCCGTGGAGCAAACAGAATTGTGGAGTCCTTATAGTCGGGGCGGGAGGAGGGAGACTGTGGAGCAGGGGTTTGATGGGCAGGGCTGTGTTTGGTAGGTAGGGAGGAGGTTCTGAAATCAAAGTGGCAAGGCTGCATGGCAGTGAATGTTCTAGGAACCACAGAATTGGACATTTTTAAATGGCTTAAGGAGTGACTCTTAAGTTCTCTGCATTTTTAAGTCAAGCAGCTCAGCTGGAGGACTGGCTAAAACACAGGTTTCAGGACCCTTCCCTGAGGATTCCTGACTCAGTGGTTCTGGGCTGGGGATTTCTATCTGTAGAAGTCGCTGGTGCTGCTGGTCCTGGAACACAGTGGGAACCTGGCCGGGGCATGTGCTGGGTCATGACAGAGTATTCCCTGTATCCACACCTGTACGTCCAGAGGGTGCTGATCTCCTTCCACGTTTCTGCAGTTCCTGAAAGGCCATCCAGTGCTGACCTGACATCTGGAATAAAGAGAATGGTTCTTCATCATTGAATTTGGAGCCAAAATCCTTGGTTAAATCTAGTGTCCACCATCCCCTGACCATGAACTCTTAAGTCCCTTTACACGTGGGGATAAGGAGGCCTGTCTCACTAGATTATTTTGAAAATTTAAAAATTATAAAGAAGAAAAGTATGACTATGGAAAAGCACCACCCTACTGCCTGCTTCAGAGCAGGGCTCAATAGTTACACTAAATGTTATTTTTTGCTCAATTGCTAATCTTGGGAATCTATCAACTGTGATAGGAAAACTATGACAGGGAAAGGAATGAGCAGCCATGGGAAGCCAGCGGACTCCACTTGTGTGGCATGAATACTAGTGAGCCTGAGCACTGGGCATCTCGAGGACCATTCTGGAGGAGAGGGATCTTAAGGGTCTTGGAGGGTGGGATGGATAGGGAAGGGGCTTGGCCCAGACCTGCTGCAGGGACAGTAGGCCACACTCAGGCCATTTCTGAATTATCTTGAGGTCGTCCTCAGAGCTTTGACTGTGGACCCCTGAACAACACTTCCTTGGTGAGTGAATGAGTGAGTGAGGGGAGGAAGGAGAGAGATGCCACCACACCACCCAAGTCAGCTGACCCTGCCGTCCTGGAGAGGCCAAAGGCAGCCGACTAGGAAGCGGGATACTACACTTGGCTTCTCTGAGATCCCCCTGGTGTGGCCGAGCTGGAGTGACAGTGATCATCAGCAGTCACAGCGATAGGGTGTTTGGGCCCACGGGACTCGGGTTCAGCTGGTGTGTCATTCATACAAACCCACTGACGAATGTCACCTGAGCCTGAGTCCTTGGCTCCTACTGGGCCCCACACAGTAGGTCCAATGGCTCTTTGGGATGTGAGGGATATTGTGGTAAGTGTAGCTCAGGACAGGATTATAATGAGGACGAGCTAATATTTGGTGCTATTAAATTCTTCTCTTGAGACCTGAAATAACTTTAGATTATTAAATTCCATGCATGGGGGGTCATCGGGCTAGCAGTAATTTTTTGAGACTTTCTCAGTGCTGAGCATCAATCCAGTAAGGATGCTTCCGGGCATAGAAGGGTGAGGAGCAGGCCTCTGGCTCATAGTTCAAAAATACTTGCTAAGAAGCAGGAATAAGGGCTCGGAGCCCTTCAGAGCCACCTGCACTTGTGGCAGTGTCTGCTCCTACCCAGGCCAGGCAAGACTCCCTGTTTAATGACACCCAGGTGTCGTCCTGCCACCTCAGGGCCTTGCTCCTAACCTCGAATGATACCACCTCCCTCAGGCTCCTTGGGGAAGGGGCTGCCTCTCTGAGTGTGGTTTTGCAAGAAGAGCCTCCTTCCCGCTGTTGGATAACTCTCTCCAGGACAGGCATGTCCCTTGGTGCTGGCTCTTCCCCCAGTGTGTCAGCAGCTTCTTCCTCTTGTCCTTGGCATGAGAGGCTCAGATGTGTGTCCTCCCCAGGGAGGTTTCCCAGTGGGGTTCTGTGGGACCCACCCTCCTAGGCACATCCTCTCCTCTTGCTGTCTTATTCTTCCCCTCAGTCCTTCCCTCTCTGACCCACTTACTCCTCGTCCTTACCCTGCTCATCCCGTCCACCCCCGGGGCATGTGCCCGCTCCACACCTGGGGTTTGTAAGCTGTGTATTGAATTCATACTCGCACCACTGTGGGAGGATGAGTGGCAGGTGCTCTGCTTTTCCTCCTCCAAACCCTGACTTCCCCAAGTCCAAGGAAGGTTGAGGGATGTGCTGCGAGAGAAGGCCGCCTGCCTCCCTGGGGAGGAACTGCAACAGGACAGAGCCAGCAGGTTATCTATGGCAGAAAGTGCTCCTTGGTTTGATCACCATTTGTCTTCCAAAGAGCATTCAGGGGCTGCAGTTAGGCTCAGTGAGGAGTTTGCCTGGGATGCCCAAAGCCCCAGGCTCCGTCCCCAGCACCACAAAAGGAGAGAGAAAAGCACTGGTCTTCAGATGCTGGCAGTGGCTTCTGCCTGCCTCAGGGAGACGCAGTGATGGAGCATTGCTGGGCCCAGGCCAGGGAGAGGCAGGACTCTCGGGAAGAACTGCAGCCCCTTGAGAGAGTCAGCCAGGCCCCTGGTTGGAGGGAGGAGGAATCACCTTGATCTTGGGGCCACTGTGCGTCTGTGAACGCCGGGGACTCTCTGGTGTAGGCCCACACCATGCTGTGCGTGAGCAACCCTGATCAAGGATCCCGAGGGCAGGGGCATTCTCGACCTCCTCGGCATCAGAGGAGGGTGCTGCCACCTTGTTAAAACACCTCAGGAAACTGATACCTGAAAATCCTTCCTCAGAGCAAAACTAGAACCCTGTGCATTGGGCAGGTAGTATTCCCCGGTGATTCTAAGTGACAGAGAACTGTATAAGCACTTGGGGTTTGTCCTTCAACAGCATCAGAAAAAGCCAAGGAAACAGGAATTTAGCATCACACAGACAATGGTGCTCCCGCTGGCGGCAACAGGTCCTCCCAGGACCTCTGCAGTTTAATCCCTGCCCTGAAACTGAGCTCATTCATCTTATCTGTTTCTATTTCTTTAATATCAACCCCCTTCCCTCAAAATCGACGTGTGTGTCACATGAAAGACACTGAGATGGGGAGCCTCGCCTGAGCCGGGCTCGGACTGCCTTGGCCCCATGAGGAATGGGGTGCTTCCTGCCTCCCTTTCTATCATCCTCGCTGGGACTCTTCCTGGGCCTTACGGTTCATCCCAGGGTCTTTGCTAACTGACTTTTAACCCTGTCTGGAAATCGCTTCCCTTCCAGAAGAGCAGGTCATGACACTGAGTGAGCATTAGGCTCCATCTCCCGGATCAGGCCTGGAGATGTGTGTGTGTGCCCTGGGGAAACTCAGATATGGGAAAAGGTCTGATCTGGGCCTGTTTCCTTGCAAAGGGAAGAACTGCTCTCAGTTCGCTGGGTAATCGGTCTCTTCGACACAAAACTTTATAAATTGAAAATACTGCACTCTGTAGTTTGTTGAAGCTGCTCATCATCATTTTGATACCAGGAATCGTCAATCTATCTGCCAAGGAAAGTTGCAAAGCCTTCGAAGGGAGCTAACTCCGTTACAGCACGAGCCCATTCTGGTTTACTGCCTTTGCATCCGACAGAGCAGGACTTCCACCCACTAATTTATCTGTGATTAGAATCACACTCCGCAGGTTGAAGCCTGGGATAAATAGAAAGCACATGGGGCTGGAGCAGTGTCCTCAGTTCGGCTGTGGGCATCATCAGGATCTCGAGAAGTTGCCATGCCCTGTCATTACTTGGTGGCTAGTCTGCCATCCTCGGGGAAGCAGAGCACTTGTGTTGGTTTGGCCAATTGATTGAGATCCAATTACAGCATCATCCTGTAAATGTCTCCATGGGGAGAGAAGGCTGGGCTTCCTGGAAAGCAGGTCTTGCTCCCTCACTAAGTAGTAAAACCTGTGTTTCTGGCATGCCTGCCCCTTTCCATCCTTGCTGCCTCAAGACAAGGGCAAATGCATTTGTAAAAGAGCAGCAATGACATGCTGTGTGTCATGTAACTGAATTAGCCTTTTCTGTTGCCAAAACAAAACATGTGAAGCTGGTTACTTTATAAAGAAAAGAGGTTTATTTAGATGGCAGCTCTGGAGGTTCAACTCTGGTGAGGGCCTCACAGTACATGGCATCACAATGACAGAAATATGTGCAAGAGGGAGAGATTACATGGCAAAAGAGGAAGCAAGTGAGATTCAGGGCCCAGGATTGCTGTCTTCCCAACATCTCACTTTTGGAGGAACTAACCAGGGTCCCTCAGAAACCGTATTAATCTCTTCTGAAGGCAGCACCCCCAAGTGACCTAACTACCTACCACCAGGCCATTGCCATTAGAGGCCACCTCACAACATCAGCACACTGGGACCAAGCTTGAGCACATAAACCCCCGGGGGCCACCGTGAACCACATCCACAACACCAGCTGCCGTAGGAACAAGCCCTAATGCTGAGTGGCTTGCAGGTGAGAGGTGCCTTTCCCTTCCAAGTGACACTGGGGCTCAGGCTGCCACTGCCCTCCCTGCAGTAAGCCAGGACCTGGGGACGGATCTGGCTCTGCCTCTCCTAATCTCAACTGCAGGGAGAGAGGAGGCCGTAAGGAAGGCACACTTGCCTCAATACCACAGACCCAAAGTGACCCACACCACTTCTACTCGTGTCCCTTGCCAATAATTGGTCACGCAGCCCACCCAAGTACCAGGGGCCTGGGCAGCCTCTCTAGACCAAAGGGTGCATAGCTTTGCTGGGGAGTTGGCCAACTCTGCCACACTCAATCATTGCCCTGAAAACTTGAGGCACGGGCAGGACCTGCATCTATGGGCCGCATTCACCCTCCTACATAGGTACCAGGGAAGCCAACCATTCAACCTTTGGAGACCTGAGTGCCAATCTCAGCTGGCCATGATTTACAGAGGGACCATGTGTCCCTGGATCCATGGGCCTGAGAAGCACAGTCATTTGTATCTTTCGGTCCTTTGCGTTTGCCAGTAAGGACACTGGTGTGTGCTCCTCTGGTGAGCTCCAGATCCTGAGAACTCACTCTGCATTGCGTTGTTCCAGCCTGAACTGACGCCTGTATAGAGACTCTGTCTGATGTTGTTGGGTTGAAAACTTTTAAAGGACCATTTCTGTTTTGACAGGGCACTTCTTGGTTGGTGGCGTTGGCACGGGGTGGGGCGGATGTCGCATGCTCTGAAGGTGCCTCTTCTCACCCTGTATGCCTCAGCCTTGGTTCACTGAGACACCTGAGCGGTGGCGCCCGGAGCAGCCCCAGGAGAAGGCGGGAAGGGCGTGGCGCCCCTGCTCACTGTGGTCTCCCCCACGCAGGTTCCCCTTCCCCATGGTGTTCAGCAGCTGCAGCCGGAAGGACCTGGAGGCCAGCCTGGAGAAGGGCATGGGGATGTGCCTCTTCAACCTGCCGGAGGTCAAGCAGGCTTTTGGGGGGCAGAAGTGTGGGAACGGATACGTGGAGGAAGGCGAGGAGTGTGACTGCGGGGAGCCCGAGGTAAGGGGGCGTCTCCAGAACATTCCCTCAAGTTCTCGCTGGGCAAAGGAGTGAGAACTTGGAGAAACTGGGCAACAGAGTGAACGTGCTGGAAACTCAGGGTGGAAAAGTCCTGGAGAGCCACCTTCAACGAGCCCCAGAAGCCAGGGTGGCTTTCTTGAATTTAAACTATTGCACAAAATAAGTGACTTAAATAGAGAATCTTCCCTGTTGAAGGGAGCAATATCCTTCAGTGAGGTGAGGATAAGAACAATAAAAAAGCTTTTAGCTTTGAGTTTGACCCAGAAGAAAGCCTTGGAATTGTAGCTTCAAAGAGCCACTAAGCACCATTTCTCCCTCTTTGTAGGGCAGGCTGCTAGAGGGGAATTTGAATAAGCAGAGCTCTTTAGCCAAGAGTCTGCTCTCAAGTTGAAATCCTGCCGCAGCCTCCTCTGCATGCAGGGCCTGAGGCTCCCAGGGCTTCTGGCGCTAGCCCTTGTTAGCTCTCAGAAGCAATAAGTGAAGGCGGGAGTGTTTTTATCCAGCCCAGGGATTATTTAACGCCAGTCAATCTCGGGAAATTTTCTGGTTTCTATAGGTCCCAAGATAATCAATATTTTAAAAAAAATGTCTAGCAGCCACTTTTTAATGTCTGAAGAGTCCTGAGAAGGAAAGAGGGGACACAGTAGCACCTCCCTATAAAGCATGGAGGAGGTCGTGTTTAGAATCAATCAAAGCAAGGAGTTTGTGTAGCAGGCAGCTGCCTGTGGGGTCCCCTCCCTCCCTGAGAGCGTAGACGAGCCAAAGTGATCATCAGGTGCAAGGCCAGCTCAGCTAAATTTGCAGATGGGCTAAGAGAGATTTAGAGAGTGTCTCAGAAGTTTGCTCTGAAAGGGGACCAGGAGGGAAGGAAAACCGAGCTTAGACTCCAAAGCATCCAGCATGTCCCTGTCGCTCACCCAGCCAGTGGGTAGGAGAAGGCTTACCATGACCCGTCTCTGGGGTTTTCCATATCAGGAGGACTGGTCTTGGTCTGACAGTTTCTACAACCATGTGGAGGTGGCTTTGCGCCATCTTTCATGCTCTTGTCAAACTCAGAACTTAAGGATAACGGCCTTGTTCACAGTGGTGGTTAATTGTGCTCAGGATGCACCGGGAGTGATTGTTGTGTGGGAACAAGTCCTAATTACCATGTTACAGACACTCCTTAAGATGAGCAAAGGAAAACGTAGAACCAGCTTGGGATGGGGCATGCACAGGGAAAGAGCCTTGAAAATGACTTAAATAGGAAACATAATTAGCCTAAGTTACCCATATTTCTCAGAAGGCCATGTTGACTGACAGTGGTTTGTCTTTGATTTGAACTCCTCCTCGTAATTGTTTATTAATGGTGGCTCTTCATGGAGCCATAAACTCCCAGGTTTGGAATGACCCCATTAGCAGTCCTTTGTTCCATCTACCACCACCACGGCCAACATCACCACCTCCGCTCTCCGCAGTCATCCCCATCACCAGACCAACATCCCCACTAACCAGCACCCCGCCAATAACTCCTATAGCCACTGCCACCTCCATAGCTGCCGTCACCACCACCATCATGTCAGCAAATACTTGGCACCTGACACCTGCTGGCCACTCTGTTCCGGAAGGGCGGCGCAGCTTTGGCAGGGTGCCTACCCTCCTTCCAGATCACAGCTGGTTGTAAACTCCTCCTATGGCAAGCCATGTTCTACCGGCCTGTAACTTCCACCTTTGGGTTTCTGTGGTTAGGGATCCTTATTTTGTAAAGTGAGCTCTTGATGTTTAAAGAGATCTCTCCTTCCCTTCCTGTAATGTTCTCCCCTCCAAGAAATTTGTCCAAGTCACAGTGAGCCTTCTGCCTCACTTGCTGGTTTGTTCTTTAAAATTTTGCATGATTTGCTTTTCCAGGTTGTAGCTCCAGCTGCAACCAGCACGTGTGGCAGCCATTTCCAGTTTCCAAACTGCCCCCACCAGGAGACTTTGAGTCTCATTAGAGCTCTCGGTCTGTTGGACTTTCAGACCTGTTACCTGAGCTCTCTCCCGCTCCCCAGTGCTCGGGCCCTGCAGGTACTCCTGTATCCTCCGGCCCACAGAAAGGCTCAGTGTGTTGCCACGTAGGTAGGCTTTCCACCAGCACAGGCTGGACCTTGCCTCTGAGCCCCCACTTGCAGAAACAGCGCCCCCCTCCAGTTTCATTTCAGGAAGATGCATTCCAGTTGTATCCCAGTTCATTGTGACTGAATCCACATCTGCCACCACTGTGTGGAATGACAATTAGGCCGTGCGGAGGGAGGCCTCCTAATGGCTCCATTATTCTTTCTTCTTTGGAGACTTGGTATTCATTGGTTCTGTTGCGTCTCTATGCGGTACTAAAATAAAAATGTATTACCCGATGAAGAGTTTGTCTCCTCTGAGAAATATGGTACTGCAGAGGAAGTGGATTCAGGGTAGTTAAAAGGCAAGTGATTGTCGCAGCCCTGCAGTACAGGGAGTCGGATTCATATCCGCAGAAGGAAATCCTGACGGCTTGCTCACTCCTCCAGCCGGCAGGATGGGAAGGCAACCTTATCTCCTTGTTTAGAGTCGCTAGCATGCCGGGAGCTTGCGAATCTCTCTTAAACTTAGTTATCTTTCTCACATTATCAATCCCCTTTGAAGTCAGACATTCTACTTGGCTGTGTTTCCATTTGAGCGGCTGCTTATATTTTAGGTGATTTGGGGAGGGGGCAGGGTTCTTAAAGGACTTGGGAACCCAGATATAGGATGGCTGGCTTCATTTAGAATTTTAAGGACATCTCTCGTTTGGTTGATCTATCACCAGTTGAGCCTCTTAGACCGTAACAAGCAGTGTGGTTGTCCCTTTGATGGCATCTATCAGTATTGCAAGTAATGATCTCCTTTGGAAAAAAAATCAAGCAAGTTGCTAAACTTTTTTTTTTTTTAGAATTGTGAGTGCACGAGCTGGAAACCCTTGCTGGCATGAAAGTTATAGCTATGACTTCTGGTTGGCAGTTCTATCTTATTGTATATATCACACATTCCGGATGTTTATAAAGTTCTCAAACATTTAAAATTTAATAACTTTGGAAGTATGTATGATAGGGGCAAATGGTAAACACCAAATGAGAGCATAATTCATAGAGTTTCACACAGGACACAGTTCAGGTACCCAGGCTCACCATAAATCTCGACCACTGACAAAATTTATTAATTGCATTTATGATACCAATGATAATTTTTTTTCATAAAAGATAGTGTTCAGGAGTAAACTGTTACCTATTAAACTTGTATACAGTTAGCTTCACCCTAGCCAATAGTCCATAAATCCATCAGAGCATATTGTACATTGACAAAAAGGACATTGATAAATCAAACAGTATTGAGGATTCTATGAATTGTTCCATCTTGGGATAATTATAATTCCTTCTAAAATGTACAGTCTTTCAGTCATTGGAATGCTCTGCTGTACACAGACTTCATAAATTGGCTAAATGCATGCAGGCTTTTTGAGAACTAAGTTGAAGATGTCAACCTCATATTTCTTTTGTTGGAAAGGAAATGGGTACTTATGAAGCCCAGCGCAGTAAAGGAGCCCCTTCTCTCGTCTCTGTGTCAGAGGGGGCAGGGCACCTGGCATTCCACCTGCCTAAACCCCTTGGCAGTCAGGATGCTTGGCCCCAGCCCTCCTTCCAGCTTCTTGGCCATTCTGATGTCCAGTTCTGGCTCCCAGAGCACCTTCAGCCAACAGCCTACCTGTGCCGGAGGGGGCTCATCCACATCCACCTGCCTTGACTGCAGGGAACTGGGGCTCAAACTCGAGATCTGACTCCACCCAAGAGGAAAGCGTTCTGTTTCTGCTCTGTTTTGTTTTTGTGGTGCCAGGACTGGACCTCACACATGCCAGGCAAGCACTCTACCGCTGAGCTACACCCCGAGTCCTACTGAAAGTGTTCATGTTTTTAAATATTTTTAGTTGTAGATGAGCACAATACCTTTATTTTGTTTGTTTATTTTTTGTGTGGCGCTGGGGAACGAACCCAGTGCCTCACACATGCAAGGCAGGCTCTCTACCACTGAGCTACAGCCCCAGTCCCAAGAAAGTGTTCACTTTGGAGGAGCCAAGGCTGTCTGTATATGTTTGAATAAGTAATTTCCCGGTCCTCCGGGGTCCTGTTGCTGCTCATTTCAGTGAGCCCTGCATGGAGACCGCTCTGAAGGCCCTGCTGCCCAACCTGGGTCTGTCTGGCCACCCGCCTTCCTAACCCAGCCGCTTTACCTCTCCTGAAGGCCCTCAGTGCTCCTGACTTTGCCAGGGGCTCGCAGACCCAGTCCGTTCAACACAGAACAGAAACTTTTCTTTCTTCAGATGACACTGACCCTCGGGCAGGTTAGCAGGTTGGAAGCTAGACCCGCACGTTCTTTCGCAGTCCTTTAGGGTGTGACATTGGTGTGAGATTTTGCTCTGTGTGGACCTGTCAAACAGATTCCATTCCCCTCCCCAGGAATGTACAAATCGCTGCTGCAACGCCACTACCTGCACCCTGAAGCCAGATGCTGTGTGCGCACACGGGCTCTGCTGCGAGGACTGTCAGGTGAGTCTGCAAAATGACAGTTGGTGCCAAGGTCACGGATGGGCATGGTGGTTCAAATCCAATCCAATGCAGGGCAAGCAATAGGGCAGGATGATTTCAGCACTCGGGCGGTATGAAGTCTCACTCCTTTTCAAGTAAATGCATGTTAGCCACCTCTTATTTTTTAATATCTTCCAAGCTTCTGGTGAAAGTTACACTTTAATTGCTAATCATCTGGGATAGATTATTCACATACCAGCTGAAAACTAGTAGGACCAAAGCACTTGCACTCGACATTTGTGTCGTTGGTGGCACATGGGGTCCTGTTCCCATGACAGAACAGTGCACAGAGAATCAGACTCATACCCCCGCCAGATTCACGGTAAGTCCATCTGCTTGATGCCAAGAACATCTGGCAGGTGGGGCCAGAACCCATATGGGCTGTTTTAGAGGTTTTGCATCAATATCTCAACCTTAATGTCATCCCTGTCCAGCATAGTCAGGGTGGCAGCCTTGGGCCTTGGCCATCTTTGACCCTTGAGTGCATTTGCTTTGGCAGACCCTTGTCTCATTACCCACAGCTGATATCTCACAGAATAGAAGCCTGATTCTAAGGGTAGAGTTGTACTTCTTGTTAATTAAGCAGTTGATCATGGCAGGCCACTTACAAGAAACTCCCTCCGAGCTGCCCTGCTGGGGCCTGATAATTTAGAAGTATTATACCTTTTACATTCAGCGTTAAGATACCCTTCCTGGTGGTCGTTGGCCTGTGGGAAATGTTATGAGAAGCTGGCACTCCCTGGCCCAGCTGCTGGTGGTGAGAGGTGCCTGGAGGGGGCTTGGTAAGGTGGGAAGGGGACTGAGCCTCAACCAGTGAGGATCAAGATGGTCACAGGGAGGAAGAGGTGGGAGGGTCTTGAGGCACCACCAGTGTGGTCCACATTGACAACTTTGAACAAGTTCATTCCGATTCCTAGACCTTCCAGAAGTTGGCTGGTGTCTTGCCTCACTGCCTTTGAGGAGTGTGCAGAAAACCACACCCAGGTCGTGGGGTTCCTTGGCTGCGCAGCCTCAGAAAAGGCACTCGGAGCCTTAATTTACCCAACTGCAAAAAAGATGAGGTATTGGTCAGAGGCGTTCTGATGCCTTTTACCATGCCCTCTTTTTACCTCTCCAGCCCTCCCCAGTAAGTGCTAAAGGGAGGTTGCTAGTCCCATGACTTCATGGCAAGGTGACATTGCCATTTAGATTATGCTCTTGGAACCATTTATGTCAACTTGCCCACAAATGCCAACACTTTGGGTGCCAATGTCAACTTCAACCTGGGGAAGGTGCTGGCAACCAGAGAAGAATCTACCTGCCCAGTGACCCGAGGTGACAGGTGCCACCCAACAGCTTGTGTGCTCATTACTTGCCTGCAATTAAAAATACATTGCTCTTGGTTGCCCCACCCCCTTATGGCAGAGAGGTCAACCCCAGAGCCCAGGGCTGGGCTCTGAGTGCTCTCTGCTGTAAAAGTGTCTTCTTTCTAGGTCCTTGCCCCCTCATGTAGGCTGTATTCAGACGGCCTTGCTCTGCTCTATTCTGCCCTCTGTGTGCATGCACTGAGCCACCCTCTCCTTTCAGCTGAAGCCTGCGGGGACCGCGTGCCGGGGCTCCGGCAACTCCTGTGACCTCCCGGAGTTCTGCACAGGAGCCAGTCCTCACTGCCCGGCCAACGTGTACCTGCATGACGGACACCCATGTCAGGGGGTGGATGGCTACTGCTACAATGGTATCTGCCAGACCCACGAGCAGCAGTGTGTCACACTCTGGGGACCAGGTATGTGGCTGCTACCAGCTTGACACTAGGTGTTGGGGATTGTGGTCTGCTCCTACGTCCTTGCTCCTGGAGGAACCACCCACAAAACAACCATTCCATCCTGTTGGGAGCAGCTGGCCCCCGGAAAGGGGCTGGGAACATGCTGAGATGAAGTGGGCGAACTGGCCACTGCCCAAGGAGCTCAGCACAGTCTAACAAGAGAGGCATGAACACCTACTGTGTGCTCCATGGGGTGACAGAGATGGGTCAGCCAGGACACCACAGGTACTGAGTAGGACAGACAGAACTTCTCACCACCACTCAGATGGTGGGGATGCTTCATGCCCTAACAAGGCTGCCAACCCAGGTCTGAGGGTGCCAAGGAGAGAGCCACTGCATCTGGAGGGCCCCCAGTGGGGCTTGGTGCTCCAGAGGTCTATGACCAGGAAGTACAGGGAGCACTCAGATGGGAGCCTGCGATGTGGAAGGGCCAGCAGGGTGAAGGCTGGGCACCAGGCCCTAATGGGGGACATGAGGTGGGAGTTCGAGGGCCTGGGATGCCATTGGATATGAAGGCAGCCTGATGGGCTTGATGTGGGTTCTAGAAAAGGCACCCATGTGGCCAGGACACGGCTGCCACAGTGCCCTGTCCAGCAGATCCTCAGATTCACCACCTCCTAGAGTGGCATCCTCAGCTGGGCACTAGCCTATCTGTCCCTTCTGACCCTCCAATAAGCCTTCAGAAAGCGCTCAAGCTCTGAGGTGGGAAGCCGGCTTCCTAAGGACACATGGCTGGAACTGGAGCCCCATCATGGTGACCCGGTGTGCAGGTGTGACTCCCACAGTGCACAGTCGCCCCAAGGAGAAAGTGAGGTCTTGGTCTACAGTCCACTGAGGCTTTAAGAGGAAACAGAGCCTGGATGGACACGGTGGAGCCAGCACCCTGCCTGTGTCCCCTCCACTGCTCCATCCCAGGGTGCAGATCCAGGGCCCAGGCACCACGGCCCTGGTTTGCCATTTGGGTTTTGCTGCCTGTCTCCAGCTCAGAATTCCAGCTGAGAATCCTAAGAGGAGGTTTTCTCAGAGCATCTTGTAATTCTCCCTCGCTAGCTCCCTCCTCCCATTGGCCAGAGATGACCTCGGTCCTGGCCAGAGGCCCCAGTGATGGCAAGGCTACTGTGGTCAGCCAGGCTCACGCCACAAGCCAAGCATGCTCAGACAGCAGCTCTAGCAGGAGGGACACTGACCCAGATCTCTGTCAGGCGCCTCTGTGAGGTTCTGGTTTCAGGGGTGATGAGGGAAGTAACCTGGAGCCGAAACTGGTGACTAAGCACAGAAGATTTGCAATGTGATGTGGAAGCAGTGGCCAGCCACGGAGATCTCCAGGAGCTGGGTCCCCATGGAGCCCGATGCCCCGGCCAGCCAATACGCCCCTCTGCACTTGGCATTTCTGAGGCTGAAGGAAGAGCAGGCTGGACACGGCGACCCTCACTCACGGACCTGCTCATGCAGGCGGAATGAGGCCTGCAGTTCCTGGCCTCAGTGCTTCATCCTTGGACCCTGAGCTGCCTTCAGCTGGCCCCTTGATGGGCGGCCCTGAGGTTCTCCACACAGGGTGGGCACCCTCGTTGTAATGGCAAGCACTGAGAAGCACTTGCACACCGTGCCACATGGCCACAGGGCTCTGAATGGTTCAGTGACTTCAGACACCTTTTTGGTGAGGAGGGTCACTTTGAGACAGTGGCTGCTGCTGATGGCCCAAGCCTCCTGGCCTCCAGCATCACCCACGGCCGTCTGCCCCAGCCCTCTGCAGTCAGTCATCTCCCTTCTTGAGTTACAAGGGCCGTTCTGTGCTCCCTTCCAAGGAGCATTCCGTGGCCAGAGCACACGCAGCCCTCGGAGCTCTGGAGTGGAGCATGCTCTTCCATGCCCTGCGTGACGTAACGCCTGGCCCCGTTTCCACAGTGAGGTCAGATGGAACTCCGCGGCTCTCTGAACCACTGCATCGTGTGACTCAGCTGGCCGTGTGCCCTTGAGTCGTGGTGACCAAGGCTGGTATTTATTATCTCATCAGACTAATCCCTCCCAAGCTGCCTGGCCGTGGAGAGAAGAGCCAGGCAGACAGGCCGACAGACAGCCAGCCTTACCCACAGATGGGCTTCGCTGAAGTGAGAGCAATGAGAAGTTACTGCTTCAAGTCATCATCCTGGCAGCCAAGGGTGAGGACAGAAGCTGCCCTGGAAGTTGTACCAGCTCCCTGGGGAGGGGGCTTCCTCCAGCCCCCTCCAGCTTAGCTCTGCTCGCTCCGGCCCACCCTCCTGCTGGTAGCTGGGCAGGCCTTTGCCTGGCCATGGTGGGGTTTGCCAAGAGTGGTTCAGTGCACAAAGCACCAAACACATCACATGGACCAGGTTTGGAGACCTGCCCCAGGCACAGAACTGCCTGGTTTCAGGGTCCCTCTTCCAGCCCCTCCTCTGTACAAGTCACCAAGTAACTTCCCCAGGAGAGCCAAGAAGATGGAGGGCCACCACAAGCTGTGGCCTTCGGTGCCAGGGCCTTCTTGGAATGGGCCTTTAACACTCTCTTGAAAGTGCAGTGTGACCCTCTCCTGACACATTGGCGGGGCTGCCCAGTTCTCCAGGTGAAGGGCACCATGTAAATTAATGTAACTGCTGCAAATGAATGACCACAACCCCAGTGGCTTAGGACAGCACAGATCTATCACCTTACATTTCTGGAGATTAGGAATCCTAAAATCAAGGCAAGGGCAGCACAGCGCTGCTCCTGGAAACTCCAGGGACAGCTGTTTCCTGCCTCCTCCAGCCTGCAGAGGCCACCTGCATTCCTTGGCCCATGGCCCCTCCTTCCATCTTCAGGGCCCTGATGCAGCATCTGTGACTGTCCGTCCCCTGACCTCTGTCTGTAGTCTCATTTCTCTGTCTGACTCTGATCCTCCTACCTCACTTGTATAAGGACTCTGTGATCACACTGGGTCCCCCAGGTCATCCAGGATTCTCTCCCCTTCTCAAGATTTTTAACTTGTCTTCAAGGTCTTCTGTGGCATGCAAGGTGATATGTTCACCAGCTCCAGATTAGGATGACCTTTCTTTGCTATTAGTGATTTATAATAACACATGATAGTTCATTTTGACGTTTATAAGTGCGCATAACATGGTTTACTCCATTTCATTCCCACATACTTCCTTTTTCCCTCTCTCCTTTGCGCATATGGGATGACCTTATTTAGAGGAGGGACTGGCACTGAACACATGACTTACTAACAAGGCCGCCTTCAGCTAATTGCTCAACCTTGTTGCGCCTCATCTGTAAAATGGGGATAGTGCCCTACTTACCCTGTGAGCACACTGTTATCCTCTAACAAGGCCCGTAGTCAGTTCTGTGCAACACATTGTAGGATCATTCCTGATGCACAGCACCTAGTGCCTCTGAGATCTGGAACTATGCTCACAGACTGGTGAGCAAGATGCTCAAGTCCCTGGGGCTCATAAAACGGGTTGTAAGAGGATTGTGGGCAAGATACGTTGGTAGAGCAGCCATCTAGGAGACATCACTGGTGAGGTGGCCTGCAAGTAGCCACGTGCCAGAGTGGAAGAGGAAGGGTGTTTCCGGCATCCGGAGTGGGGCAGCTGGAGGTGCACGGGGTCCGTGGGACCAACCCAGGGAAGTGCACGTAGCTCCATTGGTGTGAAGCTCCAGCTGGGACTTGGAGAGCAGAGATCCTCGTCTGCCACCAGGTTCTCTCACTTGTGAAATATTCACTGACGTCCTGCTCTGTGTGAGATGCTGACTCAACAGCCCTGATTCTGCCAGAGGAACAGGCTTCCCACAGTCCCTGTGTGCTCTTGCTCAGCCCTGGAGTGGAGTCAGGATGTGACTCCATCCCAGTGTCCTCTCGGGAAGCGCTGATCCTGGGCAGATGCCGTCCTGAGGGCAGAGGTGACTTCCTCAGCTGGGCCCCTGGCCAGCCAGATGTGCTGGGTTGAGAGCATTGACATACGCTGCTGCCGGGGTTGGTTTGAGTTCACTTTCCCTGATTGAGAAAGGGGACTTATTGCGGAGGATGCATTTTTCAGGGTCTGTTTCCCTACTGTTGGTGAATGCCCCAAGACCCGGACACATTTGCCCTGGGGCCACTGGAGGCCCCTAGGAAGCACAATAACTGAGCCTAGGACCCATTGAGTCCTTGCCTGATGGCCATGTCTCTTGGTGACCTGGTGACCTGGCCAACTTGTTGAGTCACCCAGAATTCTCCAGTCACATCCAGGAGGTCTGTTACTCACGCTCCAGAGCTGGCTACCCAAAGGCCGACAGGACGCAGCCCTTCCTTCCAACTAACCATTCCCTTTTGAAATGGGCTTTTCTCAATCCAGCATTATATTTCAGTACAAGAATCCTGCTTCCAAGTCATTCTGCAAACAAAATGATAGAAAATTCAAAACACATGCCTCAATTCCTAACTGGCAAAGTGATATGCTTTTAGAATACCTTTTGGATTTTTTTTTTTTTACTAATTTATTTGTCAATTGCTATCTTTGATACTGTTGATAATTTTCCTGTTGGCTGGGGGCTTAATTTTTTTTTTCTCATCAATTTTTCTCCCACAAGTCTTGCATCTCAAGACTTCATAGGTTGATGTCAAAAACATAAATGTTATCTGCAGTTCAAACAGCCTCTCTTGGTTTAGCTCTCTTTGTCCAGCTTAGTCTTAATATCCACAGAGATCGTCTGTCGTTGTGACATGACCTTTCTCTCTGCTGAAATATGGCTGGATATTTTTCTTTAAGCAGCAAATTTACTTTCGTGCTTTGTTTGACAGAAGCCCCAGCAGGGTGACTGAAAACGGGACTCAACGATTAATCTCACAGATAATTCCATGATAACTACATGCCTAAAGCCACAAACAGTTTGCCTTGGGGAAGTCCTGAAATATGTTAGTGTTATCTGTTTTATCACTCACCAGAACCTAGTGTCATTTGATTTATGCAGTGTGAGCCGGCCAGACGATTTTTATGGGCTGGTAAACTTTCAATGTTTATCTGCAAGCCTGGTTTAAATGAGTTTGGATTGCGGAAACCCACCTGGGGCCACGCATCTACTAATCATTTACAATGCTGGTGACTACAGATGGGAAGAAAAGACATTTTTGCCAAGAGGAATTGAGAAAATCTCCCTTTTATCCCAGTGCATAAGAAGGAAATGATCAAAGGCGTCCCCTTGGACTTCATTTTCTGATGAAGACCAAGGCCACTCTGCAGAAGAGAGATGGGAAGAAGAGTCTCCAGTTGTCTGTGGAAGCTCCTTGTCTGTGGATGTTAGTGACGGGGGTTACGAGCAGCAGGCAAGAAGAGCTGATTGACTGAGCTGGAGAGGTACATTTGCATAATAGAATCATTTTAAGTAAAAGATTAGAATGAGTAAATTGTGGGCTTCATTTGAGATGCTGTCATGTCTCCTTCAAAAGACATAATGACATTGGGAACTTCCAAATCACAATTACAAATATAAGTCATATCACTCTGAAGATAAAACTGGTAATTAAAATCTATCACTTCTGACATAATTACAAAATACAGCATGCTGTCAAAATTCCCTCTGAAAGGCTAAATTTTATCTCTTGATAATGGCAAAACATCCAAGTGCTCCATTATTAAGAACTCAAAGACATGAAATTGATGTAATGTAGGAGCGAGAGGAAACTCTTTCCAAGAGATAGACCTGAAATCTCTCCTCTCCGTCGAGGCTTGAAGACAGGCATTTTAAGTGCAGTAACTGAGAACCCAAGTGTGTGCCTTCGTAACGTCTTACAAGTGGACAGAAGCCATTCACACTCCCAAATTATCCATCATTCTGCCTCTAAGACAGATGCCAGCCGACAGCTCACAACAGCCACCAGCGTCACTCTTGGGAACCTCCTCTACTCTGTAACCTGGTCGGGGTCAGGAGAGCTCCGCCCGAGGAAGGCTGGCTGGGGGGTGGCACCTTGGCATCCATTTCCTGAAACATTTTCTTCTGAAGCTCCAGCAGCATCTGCTCCCAGCCACAGCAGGAGCCCACTTTGGGTTCCCTGCTTATAAGTAGTCTTACTGTACCTCAACTTGGAGGAAATGATCTCTCTTCCAAGGAAGTGAAGTGTTGTCTCTCTTCTCATGAACTCACTTCATTCAGTTTCATGGAAGGAATACCTGAAAATCCAGAGTCTCGGAAAAGGTGACCCAGGACGGTCATCTCCCGGGCATCTGCTCAGGCTCTTCACTGTGGGCACACGTGGCCCCCTCTGGGAGGGCTGGGGCAGGGCGGGCTGGCCCCAGGGGCCTTGCCCTCAGTCTTTCCTCACTCGGGTGCTCCCAGCTGGCCCGAGTGTCCCTGCTCCAAGATATTTACAACCGTGCACAGCGAGGCTTAGAGCTCCCCAAGGGGCAAAAGCAAGCACAGCAAACACAGGAGAGGTCATGTCTGCAGGAGGGAGGAGGGGGAGGTGGAGCCCAGCTTCCACAGGGAGGAAGACCCTGAAGGTCACGGCAGGCAGCCTGGACCCTTGTCAGCAGCCATGATCCAAGGAAGACACTGACTTGCCTGCTTTGGCCACGTGCCCAGCATTGACCAGTCATAGAGCCTGGGAGATGAACCTCTCTGATTAGGCAAATTTGAATCTTTGTTCACCCCCCTGACATTGGGTGGGAAAGCGAACTCCACCTGAACCATGCAAAATGGATTCCCCGTCCTTGCTCCTAGAAGAAAGCGGCATGGAAGAGGCATTTTCACAGCCATCAAACAATCCCATATCTTTTGCAGCTCGGGTCTTTCTTGTGAACCCTGGAAGTTGGCCCTGGCCCCCAGAGGAGGCCCTCCCACTGCACGGCTCTCCTGTAAGCAGGCTGTGCTGGAGAGCTCTAGCTGGGACCTCACTGTCCTCTCATGGCACCATCCTATAAGTTAACATCAGAGGTAGGGTAGCAAGGGCGGGCTATGAAGTGGACCAAGTCTTAAGTGCTTGTGTTCTTATAAGTTTGATTATTTGTTTTAAACCCTTGCTCTTTAAACATCTTTGTTTGAAACTGGGGATTTCTCTTCACAACCTGGAGACCCCATGGCAGAAACTACAGGCTAAGTGGACGAGAACAGGCATCCTCATGTCGGAGAGCTGTGTCACTGCAGTGCCCACTGGCAATGACATGTCCTGGCCATACATCCACAGTAAATTATGACATGGCATCTCTACTCCCTCATGCTCTGGGTGACAGATCAAGGGAATAAAACTCTTGGAAGGAGGCCATTAGTGCTTTCCTGGGAGTGACAGAAAGTTAACCTTTCGAATCCTGCATCGTTCCAGACACTGGACAAACCAGCCCCAGAATGGAAAGAGTTTTATTGGCCAAACTCCAACAAGCTTTGTGACTTTAGGAACTGATTCTCTCCCAGAAGCTTCCAGGTCATCCTATTCAGGATTTATTTATTTTCCCAAATCAGTAGGCATGAAACTATCTCTAATGCCCCTCTCTTGGAGGAAACACCACTGAGCATGCTCAGAATCAAGGGATTCATTATCCAATTCAGTTCTGCACCCGATATGCAAACACAGAGCAGCTGGCACCTCAGCCTGTCAAGTCATTCTTTGGAAAAAGATTTGGTGGAGCTAGAGCCTGGTCTTGCATCCGGTGGCATATCAGAGCATGTTTGCATCCTGTAGAGGAAGGAACAAGAGGGGTCTGTTGATAACCAAGTGGTTCTAAGAGGAGCACAGGACTGTGGCTGGGCGGAAATACCATGCTTTGGGCTGTATATCCATGAGTCAAGCCCACCTTTGCCATATCTATAGTGATCCTCAGCAAGTTAAACTCTGAGCGTTGGTGTTAAAATCTGTGAAATGAAGGTAAGGGGACCTTTACAGGGTGGCTTCAAGGAATTAAGACACTGCATGTCATTCCCAGCACAATTACTACCAGTGGGTACCCACCGATGGCAGGTTGATGACCAGAGATGTGGCATTCACTTAAAATGTTTGCTAAGATGAAGAGAGTAACCATGGGAAAGATGACCTTTGTTCCCAGTGGAATACAAAGCAATCTACTCAGGTGTCTACTGAGGGTCTCCTGGTGCCTACTCAGTAAGACAAGGTTCTGGAGGCCCATGCTGTGAGGCCTCGGGAGCCACAAGGAGCCTCATTCACAGTTAGGAGCCAGGAGGAGATGGGTGTGGGCAAGTCCCTGAGCTATGACGACAGTTGATGATCTCCTCACGGTTTTCAACAGATGCCACTGTGCAGAGCATGTGCCCCAGCTCCAGGGCTCCCCGAAGTCTTTTCCCCCTCGTTTCCCAAGGCATCTGCTCACAATCTTAAGAGAGCCCCCATAGTTTTTATGATTCCCGGGAGAGAAATCCTAAGAGGGACAGGATCCACAAGAACATCAGGACAGCATGGAGTTGATGGCAGAGTGGAACCAACTCGCCCCTGGTCCCAGGAGCCCTGTGTCCACCAGGAGCCCCTGGCCTTCCTGGTCATGGTCTTATGAAGTGGGAAAGGACGGCTGGCTATTTCCTACCCCATTTTATCAGCCCTTTGGCAGGTGGCAATGGCACCATGCGTCCCGTATCATGGAATCTGGCTTCACATGGGCTACGGGGCTGGGTTTATTCTGCTCTCTAGCCCTGAGACCCAGGGTGGGGCCCACAGGAGGAGGCCTCCATGACCAGTCCCTGGAGGGAAGGGCCCAGCCTCGCCTTGGACGGTCCTGCCCTGACGGCCCCATGAAGTCAGGCTGCACTTTCTACCCCCGTGCCCCAGGCTTTTCGTCCAGGTACTAGAATGAGACCCACCCTGTGGGACACAGTGGTGGGATTCAGCTCAGAGCCTCTTCTTCAGGAGGTTTTTCTTGACGGATATTTCTTGAAAAACCAGTCCCTCCCACCCACTTTACTCCCCTTCATAGCACCTGCCACTCGACTTCAGAGGAACATATTCATTACCCTGTTTTCTCTTTCTTGTTGCAATTTTTAAGCAGGCAGTGTTGTGCGATTGGGTCCCTCCGTGGCCCTGGTGTCTGGAAGGCAGAAAGTGCTGGTAAATATTCAAATAAAAAGGGGCTGGGGACGGGGTCAGTGGTAGGGTATCCCTGGCTTCAATCCCCAGTACCTCCCACCCCACAAAAAAAGAGAGTTTGGGGAGGCCTATCTAAAATGGCTTTTAAAATTTAAAGAATGGGAAAGTAAGAGGTGAGGACTGGAGAGCCCAGTGCCAAGGTCCAGGACTGACTGGGCATGCTGCACACCCCTTCTGGGGCAAGGGCCGGTTGTGTTGAGCTGTTTTGTTTTGTGGGACAGTTGTGTGTGGCAGCAGCCAAGGAGGAGGAAACAGGCAGACATTAAAGAACCACGGGTGTGATCAGGGAGGAGGCCTTGCCCATCGTCCAGTCAGAATCTAAACTCTGCTGTCACCTTGGAAGGCCAACGGAACATCCCGGAGTTGGGAGCAGAGAAGGGCAAGGGCCAGAGGTGGGCTCTGGGAAGTTGGCTTCCTGGCAGTTGGAAGTGATGCGAGGGGAGGTGCCCAGAGGGGAGGCCAGTGTGGGAGAGAAGATGTGCTGTCTTTTCCTGCGTCCCTTGAAGTCCTCGACACATGCCACTGTGCACAGGAGTCGAGAGCTCTCCAAAGTGTCGGCACTGCAGTCTCCAGTTACATGCTGTCTCCTTCCCTGGCTGGAAGATGAGCTAAAAACGGCCACTTCCTGAGCTCTCCAGCTGCCATGACCCTCTCTGCAGGGCCCTGTCATGCTGTGCACAATGACTACCAGGGTTTATGACTCTGTGGCCTCCCAGAACATTCTCTGCCTTGCAAAGAATAGGCACTAATTGAGCCAGTGCTTGCTCCTATAGGAAGCTTTCTGGGACTGAAAGTGTTGTACGGAATTGCTGCTTTGCTCATTTGTTCTCCTTCTCTCATCACTCCCCGCGTTAGTCATTGTGGCTCTTTGGAGCCTGCCCCAGCTTGCATTTTCTCACCGGAATTGTGTGGGATGTTGCTAAAGAGTGCAATCTTCCCCGACTCTGCAGCCAGCCACCAACTCCCTCCTGCTCTGGATCCAATCTGGCTACACAGCCAGGCCGCATCCCCCGAGAGGCTGCACGTGCCCTGGGCCCTGGACAGCAGGCCTCGAGAACAGACTCCATGAAACCTGGGCTTTGTTGGGAGCTGAGCCGAGTGGGTGCCAGCTGTTGACCGCCAGCCTTCCACCGGCCAGCTCCCAAGGAGTCAGCCAAGGTGCTGGGCACCATTCCTGTGAACACAGAACCTGTCTCCCCTTCACCCCAAGCCCAGGGCTGTTCCAAGAAACCCACAAACGCTTGCTGGAGATGAAGGTGCTGTTGTGCTTCTATTCCAGGTGCTAAACCTGCCCCCGGGATCTGCTTTGAGAGGGTCAACTCTGCAGGTGATCCCTACGGCAACTGTGGCAAGGACTCCAAGAGCTCCTTTGCCAAATGTGACGTGAGGTAAGGAATCCATGCATCCTGATGAGGTCATCGCTGTGGCTTAGGGGTGATTCCTAACTACTCCTCTTTGGGGCTTTCTCTTCTTACTCTTCCAGAGATGCTAAATGTGGAAAAATCCAGTGTCAAGGAGGTGCCAGCCGACCCGTCATTGGTACCAATGCTGTTTCCATAGAAACAAATATCCCACTGCAGGAAGGAGGCCGGATTCTGTGCCGGGGGACCCACGTGTACTTGGGTGACGACATGCCAGACCCAGGGCTTGTGCTTGCGGGGACAAAGTGTGCAGATGGAAAAGTAAGACCCAAATTCTCACTTGCATCATGAATGTAAGTCTGGGACTGGGCCCATTGAAAGGCGGCCCATTTAAGAACAGGGTGTGAGGTTGGCCTGTTTCCCTAAATCCACTTCTCAGAATGTGGTCTCTGGAATCCCGTTCTTTGCACCTACAACAAAAAGTCAGTCAATCCAAGATCCCAACCTGAGCATTGAGGTACAGATTTGGGGAAATCCAACTCGTCTCTTTGACCCTTCAGTGTCAATAAGTCATTTCGACACCCTGGATGTCATGAGAGTTTAGAGCCAAGAAATAACTCTGGAAAGAAATACGGTAGGGGAGCATATTGTTCTGGGAAATGTGGTTTGGTGTTTGGCACAGGATTCTGGGGGACTTTTCTCACCTGGACAAGATGGGAAGTCGGATGTATGTTCAGAGTCCTCATAGAAGACTAGGAGGGGGAGAGGGAGGCACCTGAGAACCAGAGGTGGGTCCTGGCAAACCACAGGGAAAGGTAACCAGAAGTATTTTAAGGTATAGAAATAAAATCAATTTTTTAGTGGAAAAAGAAATTAGGATTTTCATGTTCTGGCCCACTGATTTTTTATTTTTATTTTCTTACCAAATTTTTCTCATCAGACTAAATGATAGGAAGTTAATCAGATGTTTTAGGGAAAAGATGAATCAACTCCCAAATGCTTTTTTTAAGGCACATTTTCAGCACGATTTGGAATCTCTCACTAGTGTGGAGGTCGCAAGAAAGAAAGGACAGATGTGGACTGCTTCCCTTGAGAAGCTGGAAGGCAGGAATGGCCTGCAGCCTGGCCCCCCAGCCCCACCCTCCCGTGGCCACAGGCTGTTTCCTTGAGATAGGATGGTGCAGGAGACGAGCTGTGTGTCCTGCCTGCCTCCTTAGCCATGTTGGCCTTGACGTTACAGTGACACCAGAGTTTAAACCTGTCTAGCAGCCAGAGGCAGGAGTGCCAGGACACTAAAAGTCCAAGGACTCTGCTTACCTTGGGGGCATGGTTGGCCCTGCCCCTGGGATCAGGAGGCCAGCAGCACCTACCACTACAATTCTGACCAGGAACACCTGTGTCCTCTGCCACCTGGGACGATATTTTTATCGCTGGAATGTGACAGTCTGCTTGGCCAGGGTCCACCCATCCCTCAGTCCTGCATGGGTCGGCCCTTGCTCTTACGTGAGCTGTTGGGTCAAATAGGAATCTTCCCATAGGAAGGTTCTACCTAATTAAAAAGCTTCTGCATCCCAAACATTAGACCCTTCACCTTTGACACCACCGTTCATCTTGTGAGGAGAAAGGACCTGATCCCTAGAGTCGGGAGCCGGTCACATACCTTAGATGACACTGTGTCTCTCAACCCGTCCAGTGTCATTTGGCAAATTCCTGCCTCTGCCATGCTTGATAAACACAGTGGAGCCTGGTTCCCTCTGCCAGACGTTTCTGTCGATGGTTTGTGTCACAATGATGCTCCTTGTCAGTTGGAATTTTTAAAATGTTCCCCCGTTTAGACATCTCTCTTTGAAGATGCTTGGACCCTGGATTCTTGGAGTCTTCACAGCCCCCAGGGTCAGGACTAACCCGTCTCACCCTCTCCTGTGTTGTTCAATGGAGAAAAAGTGCTCTAATATGTAGGTTTCGTTGTCATCTCTAAACAAAAGACACGAGAAAATCAGTTACAGTTTCAGGATGCACTAAAGCCATTTTAAACCCCATAAAGCATAAGAGCATTCATGAGTATTGAATTCAAGTCATTGAACTTGGTCTTGCCAAGAGCTGAGGTTGGAGTTAGACAGCGGGAGCCTGTCCATGCGGCAAATGCATCAAGTACTGCCCCCAGGTACCTGAAAGGGGAGTCTTCTCTAAGCGTCCTCAGCCTTTTCTTTTAGTGTGTAGCCACGGGGAGGGGAGCAGAAGTTCTGAGGTGCTTGCGGTGTTTTCCTCCTGCAGATCTGCCTCAACCGGCGGTGTCAGAACACCAGTGTCTTCGGTGTTCAGGACTGTGCGATGCGATGCCACGGCCGGGGGGTAAGTAGGCTGCCCTGCCCTATCCGAGACTAGCCACCCAGCTAAGCAGGAAGTCACTCTTCGCAAAGGCTCTTGCAACCCATAGCTTCTTAAAAATAGAGCAGCCAGCGTCTTCTCCATATTTTCTTCTAACGACGTTAATTTTCTTTGACCTTTACATCGCACAAGAAATGTCATCTTCATTTCACAGAGAAAATCAGATTGAGTGGTCATTATCTTTTAAATTAGCGTTCTGTGATTTTGAGAATTTTGTCATCTTCAAATTCATTTTAAAGCTTACCTTGCTTGTGAAGTACCTCACATTAGCATTTCAAACAGAGCTGTCTGTCTTGCCCCCATCATTCCAAATATGTGTCTGAACCAAATTTTTTCAAGAAGGGACTAAAGCCAAGATGGTCCACCATCGTGACCATGTGTTCTGAAGCCCCTCACAACAGGTCCCTAACTCAACCGGCTGTGTTCTACTTCACAGAAGCTTTAAGGGAGAAGAGAACTGTCCAAAATGAGATTTATTTTTCCTGATGGGCTCAGTTATTTCCAGTGGAATCATTAATCTTGATTGGCCATGCCAGTGGTTCATTGTTTTCCTGAAACCTTTTCTACAGAGATCATGTTCTGACATCTATTTTTAAAATCTCCAGACACTTGCCAGTGATTCCAAAGTGGCACATGGGGGTCTCCCTAAGCTCAAGCCGAGTCACAGCCATGATGGATCACGCCTGCCGCACCTCTTGGGTTTGTGGCTGCAGCATTTAGCTGACACACAGCCTAACTCAGGATCGCTGTGTCTTCCCTGGATAATAGATCTCTCTTGATTGGCCATAAGAGGCGAGCTAGTCCAGCCCCATCGTTTAACTGACAGATCTAGACGTACATGGGGGGAATGATGTGTGCACAGTAACCTGACTGGTCAGCAGCCAGCATGGAGGACTGAAGCCTCCCTTTCTGATGTCCCTGGCACCTCATCCACACTCTGGAAAGGCCCACATTTTCTGGACCAGTTGGCCATGACTTAGTGCCAGGGGCATGGCTACAGTCCCTCCCTGATGAGACCAGGCTCACTGCTAACCCCACCAAGCAGGGTGTCAGGGCTGTGATTTCTCTGCCACAATTTGCAAGATGGGAGGGGTCCACATGCTGCAGCAGGGGACTTCAGGGCAGCACGTGAATCTCCGGGTGGTTCCTTAGCACCCTTCAAGGAATAGTCAAGACAGCACGAGCCACGCCACTGGCTAGTTAATCCTGCTTCTAGCTTCATAGCTGTCTCCCAAACCATCACAGGCGATCTCGACCGTCAGGCTTCATGTTTGAAGCAGTTGGGGGTGATTTCATCAAAAAAGTGACTACCTCTGTTGAATTCATCAAAGTCAGTTAAAGCAGGGGACCCTCCCGTGAGACACACACTCCAAACATTTTATTTTGCCTTAAAATCAATTGGTATGTGTTTGGATCCCATATTTTGATGCAGGGACTTCATGGTTTACTGATGGTTGTTCTGCTCTCACCTCTGTGACTAAACCACGCAGCAGTTCACCACCTGCAATTTACAGTCTGTTTCCTCAAGTGGAGGGAAACTTGGACACTCCACAGACACCTGAGTGCTCAGTGCTGCTTGTCCCAGCTTCCCCGGCCACTCTGTATTGTCCCTTGCACTCCAAGTTGTCAGATGCTTTTTAGTTGACTGGCCTTTCTCCAGTGTTCCAAATCACCCTAGAAACAAGGTCCTCTGGCCTTCAGGGTCACGTTCCATTGGTTCATGCACCAGTTCACTAAGTTATATAACGAGCAATGGTGAGTCCTACCAGAGTGAGAAGAAATAGGGGGCCCAGCTGCAGGGCTGCCTCAGCGCTCCAGCCAGAGGGGACCAGAGCACCTGGCCTCCCGCGCCTCCTGCCTGGAGGAGGAGAACCATGCCGGAGGTTTTTGGGTCTCGGAGGCCCCAGCAGTCTGTTTCCAGGGCCCTGAGCAGGACCCTCCTTACTACTGGAGGGTTTCTCATCACAGCCCGATAGTGACAGTGTCCCAATTGAAGAAAGATGGGGAGAGCGAGAAGAGGCAGGGGGGAGAGAGCTGGGGAGGCTTCATAACCCCATCCTCTGGATGGTGCATGATGGGCGGATGGTGTAGCACTCCCAGCCTCAGGGCTGGCCTCACCTGTACTATTTGGGGCTGGATCTCACAGTGACATCTAGTGTCTGACTGGGCAGGTGCCAGTGGGGGCGCCAGCCACGGTCCCCTTGTTTTTGTGTGGTGCTCAACTAGGGCTCAAGCATATAGCACGACCCCCTGCTAGAGAGGGCACCCTAACGCTGTCCCCTGCCCCCAAAGGTGTGCAACAACAGGAAGAACTGCCACTGCGAGGCCCACTGGGCGCCTCCGTTCTGCGACAAGTTCGGCTTTGGAGGAAGCACTGACAGTGGCCCCATCCGGCAAGCAGGTCAGTGAGGTCCCTGTGTCCTGGGGGAGGTGACAGCCCACGGGCACGGCAGTCAGTGTGGGTACAGGAGTGGCTCTGCACAGCCTGAGGCCTCTCCCGGTTCCCAGCGCACCTGTGTTCTCACCTGACCGTCCAAGGCTCCTGGCTCCCTGCTCTGACGAGTGGCTGGGTTTGCAGGTTCCCTGGTCTGTGACACTTTGCTCAGCTAAGGCAGGGTCCACAGTGAACTGCCAAGTGGTATGAGCTTCATCTGCAGATCTGAAGGCTCTGAGAGGGCCAGCCTCTGTGCACTGGGGCACAAGGTGTGAAGTTTATGCCTTTTAAACTCCTGACCAGAAAGAAGCCCTCTCCTAATGGAGGCAACAGCAGGAACAGCAGCAGCTGTACACATGGAGTAGGTGTGTCCAGGTGCCGGGCCAAGCCCTTCACACGCTGGATGTCACCTGCTCCTCGCACAACTCTGAAGCAGAGATTACCATTAGATACAGGACCTGAGGCTCAGAGAGTTGAAGTAACTTGCCCAACATCAACCAGCTAAGATTGAGATCCAAGTCTGTCTGTCCCCATAGAGGCTCCTCAGGCAATTTCAAAATGGTCTCCTCGTACAGTGCTGTTTTCTCTGGGTTTTGGGGGGCGAGTTAGGGACAAATCGGAAGGATGTCCCTTTTAAAATGAAGAAGCTGGGAAAAAAAAGAGGCCAACCACCAGAAAGCATGCAGCTGGGGAGCCAGAGGTGGCGTGGACAGAACAGGTTGCTGGCCTTCTGGACACGTCCCTGAGCCCCACCCCCACCCCACCCCACCCCGTGCTTAGACCATGAACAACGCTGCCAGAGGGGAGGTCACGCATCCCCAAACCCTGCTGTGAATGGCAGCATTGAAACCGTGGCTTTGCCATCGTTTCCATGACAACGGACACAACAGGACTCTGCAGGGCCAGGCAGAGCACACAGGCCCAGAGGGGAGGCCAGTGTCCCAGGCACATCTGCAGAAGCAGCAGAGGAAGGACAAAGAGTGCCTGGTCCCCTTCCCCTAAAGACTCCACACCGCTCCTGCGAGAGCTCCAGTCCACCTCAGGCCCTGGGCCCTGAGCAAGTATAGAAAGGACCAGAGGGTCTTGTCCTGATGGCACCTCCGTTGCAGAGGGAGTGAGCAGGGCCAAACCTGGCATCCCCTTTCCTCAGTGACCTCTGGGCCTCGATGACAACTGGCCTCTTGTTGCAACTTAGTACCTTAGCAGGACTGCGAGCATTTTTTATTAAAAAAAAAAAAAATAGCAAGGTTTATTTTGTAGTTCATCAAGGACACTGCCGCCCATACTGTCTTTGATCAAGTAAAACTGGCGGTGGTCAGAGGAGCTGGAGAAGGCAGTGCGTCTCTACACTCTCTGTCTCTGGGCATGAACGTGCGTGACCAGTGTACTCGGGTCTTAGGGTTTCCAAAAAGTCCAACCCATGAGACTCCCACTCTCCCTTGTCCCTACTTAGAGTGTAAAAGTGAGATCCCTGCAGAGCTGACCCCACCCCACCCACCCCTCTGCTGTCATCTTGTAAAAGAAGGTGTACTTTTAGCACCTCACCTCAAACACGTTCCCAAGGGAGCAGGTCTGAGCAACTGTGTCCCCACTGCTCACTGGCCTGGGCTCAGTCACTGTTCAGCAAGTCCTGCCCCCTGCCAGCCACTGTGCAGGTCCTAGGGAGGGTTAGGCAGGTGCCACAAGAGGGGAGCAATCCCAGAGGCTCAGGAACAGGGGGGAGCCATGTGTCTTTAGAGATCTGCGGGGGGAGGGGGGGCAGGAAGAAGGGGCTGTGCAGAGGCCTGGAGTCTGGCTGGGGCCAGCAGGGGTGAGAGTGGCAGCAGTGACGGAGAGGGGAGGCCAGCACGGCAGGGCACAGATGGGGGCATGGAGTCGCAGCACTGCCAGGATGTCAGGCAGAGGGGGCTGCTGTGCTCAGACCCACAGCCAGCTGAGTGAGGAAGGCAGCGAGGCTGGTGACCGAAGTCACCTTCCTGGTCATCACCAGCAGCCTGTTGTGCACCTACTATGTGAAGCACACCCAGATCTTTGCTGGTAGTAAACACACAAATGAATCGTGATGCCTGCCTCAAGCCATTCACGGACCAGGGAAAACTGGGAGTAAATCTCTAAATCTGCACATTTTGGGTGTTCCCAGAAGGCTTCCGACTACAGCTGCCATCAAAGACCAACCTGGGTTCAGTGCTCCCTCCCTTCCCGCCCTTGACCTACATACACAAGGTGATGTCTCCATAGAGAAAATAAACAGCCCCCTCTCAGAGAAAGGGGGTCTCCAACAAAAAGCTGCATTTCTAAGTCCCTAATATGGCCAAACAAAACCCAGGGCGTTTCATTTAAGCTATGATTTTTCTTTTTCCCTCTTCACTAATTTGAGATGTTCAGAAATAAGTCTCATTCTAAAAATAATACAAGAAAAGATAAAGCAGCCGGCAACACTGAGCCCTGGGAGGAGGAGCCCAGGAGGGCAGCTGTGTGACCAGGCCACAGCCATCACAGCCTGGGACGTCTGACTGCTGGGACTCAAGTGGCAGGTCCCATTACCTTCTGTGGTTCTACCCTTCTCTGTGCCACTGTCCTGCGTGGGAGGCCACGTGGCCCTGCCCTGTCCCACAGACCCACCATGTTCCTATCTAGCAAGCATCACAAATGAACGACAGCTGCGTGGGTTGAACCTCAACCATGACCTTTGGAGTAAAGCTAATTTATTGGTCCATCACTCAGGGATTGCTCACCTCCATTCCGTTTGTCCCTTCAAAGTCTGTTCTGCCTTAAATGTCACCATTTGATACCTCCCATATTTCACCCTGACTGCCGCCCTCTGAAGCCCAATGTGTTGTGTTTCAGATAACCGAGGCTTGACCATAGGGACTCTGGTGACTGTGCTGTGTCTTCTCGCTGCTGGGTTTGGGGTTTATCTCAAAAGGAGGACATTGATACGACTGCTGTTTACGAACAAAAAAACCACCTTCGAGAAGCTGAGGTACACTGGGCCTCGTACTGTGGCTAGCAAGGTCCTCGGGGGCGAGGTGATGGTTGAAGGGATGTAGGGCCAGCCAATTCTCCCGGGTGGTCCTTAGGAAAGAGAGGGCCAGGCTTTCTGCACAGGAAGACCGGGAGCAGCTTCTGACCTCCTGGCTGCTCGCCGTGCGGCTGCGCAGGGTGCCGGTGCAGGGTGTGGGTGTTTTCTCCATCCTGGTGTTCGTAAGCTGTGCAACACTTGGGGACCCTGCGTGTTCTCCTCAGAGGGGGTGGCTTGGGGGTCCCAGCACATTCAAAGCCATCATTGCTATGGCTCCAGCTTCTTTCCAAACACCGCCCCCCACCCCCCAGCTACCCCATGGCTGTGTCTACGGAGAGCAAGAACTAATTTGACAGAAGGGTGGCTCTGGGGGAAAGAAGGTCAATATTTTTTTAAAATCTGATAAAAGCATTAGATAATTCTTCCTTTGCAAGTTTGCCACAGTAAGTTGAAATAAGTGAGTGATATTCTTAGTGTCACTATAAACACCAAGGAGAAAAGAAACGGCTGTGGCTAGCAAGTCGGATTGCCTTGCAGGTGTGTGCGACCCTCCCGGCCACCCAGCCGCTCCCAGCCCGCACAGGCTCACCGCGCCCACCTTGGGAAAGGCCCTTCAAGCAGGCCACCGCACTCCAACATACCAAAGGTGAGTGTTGGACGAACATGGGGACTCACTGGGCTCATAGACATGCAGCTTGCAACACAAGATGGATTCGGGAAGGGATCCTAGCTGCTTCCCGGAAACAGCCGGCACACTCGGGTCAATGAGGGCTGGCCGGCTGGGGGGCCTGGAAGGAGGCCCACAGTGCCTCCGTGGAAGCTCTCCTGGACCCTGCAGAGATGTGACGCGGTGTGTGGGATACGTAAGCCCTGACCCCTCTAGTCACAGGCTGGCCCAAGCTGGCTCCTGTCACTGGGACCTTCCTGCTGTTTCCAGAGGCCACCAGCTGGGTTTGGGGGAGCTTATGTGGCTGCTGTGACTCCTGGAATATTCTGTGGGCTTCACTCAGCCCCAGCTGTGCCCCTTCTGCTCAAGCCCAGAGCTGGGGAAGCCAGTCTGCCCCATTCCTTCAAAGAGAGAGATCCTGAGGCCAGAGCACCTCCTGGTCCCTCCTGTCACTTGCTTCCCCGTGAATCATTACTTGAGTTCATTCTCATACTCGTTGTTTTTCCTACCAAGTGTGTGTTTTTTTGTTTTTTTGTTTTTATCTTTTTTAGTTGTAGACAAACACCGTATCTTTATTTTATTTATTTTTATGTGGTGCTGAGGATCAATCCCAGTGCCTCACACATGTGAGGCAAGTGCTATACTGCTGAGCCACAACCCCAGCCCTCCCACCAAGTGGTTTTGATGTATCTGTAAGAATTCTTGAATGTTGAACTCATCCAATGAAAGAATTCAAAATACAACAGGGACAAGACTGATGTCAAGAAATGAGAAATGATTGAAAAAAAAAATCATCATCCCGTATTCAGCAGGCAATAAACTGTTTTAGCTCCCTCTCCCTTGATCCAGAAAGTAGACTGAGGTTTCATGGCGGTTCCTCATTCCTCGTTCATTTCAAACCTGGGGTCGTGAGCAAGAATGGCCTGCTCTAGGACAGCCAAAAGCACAGCTTTGCTTCAAAGAGCCCAAACTTGAAAGGGTCTATCAACAGGGAAAATTATGAGCAAGCTGTGATATATTTACAGAGCAGAACACTACTTGGTATTTAGAAGGACTCAACCACTGATGTCCACAATATTGTGGATGAGTCTCAATGATTCTGAGTGAAGAACCAAACAAAAGACCCCGTTTATATGCATATGTAACTCTACAAAATGCACGCTGGCTCACAGGACAGAGCACAGATCAACAGTGGCCAGGGAGCAGGAGGGGGAGGTGGGGGAGGCGAGAATGACAAGGATGCCCCTTGGGGAGACAGGTTCATTACCGTGCCTGTCCTGACGGCTTCATGGGTGTACACCTGGGTCAGCAACTACCGAACCTGCACGTTATCTGTGTGCAGCAAGCGCATAGCACTGCCCTCAAGAAAGCCGTTTCTTAAAAGAGAGGAAGGGAGCGAGGAATTGGGAGGGAAGGGTGGGACCTGCAGTACAGGGCGCTGGGCCTGGTCGGGGAACCTGGGCCAAGGGTCCAGAGCAGCCCCAGCGCGGCTTCCCGGGGCCAGGCCTCCCTCCAGGCTGGTTTTCTGTTTCTGGGGTGCCTTGAGCCTGGTCAGGCCAGGCTGTCCCGCTTCCCACCTCCTCCTCTTCTCCCACAGAGGCAGGGTCCAGGGTCTCCCTCTCGCACTTGCCCAGGGGCCTGCCCTCATTTACTAATTACAACAGTTTTTAAGAATCTGAATAAAACATGGATTCCTCCCCTGCAGATGGGCAGGGTGGGTGTGGGCCGTCGGGATTTGAAGTGTGGGTCACTCATGGCCCTCCTTCTCGGGGTGCCCTGGATCCCCACCTGCAGCTGCAGCAGAGGAGCCGGCTGCGTCCCCTTCCGAATCACTGATATCCTTGAACCCTCTGCCTCATGGCTCTTTGCTCTGACCGGGCAGGACAGGAGATCGCCACAGGGGCAGAATGTGGACATCAGCAGACCTCTCAACGCCCTTGCTGTCCCTCAGCCACAGTCACCGCGGCGAGTGCTTCCGCCCCTCCAGCAGGCCCCACGGGCACCCAGCGGCCCCGCCAGACCCCTGCCAGCCAACCCCGTGCTCAGGCAGACCCAGGTAAGCGCCACCGCTCATGTGGGGGACGCAGTGCAAATCCAGACTTTGCTGCTTGCCACTGTGTGAACTTGGGCAAACTGCTCGACCTCTTGTCACCTCTATAAAATGGAGATAATTCAGCAATTCAGACGGTTAAATGAGATGATTGGCATGAAACGTTTGACACGGTGCCTAGAAGATAGTCAGGGTACAATGTATTTTAATTTACTAGGAGTAATGTTCTAAAATATTCAGAATAGGTAAAGTGTTTCTGTAACTTGTCGTTTAACCCATGACACATTTGAGAATGGCAGAGGGCACTACTAATAAGTATCCTGGACGATAAAACAGAGATAGCAATCCAAGGCAGATGGTCACTCTAAGAATAATAATGGTCACACTTTCTTACATTTTTTTTTATCTTCAAAATTAAATACAAGAATTTCATCACCTATTGAGTCTCTCTGTTCTAGAAGTAGGTTGTCTATTTTGTGCGTATCTTCTCAATTTTTTGCTGGTTTTGAAAGTAAGGGTTTGTTTTGAGTATGAATGTGGCATTTCATGATAGGACACTTGAGAAGGGGAAAACACAGCAAATGAAAAACGGAGATCGTTGGTAATTTTTTATTGCTTTTGTTATTTTTCTTCTAGTAATTTTTATATACTGTTTTTAAAATAAGTTCTATGCTCTGTACCATCTTTATCTCCTGCATTTTTGCCTTAAAATCATTCATTATTAATCCTACAAAATGTTATTTTAGCAATAGCATTCTTTTGGACTATAGAATAGTTTCTGAAGCCTGGCGTGGTAGGACACACCTGTAAACCCAGTGAATCAGGAGGCTGAGGCAGGAGCATCATAAGTTCAAGGCCAGTCTCAGCAACTTAGCGAGACCCTGTCTCAAATTTAAAACAAATAATAATAATAATAATAAGGATATAGCTCACTGTTAGAACACCCCAGGATTCATCTCCAGAACCCAGAATAAGGTTTTTTAAGGACTTGCCATTAGTGGGCATATTTGGATATCTCTAGTTTTTGCTCTTATGAGCAGCTCTGTTATGAAAGTCTAGGTAGATAAAATTTTGGACTTCTTTATTCCCTTAGGAGAGTCTTAAAAGTGAAATATTGGGGAAAAGGACTGGTCATTTAAAGCCTCATAGTTTAATGTTTTTTCGGAACTGTTATATATGTTTATGTTCTCACATTGATTTTGTCTTCCTAACAGGGATTTTGCTAGTACCAAATATCAGCCTCTCAAAGCCTTTCCAGTTTGACAGATACACACACCACTCCGTTTCCTTCCTGTGTAGTCGTCCAATCGGGGACTGAAACGAGTGTTGACAGGTCTGGCTATAATTGGGTCTCCTTTCAGTCCATCAGTTTTTGCTTCAAGTGTGTTGACGTTCTCCTGGTTTGGGTACACATAATTAGGATTGTTGTGTCTTCTTGGGGAACTGTAAGGTCCCTTTTGTCATTATGAATTGTCCCTCTTTGGTTGTGTTTGTTCTAAAACCTCCTTTATCTGGTACTAATATACCCTCAGTGTTCTCAGAGTAGGTCTTTTCCCATCCATCACACTTTTCGCTTCAGAGGGCAGGTTTATTGGGTTCATTTTTGTTTCTTGGTGTTTCTTAGTTATTTCCAGGTCGTGTGTGCTTATGTGTTTTTTCCTGTTACGTATCTTGAGGAGGACACTGGCACACTCACAGGGACTCACCACCGGGTGGTTCCTTTAGTCCTGGGGCCACTGGCCAGTCTACTTTCTTTCTCAGCTTTCAGAGTCTTCCGTGAGCTGCCTTGTGAATTCTGTCCAGACTTTTCTGGTGTAAATTAACAGGAAGAATAGGGTGGACTATTCTTATTCCATCTCGTCTAGACCTCAATTCTTTTTGTGTTTCTTTGGTTACTGGTATTCAAACCATTTCATGTATGTCTAGTAGCCAATGGTGTGCTGGTAAACTGGTGCTTAAGAAAATAAATAATAATAATAATAATAAAATGCAGTGCTGGGCATAGTGGTGCACATCTGTAATCCAGTGACTCAGGAGGATGAGGCAGGAAGATCTCAAGTTCAAGGCCAGCCTCAGCAAATTAGTGAGACCATCAAAAACCTAGCAATACCCTGTCTCAAAATTAAAAATTAAATAAAAAGGGTAGGGATGTAGCTCAGTGGTAAAGCACCCCTGAGTTCAATCCCCAGTACCAAAAAAAAACCTGATATATAGCAGGTTTCTCTTTCATATAACCCCCCCACCCCCGCAGAGTCAATTACAAGCTATTAATGTGACATCACTGCACAGGAGCAGGGAATCCGCTGTCACAAGCTAGACCAGCTCCCACACCCACTGACAGGGATCTGCTCTATGCATTATCTGTTACTATCCTTTGACTTTTTTTTTTTTTTTTTTGCTTCTATTGAGAGGTAGAGTTTGCTCCCTTATGTATGAGTTTCTTTCTTAATAGATCATTTAATTTGTTGTAATTCTATTTTGCATTTGGCACAGAAGAGCTCCAGTTTTGAATATTCCACGTATTAATGGCTCCTTGTGAACCCTCCCATTCCTTCCATGCTTGCAGAGGCCTCTCCCATCTCAACAGCAGGGAGGACCCACATGCAGTCTCTCCTGCTGACTTGCTTGGCTGTCCAGGGTTCTGTTTTTTCCATGTGTCTTGCTAACCTGCCAGGGTTAAGTGGGTGCAAGGCAGTGGCCCCTCCTCCACTTCCTGGCCCATGGACTTATTTGAGGACACGATGAAGCAGTCAATAGCAGCAGTCAGCCTTCCGCACATGCTCTCCCGGTGTCCATGGAGCCCCATGGATTCCCTTATTTGGGGCTTTTTATTCCTACCTTTAAGTAGCCCACCCGTGCATGTGCCAAACAGGGACTGCCACCCACGTCGTGTGATCAGGGAAGCCACTTCTCCCTGATCACATGACCTGTGGGTGGCAGTCCCCAGGGAAGTCTTTCTCCACCAGCTGTGCATGCCCACAGAAGTGAAGTCTTCAAGATTCCCTTTCAAGCAGGCTTTGGAAAAGCCCTGCCTTTGTGATCCTTCAGCCATTACTCACTGAAAAATCCACCTGTTCACTCCAGGTTGGTTGGTGTCTGGAAACTTCCAAGACATGTGACACAGAGTGAGGACGTGGCTCTTCCCCATCACACGTAGACCTGGAGTAACTCCACGTAGGTGTGGGGAGTGTGTGGAGGTGGCTCTTGTTTGGCAGCACAGACCGAATCCACTGATGCTTTGCATTTTAGAATCCCCTGTGCTCTGACCTACAGCCACACAACTAATTCTGCTTGGTTTGTCCAAATTCATCACATAATCATTCCCAGAGGAAAGAAAACACCATTACTAACACTATATTGATCAAGTTCACATCTAAAAGGTAAGCTAGTTCTTAGTAGAAAACATTTCATCTTCTCTAAAATGTTGTTTGGTTTTAAAATTCAAGGACAGTTGACTCAAGTCGTTCTCTTGTCTGTGAAGGTACCTTTCCAAAGTACCATTTATTGCATGGTAAAACAGTACTTGGAATTAAAACTTCTCATCCCAGCCACCACCACCCACCCTAGTCTTGATAAAGGAGGCAGACTTTAATTTCTTTTTTATCCCCATCAGCTATTCTAGAGGAAAATAAATTCAGTGTATTCCTATCACTGCTGGCTGGCTGCTAACAATTTCTCCAGAACCCCAGCCAAGCGTGAATGGTCAAGTGCAGGCTGCAGAAAAGAATGGTCCACAAGGAGAAGAATAAGAGGTGGGGGGGAGGGGGCATCTGACCCCCTAAGCAGGGGGCAGAGAACATGACAGAACATCTCTGTGCCTCCTGTTGAGTTGGCCTTGACTTGTGTGTTAGGTTTGCTGCTCCCCAGGAACATGCCCTGGAGTGGGAGCTAAGACAAGCCAGTGCACATTTGCATGTGTCAAGCCCCTTTGGAAGCAGGGGGGAGGTTCCCTGCACCTACTGAGGCTGGTCAGAGTTCATGTTGGGCTCTAGAAGGAAAGAAGAGGACGTTAAAATAAGAAGTTGCAGGAGGGGCTGAGAAGTTGAGGATGAATCTGAGAGGGCTTACGAGAGACTTACGTTATAAGACTGAAAAAGCCAATTTTACTATAGAATTCTTAAAAATAATTATATGCATGAAGTGGAGAATACACAAGAGCGTACCAAGAACATGTCTTAAGCAGAATCCTAAAAGGTTGTCCTGGGAGGGTGGGGGCCAGGGCACACACTGAGGCAGGACAGGGAGAGAGCATCAGCCCTGTGATTTCAGACACCCGTGTGAAGTCCACCGACTAGGCTTTTGGACCTGGGAATTCTCTGAAAGCCAAAAAGGAAGAAGCCCCGGAAACACTGGGCAGCCAGGGCCACCTATAGTGTTCTCAGTTTCTTCCTCTGTCTACTGACTCTCTTCACCTCCTAAGCCTTCCACAAGTCTGAGGCTAGTGTGAGGCCAGAGCCAGCTAGGGGGAGGAAGGGAAGGTTCCTGTGCTGGGAGAGGACCGCATCCTGCTGAGTCAGCATGGAGCTGCTAGGAGAGGAGGGAGCGGCTGGAGGATGGGAGGTGGCAGGCAGCAGAGGGACACAGGCCACTCAGGACAGCTTGGGCACAGACCAAGTGTCCCACTGTCCCACAAGAGATGGACTCAAATTGCTAAATTTCAAATGAAAAATAAGTGTGACCCACAAAAGGCTAAAAATATGAGGGCACTTAGGGCATATTCCGAACGGCCAGACACAAGTGCACAGAACTTTATTCCTAGAGCAGAAGAGGGAAGGGGCAGGGGCAAGGCCTGCAGGGGTTGTTGGGTTCCCAGGGCATGCCCAACCGAGACCCTTATACAGTTTACTCCAGTTCATTGGATTAATTGATTCATTTACCATTTAATCAAAAACATGCTCAAAAAGAAAAAAAAAAACATGAAACATGCTCAATGTCACATCTAAGAAATAAATTTCTCAGTGTCTAGAGAAGCTGAACTAAGCAGCAGATCAAGACAACTTCCTGCTGTCCCTGGGATGGAGGGAGCTTAGAGGGGAGCACGCCCACGCCCAGGCGCTCCCAAGCACTACCCACTCGCTGTCCTGAATGCTGGCCCCACAGAATGCACTTGAACTCTCCCTGTGGATGCCTGGTCATGCTCATTCTGGGAATTTTTTTTTTCTTAACCCTCAGTTCCCTGGAAAATGTTAGGAAGTGGTTTTCCTCAATGGAATACAGAGCTGAACTAAGCACCAAGATTGTTTTTCCACTCAGAATAGCCACTGCTTCTTGATAGAACAATAGAAAAAATTTAAAAGGTCAACTGAATCCATCTTTTGCAGACTGAATTTCATTGGATTGAAATCTTTTCCTGAAAAATCTGATAGGCCCATGATAATATTTATGACCCAATTTTTGGTACTATGTGTCTACATCAGAAATTTCAGCAAAATAGCAACGGCAGGATTCATTTCTACTCCTCCATCATTTCTGCTGTTTAGAGTGTTGTTTCGGTATAAGGAGGGAGGTTCTAAGTTACGCTTTGAATTGTTACAAAAGCACAAACACCTGCTGAACACCAACTCCCTGGCTGGTAGAGATATTTCCACCCTGTGGATGAGCAGAGGAGATACTCCCATTAGCCCCATTTTATAGAGGAGGCACAATGAGGCTCTGAAAGCATCTCCTAAGGTGGCTGGAGGTGGGAGAGCCAGGGCCCAACCCACCTGCAGAACTTGTGATAGACGGGCCTGTGGAGGCAGGAGGGAGGCAGAACCCACAGCATGGCTGGCCCATTTGAGACCACCCCACGGCCTCAGCTGTCTTTAATGCCTCTCTTTTCCAGTTGTGCCCTTAGCCTTCAGGCTGTAGAAAGAGCCTGCTCTCACTCCTCATTTGTTCTGCCTGTAGTATTAGCAGTGCCCCATGGTGCTTGCCTTAACTGGAACAGGACATTGTTAGACCATGGGGTGGGAGGAGCTGCATGGTGGCTACCAGCAGCGTCTTCAATGAGGGCCACTCCATGTTTTCTGTAGGGGGAGATTTCCAGCTCTGTGCTTTGACAGACATGCAGCTAATCAACAGCTACCCGGGTCTGAATGGTGCACAACAAGCCCTGTCTTATAAGACAAGACCAGCCAGTGTAGGACAGGCTCCTCCAGGAGACAACCACAGAACAACTGAGCTTTCCTCCAGCAGCCAGGAGGAGGGCGGTAGTGGTCTAAAGAGGTCCCAGTCCCCTTCCCATTAAGGAAAGGCACTGAGTGACTCACTGGGGCTGTCACTGGTGGGTCGCAGGCACTTATCATAACCACTTTGTCAATAAGCAGAACAAATGAATTTGAACTATAATTTTAGGACCATCAGGTAATGGCCTGAGGCTGAACCCACACTTCCAAACTATTCTTCAACACAAAGAATTCAGCCTGGAATGAATGGGATGTGTACCCTCTGACCTGAGCAGCAGGCGATTTGTAGAGTTTGGAAATCTGACAGTTTAAGTCCTTGCTTATCAGAAATGCTGATACAGAATGAGAAAAGGAAATTCATCAATATGTTCAATATGTTCTCCTGAGGACACAGAAGAAATACATAGGAGAAAGCCAGTCTGTACAAAGCCCCCATTCCCTCAGGCGGCCTCAAGCTGGTCACAGAGGGTGCTGCACAGCAGCCTTTGGGGCTGCCTCTGCTTTCCAGGTCTGTCCCTTGTCCTTTCTCAAGACCACCTCTGCCCTGAGCTTTCCCAGAGCCCATATGAGGCCCCCTGCCTCTGATGCTGAGCCACCTGGACCCCTGCTCTGCCCCGTCCAGAGACCTGGCAGGGCTGGTTCACCAAAGTCCAGCCCCTTGTACACAGTAGACCTGTAGGAAATATGCCGATGTAAATTCTACCTGGTGAAAATAAACTAGGTCTTGTTGCAGTGTCAGCTCTTCTCCATAGGTCCATCAGATTCAGTGAGTCATGGATTAATGAAAATTTGAGTCTAATCCTTCTATAAATCTAAAATGTGTCTCCCAAGGTCCTAGACTTCTGCTAACCTCTACCTCTGCCTGCCCTGCACTTGAGAAACTTTAACTGAACTTTCCTTGGTTTCATGTCACATGACAAACCCATCAACTATCTTTAAAGGTCTGCACTACAGTGGAAGTTCGTTCTCTCTCTCGCTCTCAATTATGGAAATTTTCAAACACCTAAAATGGGGAAGAGTACAGTGAAATTTTGTCTGCCCAACTTTAGCAACCGTCACCTTCCCGTTGTTCTTGCTTCACCTTATGTCCTTGTTTGAATTAGAGGACAGCATATCACATACTTATTTCAGTTGCTCATTCTTTCCGCTGGCTGCCAGGTGTTTCATTGCAGAGATGCAACATGACTTATTTAACCTGTCCCCGACTGATGGCCATATAGATTTGCCCCCAGCATTTACCACTTCAAACAGACATATTTCTGCCCAAGATGACTGTAGGATAAATTCCCGAAGGTTCAATTGCTGTACAAAGGCCACGTGCATTTACAACATTGATGTATTGGGCAGAACCCTTCTAAAACCAATTTTCCTTCCCCAGCTCTTCACCCAATAACAGTATGATCAGAGATTTGTCTTTGACAATCCAATAGATTTCAAAAGATGGCATCTACTTTTTCCTTCCTATATGTGAAGTAGAGCATCTTTACACAGACTTAAGATCCATTTTTTTTTTCCTTTTTTCATGAATTGCCTTTTTATCTTTGCCCTTATTTATTGTCGTGTTTAGAAAAGCCTGACCATGCCAAGATTACAAACATATTTTTAATTTCTTAGTTTCATTATCGTTTTCACATTTAAATATTTGATCCATTTGCTGTTGATATTGTGTCAAATAAAATAGGAACCCAATGATTTTTGCTAGATGAGCTGGAAATCCTCAACACATTCATGATCTCCCCTCTACAGAGTCCAGATGATGAGGGCAGCTGCCTTGTGTGACTTCATGATCCTTAAAATATCCAACGTTGTTAGAAAACATGCATACTAAACCTTGGATAAGTGACCATTTTTCTAAGTATTTTATGCTTTTATCTTTGCTATTTCCTTATTTTGTTTCTCTATATTAGATCCTATTTTTATTTATACTTTGCTATTTCTCAATACATTTGAGCATTTGAATTTAATAATTTCCCTCTACACACAGTTTTACCTGTACTTATTTGTTCTAATTTGTACTGAATTTATATATATATATATATATATATATATATATATATATATATATATATATATTTTTTTTTTATTTTTTTTTTTAAAGAGAGAGGGAGGTGGGGGGGGGAGAGAGAGAGAGAGAGAATTTTTTAATATTTATTTTTTAGTTTTCGGCAGACACAACATCTTTGTTTGTTTGTGGTACTGAGGATCGAACCCGGGCCGCACGCATGCCAGGCAAGCGCGATACCGCTTGAGCCACACCCCCAGCCCCAAATTTTATATTTTTAAAATAGTTTTTAGTTTCTCTTGTGTTTTCTGCTTTAGTCCAAAAATTGAAATTATTTTTTCTTTTTTGCTAGCTTTTATAATATTTAAAAGAAAAATGATCTAAAATTTTTGTAAATTTATTTACAAAAACAACCGTTGGCCTGTGTGTGTGTATAAAATATATATAAAATTTATATCTGATGTATAATATGAATGTTCCCTAAAAAAAAAATTACAGATAGTCAGCCCCTCTCCAGATAAAATCAGTGTCCCCAATTTGATGTTTTATAGAGCCTTTGTATATTTTTATATAAAGCGTTTGTGAGCAACATATAGTGTTTTGTGTTTGTGGTCGACTTATCCTTACCTTCATACAGGTTGTGCTCATACTCATCTTTGTTCTAGTTTTATTCTTTCTCATTCTCTTTGTCCCTAATTGAAATATGCCGGCATGTCTTCTTTTAAGCACAGTAAGGAAATTTGTTCCAATAATTCCAGAATCTGAAGTCTTGGGGTACAGTGCTGCTGGGGTATCTGCTGCTGCTCAGTATTTACCATGAGCTCCCTGGGGTGGGGGTGGGAGAGGAGGATATAACCTGTGAGGTGTCCTACACAGAGGGTTGGTTTGCCCCTGCCAGCTGTCCAGGCCAGCACCTTAAATGACTCTGTGCTTGTTGAACCGTCCACGTGATGCAGTTTCAGCTTCTAGACCTCAAGGATGATATGGGGTTACAGGTTTATTTTCCTCGCATAGTTTGCCCAGCACCAAGGGACTTCTCCTTGCAGTCCCTGGGGATACACAGTAGGATTCATTTACTTCTAGGAAACTCCTAAGCTGAGATCCCCTGGCAGAGCCTAGCTTTATTGGAGAAGGGTCAGGAGACAATGATGTCCATAAACCAGGCCCTTGGTGTCTGCTCAAAGGTCCTGACCTTGATTCCCATATTCCTCATTGTGAAAAGGTATCAAAACCAAAACTCAGTTTCCCAATTTGACAGATGCCTCCAGCTTCCATGTTCATTTACCTCCACTGGCTGCCACTTCTGCTTAGATTTTGACCTGATAACACTGTGTGCTCTGGCTATCTTGTAGCTATTGATGCTTTTAAAAAAATTAAAATAGTATATCTTATCCAACAATTGCATGGTTTTCAGAGAAAGGATGGGTCACAATAACCAGCCTCCCATATTACTGGATATGGAAGACCCTCTCCCCACTCAACTTGGGTTAGTTCTATAATGCCTACACTGGTATGGCTTACAACATTTCTATTCTTCTGTTCTTTACCCATAATCCCAGTTTTTTTTTCCTTTACCCCCTCCAGTCTGTCTGTCTGTATCTCTCTCTTTCTCTCAGCCAAAGATAGCTGAACACATACGTGAGATGTGCTGACACCATGCAGGCCCTATGTGGTGTTTTCTGGTGATGACACCCAGTCTTCCTGTAGAGATCTCTGGTGACAGGTCGTGTTAGTTCTTATCAGATGGAGGCTGACAGGAGTTGAGAATTCCTTAGAATGATGGTCAAGGATTTTAAAATGTCCATTTGTAAATGTCTAAAACATCTGAAATATGTCGCTGTTGCTAGAACATGAACAGAAAGTGTTGGACCAAACTATCTAACAGTGTCCCTGGACTTTTCTCAGTGTCTGGGAGTTGAGAGGGCAGAGGAGTGAGGTTTCCTTGTTTAAAATGAAAACAGATCTAAAGAAATATTTATCAGCATGAGTGGCCTGGAGCCCTTTCTCAGCTCCCTGCCACAAGCCTGGGGGCTGGACTGGGCTGCCCCAGGAAAGCCCAGGTTCAGGCTTTGTGAAAGCAGCATGAAAAGTGACACCAGGTCACAGCATGTGTAGCAGGGGCTTCCTGTCCCAGGTTCTTCTCCATGCCTGACATCTGAAAAATAAGGGCCATCTTCCCGACCAAAACTGCTTACTCTTCCATGGCATCATGTCCCATTAGGACTGGCAGGAAGCCAGCATCTTGCCCAGGCACCACCTTTGCACGCAACCTGTTTTCTGCTTCTTTAGACCATGTCCTGGCTGTGGTGAGAAGGAGCAAATGGCAGCCTGTGCCATCCCCAGATCCAGAGTCAGAGCTTTCTATCAGCATCCAGCTGCTTGGGCTTTTGTAGCTATGGTGACCATGTCCTTTTTCCTCTAAAGCAAGGAATACATCTAAGATGATGATTAATAATTAAAGGCCCATCAGCATAAATTGGGGATGTCCCAACAAACCTGAATGAATAGCCAACCTAATTATCTTCCATTTTATGATAAATCCAAATATATTATGATACATTATGTAATATTACCTCACTTTTCCTCCAACTGCAATGAAAAGCTGACATTATCTTTACTGCCAAGACTAGATACTTTGTCATACTTAGCAGCAAAACTCGTAGCATTTAGTAATGAGTTATTTAATCCCTAAAGCCCTTTAATTTTATGAGTGTGCACATTCATTTTTGTAATAAACACTGATATCTTGCTCCTAGTTTTCTGCTACAGGAAAGGAGCTGGATTTGTAGCCTTAGTTCATTACCCAAGGTTTGTTAGTAGTTTATGGTGCTTCTGGAAGGTAAGTCCACCCATCCATTAGCTGCAGAGCAGCCAAGCAACTGGCACTTACTCCTTAGAGTAAATGGGCAGACAGCTTCCTAACTCGGTCCTCGGGTCAACCTGAAGAATGGACAGTCATCATCTACTCCCTGCCGACAAGGGAACTGCACATCCTCTGGAACTAGTGAATGCAGCCTGGTTGAACAGATACGCAGCCCATGCTCAGAGGCCATACAGGGCTTCATCCCTAGCTAAGGAATTGGCTCTGTATGCTCGAGCCTGTATTTCCTTTAATGAAGTCTAATGTAGAAATGTTACTTGTAAATCTATCCCTTGTGCAGTGGCTCTTTCTTAGCCCGATGTGCCCTATTGTTGCATTTTCCAATTGAGCTCTAGGGCTGGAGAAAGATCATTTTAATGGTGATAAGTATTATGGGATATTCAACTCAACTGTTTTAAAGTCATTTTATTATAATTATTAGTGCTTATCAATTGCACAAAACAATGGGTTTCCCTGTGACAGTTTCACACATGTGTATGATCCATCTCCCCTCCTCTCCTCTTCCCTCCTCCCCTGGTCCTCACCTAATAAGCCCTCTTTTTCTTCAATGGGGTCCTTTTATTCCTTCCTCCCTTAGTTTCACATATGAGAGAAAGTATGTGCTACTTGTCTTCCTGAGTCTGACTGGTTTTGTTTAACATTTTCCTGCAAATGACATGGCGTCCTTCTCCTTACGGCTGAACAATACTCCGTGGTGTGGATACACCGTATTTTCTCTATTCATTCATCTGCGAATGGGCATCTAGGCCAGTTCCAGAACCTGGCTGGCGTGAACAGTGCTGCAGTGAACACGGAAGTGTCCCTGTGGTGTGCTGCGTTTGGTTCCTTCAGATATATAACCAGGAGCGGGGTAGCTGTGTGGCAAGGCAGTTTCGTTTTTTTGTTCTGTAAAGAACCTCCATACTATTTTCCACAGTGGCTGTGCTAATTAGTATTCCCCGCAATGGTGTATAGGATCCCTATTTCTGCATTTTTAATATTTTTGTGTTCTTGATAATAGCTATTCTGACTAGGGTAAGATAGAATCTCAATGTAACTAGACATGCATTTCCCTGTGGCTGAAGATGTGGAGTATTTTATTCACATATTTATTGCTGTTTATACCTGTTTTGAAAAATGTCTCTTTAAACTCTTTTGCCTGTTTGTTAATTGGATTGCTGTTTTGTTGTTGAATTTTTTGAGTTCAATTATATATTCTGCATATTAACCCTGCCAGATGAATAGCTGGCATAGATTTTCTCCCATTCTGTGGGTTGTCCCCTCATTCTATCGATTACCGTTCACTTTTTAATTTACTCAATTCCCTTTGTCCGTTCCTGCTATTATTTCCTAAGCTATTAGAGCCTGTTCAGGAAATTGTTGCCTGTGCCTGTATCATGAAGTGTTTCTCCTATGTTTTCCTCTAATAATTTCAAAGACTTAGATCTTACATTTAGGTCTTTGATCACTGTTTTCAGTTGGTTTTCCTACGGGGTGAAAGGAATCTGGTTTCAGTCTTCTAAGGTGGACACTGAAGGGGCTGTCTTTTCTCTCACCTGTTTTTGACATCTTTGTGGAGAATCCCAGAGTTGTAGATGCGTGGGTGTGTTCCTGGGTTCTTTATTCCATTCCATTGGTCTACATGTCTATTTCTATGTTAATACCATGCTGGTTTTGCTACAGTGGCTCACTATAAATTGAAATTGGGCACTGTGTTGCCACCAGCATTTGCTTAGGATGACTTTGGAGACTCAGGGTCTCTCGTGCTTCCATAGAGATTTAGGAATTTCTTTTAGATTGTTTTTGCTGTTTTTCTATACAGAATGACTTTGGTATTTTGATAGGATTGCATTGAATCTGTAGATCAATGCAATTGATCTACAATATTAATTCTCCCATTCCATTCCATGGGATGCCTTGCCATCTTCTGGTGTCTTGAATTCTTTCTTCAGTGTTTTATAATTTTCACTGTAGAGGTCTCTTACCTCCTTGGTTAGGTGTCTTTGTAGGTTTTTTTTTTTTTATATGAGGCTATTGTGCAGGGGATTGTTTTGATGCTTCCTTTCTCTGTGAGTTCATTGTTGATGTATAAGAAAGCTGATGATTTTGCGTATTGACTTTGTACCCTGCTACTTTGCTGAATTTACTTACAAAGAGAATTTTGGTGGACTCCAAGGTTTTCTCATATAGAATCCTACCATCTGCACACAGGGGCATTTGGACTCTCCCCTTTCCTTTTTGTTTACCTGTTCTTTTACTTAACCTGACAGCTCTGGATAAAGTTTCTGATACTACATTGAGTAGAAGTGGTGAGAGTGAAAATAACCCTTATCTCATTCCCGATTTTAGAGGAAATGCTTTCAGGTTTTCCCTATTCAGTATGATGCTGGAAATGCTTTTGACATACATAACCTTTATTATGTTGAGGTGTGATCCTTCTATACCTAGCTTATTCAGGGTTTTTATCATGATGTTGAATCTTATTGAAGAATTATTCTGCATCTATAAAGATAATCTTGTGATTTTTATTCTTGGTTCTAAATGTGATGTATTTGCACACATTGAACCCATCTTCCTTCCCTAGAATGAGACCAACTTGACTATGGTGAATGTTCTTTTGAATGCAATGCTGAATTCAATTTGCAAGTGTTCTTTGTGTTTTTGTACATCAAAAATATTGGTCTACAGTTGTTGTGTCCTTGGCATGTATTGATATCAAAGTAATATTAGCTCCACAATGACTTTAGAGGAGTTCCTTCCCCTTCTACTTTGTATGGTGGTTTGAGGAGCATTGGTGTTAAGAGTCTGGTAAGCTCAGCTGTGACTCCAGCCCAGCCCAGCCCAGCCCAGCCTTGCTTTGCTGGGAGCTCTTTGTTACTGCTGCACACTCCCGGGGCTGTGTCCCATTAGGCCCTTTACATGCTCCTGGTTCATCAGTGGTAGGATATATGTAGCTAAAATTGTGCCCATTTCTTCCAACTTAATGCCACATAATTATTCAACAGAGCCCCTAATGATCCTCTGGATTTCCATGGTTCCCTCTTCATCCCTAACTTTATCAATTTGGGTCTTCTCTTTCTTTTGATTAGTTTGGCTAAAGGGTCATCAATTTTGTCTATTTCTTAAGCAAACCCACTCTGTTTCCACTGATTCTTTTATTATTATACTTCATTTACTACTGTTCTGGTATGTATTTTTTCTCCTGTTGATTTTGAATTTTCTTTGTTCTTATTTTTTAGGCCACTAAGTTAGCTCTTTGAGATCTGTTTTCTACTGTAGGCACTTACAGCTGTAAGTTTTCCCCCTATAACTGCCTTTGCTGTGTCCCATAGATTCTGGTAGGTTGTGTTTTCATTTGATTCTAGGAATTTCTTAATTTCCCCCGATTTCTTCAGTGACCCACTGCTCATTCAGGAGTGTTCAATCTCTGTATGTTTGCACATTTCCTGCAGTTTTCTCTTGGTGCTGGTTTCTAATTTCATTCCATTATAATCTGATGAGATGCAAGGAATTATTTCAATGTATTTGTATTTGTTAATATTTGCCTTATGGCCTGAAATGTGATCGATTTGGGATAAGGTTCTATGTGCTAATGGACAGAATGTAGCAGGGTTGTTATATGGAATATTCTGTAGATCTCGGTTAAGTTCATTTTGACCTATAGTGTCATTTAACTCAGATTTTCCAAACAACAAAATACATCAATCTTTTGGTGAAAGTATTAAAGTCATCCAACTTTTATTTCATTGGGGTCTGTTTTATAAAATTGGGTCTTCCCACCAGGCTCAGTGGCACACGCCTGTGATCCAAGAAACTCAGAGGGCTGAGGCAGGAGGATTGCAAGTTCAAAGCCCACCTCAGCAGATTAGTGAGGCACTTAGAAACTCAGCAAGACCCTGTGTCAAAAAGAATGTATTTTAAATGGGCTAGGTATGTAGCTCAGTGGTTAAGTACTCCTGGGTTCAATCCCCAGTACAAAAAAAAAAAAAAAATTGTGTCCTCTCACATTCGGTGCGTATACATTACAATAAGTATCTCTCTTGATGGATTATTCCCTTTATCAATATGTAGTGACAATTTTTGTCTCTTCTGACCAATTTTGGCTTGAAGTGTATTTTGTTGGATACAAGTATAGCTCCTCCTGCCTGCTCTTGGATTCCATTTGATTAGAATATGATTCTCTATCCTTTTACTCTTAATATGTATCATTTTGCCAGTGAGATGAATTTCTTAAAAATAGGTTTTTTTCATCCAACCAACTGCTCTGCACCTTTTAATTGGAGAATTGAGACCATTACATTCAGAGTTGGTTCTTAAAGAAATCACAAAATCCTGCTATTTCATTGTTTTTATTTTTGTTGTTTTGAGAATTGTTTCTCTTATTTGTCTTAGTGGGTGTTGTTTTTTATTTATTTATTATGTGGTGCTGAGGATGGAACCCAGGGCTTCATTCGTGCTAGGTAAGCACTCTACCGCTAAGCCACAACCCCAGCCCCATCTTAGTGGTTTGCTGAAATACATATTTTCTTCCCTATTCCTCACTTGCTTAATTATTCTTCAAGTGAGATTTATAATTTTCCATGCCCTTATGTTTGTCTATCTTCTGCAATTCTGGTTTAGTGGTCACAGTTCTCTCAGTCAGATGCTCATGTTGAAAGGTCTTTACTTCTTCCTCCCTTCTGAAGTGTAACTTTACTGGAGATAGGAGCCTACGTTGACAGTTGTTTTATTCCAGATCTTGAAATATACCATTCCATGCCCTCCTGCTGAGATGTGTTATTCTGATAGTTCTGTTTTTATACATGAATTGAAGCTTCTCTCTCGTAGTCTTTGATATTCTTTGTCATTCTATATTTTTGGCAGCTTATTATATGTCATGGAGAGGTGCTTTTCTGGTCATGTCTATTGGTGGTTCTGAATGACCACAGCTCCTGGATTTCCATATCAATCCCAAGATCTGGGAAATGTTTTGTCATTACTTCACTGAGGTTTTGATGACATTCCCCTGTAGTTCCACTTTCTCCTCTAAACTCATGGGTTGTAAATTCAGTCTTTCAATGCTGTCCTACAGATCTTGTGTGTTGGGTTCATACTTTTCTTTTTATTACTGTCTCAAAGTGCTTGCTCATCCACCTTGTCTTCAAGTCCTGATAGACTATCAGTGAGCTTTCAACTGAATTTTTTGACTTATTGGACTTTTCATTTCCAAGATGTCTGGTTGGCTCTTTGTTAGAATCTCTCTATTGAATTGCTGTTCATATCCATTGTCTTCCTTAGTTCCCTCCAGCTGTTTATTCATATCTTCTTTAAATTCATTGATCATTTTAACAATTTTTTAATTCTTTGGCATTACATCCACCTCAATATCCATGTTCAGTTACTAGGGAGTTATGGATTTGAAAGGAGCCGTGTTGCCTTGTTTTTTCCTGGTTTTTGTGTTTCGTTGCTGAGTTTTGCAAGTCTGGTAGGATGGAAGTGTCACTATTATGGGAGGCTCTCAGAAGCTTTTTCTTGATGATGTGCCCTGGGCTGTTGGCTTATTGTGCAGTGTTGAGCTTAATTCCAAATGGACTTTGCATTGTAGGTTTTTGTAGGTTGCCTGTGGCTTTTTAGGCTGTGCTTGGTGAATTTTGACTGTGTCAGAACCTGAGGGACCACCTTTCTCTGTTGGACTCCAGTGAGTGGGGTCCCGCTGCTGGTTCAGGCAGGTATGACACAGACAGTGGTATATAGTGGGTACACTCTTAGTTACGCCTCCAGATTTGTCAGCACTGTGCTGTCTGCTAGGGTCTGGGAGCAGCCTAGGTGAGGGCCTGTCCTGAGTGAGGTGGCATGACAGTTGTGTTATTTCTAAGGGGGTGAATGGTCCTGTAGTGGATCTTCAGGATTGCCCTACTTTGGGGTTGGGACATCAACTGAAGTCTCACGCCCCACCCCCTTTTTAAGTTGAGGTTTGAGCAGGACAAGGTCTTGGATAGAGTGAGTTACAATTTCTTTCAACTAGGCTGGGGTATACCAACATTTTCAAAGTACTGGATTCAATCCTCAGCCCCACTTTGAGAGGATAAAACAACCACCAGCAACAACTTAAAAACCTCTTAAAAACAACATCTACACCACCACTAACATAGTGAGGGAAGGGCAGCAATAATATAGAACGGACTAAACTGTTAGGCATTAATGAAAATAGATTAATTTTTTTTGAAAAGGGGGAAGGAAAGAAGAGAAAAAGAATTTTAAAAATTAATTTTAAAAGTATAAAGTATGAAAGAAAAGAATAGTAAAGGAAAACAAGAGAAAAAGTCAAATATTTTTCCTTGCTGAGGTATTTAAAATGTAGACCCTTCTTTCTGGGACCTCAATTTGGAATCCGCCAGGCATGGAGGCGGGGTGGTGGGTCAGGCTGTCGCAGTGTGGAATGCCCCTTCTCAGTTCCAGCCTACACTGTCCAAACCAGTTAGGGGTCTGTAGGTGAGCTCCCCCCTCTTGCCCTTGTAAGGTTATCCATAAAAGGGCTAAATCCCATTCTCAAGGCTTTTGTCTTTGTACCCAGGGATGGGGCTTGGTGACAGTAGAAGCCTCCTGCTAGACCCTCTCACACACCAAGCCTGTAGACTGATGGGATTTGCACACCCTTGACTCAAAGACTCAGTGTGCTCAGGGCATAACTAATGTCCAAGCCATTGCAGTGTGTCCTCTGAATGCTTCTGAGCATGGAAGAAGTGACCACATCAGTGGGATCTGCACCGGGTGGGATGTTGTGGGAACCAAGACTCTGCCAATCCTAGCCACAGCGCTCCCAGACCCAACCCCTTTGTGAATCTTAACACACCTGGTTTCACGGAGGCCAGCTCACCAATTTTAAATGGAAATGCCTTCTGCTCCCCTGTGCCTCATGGGCCACAATTCCCACTGTCTAGAATTCTCCAAAGATCTTTATCACAGTCACTTCCCTGGACCTAAACTGACTCTCAGTGTTGGCAACCACAGAGCCAGTGAAAAGAAGAGGCTGTTAGGTCCAAGATACGTAAAAAATACAGGGACTTCTTACCTCCCTCCCAAGCAGTTAAGTCCATTCCATGAGACCTTCTGAAGAGGGCTCCCTGTTACAGCACCATATGAACTTGGTGGGAACGCTGGGGACCTCTTCTCCTGCAACAGCCCACTGTGCAGCTCCCAGGTCTCATGTTTGCCAGGTGGCAAACTCTATTGTCCTGTTGTCACTGGGACTCTTCAGCCTGCTGAAGGGTGTCTTCCTCCCAGCACAGGGCCCATCCCGGTGTCAGTGTACTCTCTTCTAAAATCCAATATTTGGGGAATCACCTACAGCTATATTCTAGCACTTATCTATGAACCCCCCACCACTACCTCAATGCACACCTGTTGATTTGGTTCGATCTCATGGGACAGCAGGTTAGAGCTGAGTACCTCTGAACTGTCATCATCTTGCCAAGTCATTTTAGAGTTCCTGGATGAGTCCTGTGATAGTGCTTTGTTATTTGGATTGGAGTGGGTTTTTTGTTTGATTTTTTTAATTGTTCTAACTAGTTATATATGCCAGCAGAATGCATTTTGATTCATTGTGCAAAAATGGACCACAACTTTCATTTCTCTGGTTGTACATGCCATTCATGCAAACATACCAAGGGTAATGATGCCCATCTCATTCCACCATCTTACCTACACCCATGCCCCTTCCCCTCCTCTCACTGACCTCTGTTCAATTCAAAGTTCCCCCATTCCTCCCATGCCTTTATTCATGGATAATTGGATGCTGATCCATATTTATCAGAGAAAACATTTAGCCTTTGGTTTGAGGGGATTGACTTAATTCACTTAACATGATATCCTTCAATTCCATCCATTTACCTGCAAATGCCATAATCTTATTCCTTTAATTTTGGTTTTTGTTTTTTGAGACAGTGTCTTCCATGTTGCCCAGGCTGGGATCAACCCATCCTCCAGCCCCAACTTACCAGTGCACTAGATCTTTTTGTTAGACTGTTTTCTCTCTGAAGGTCCCAGCACCATTTCCTATAGAACTTCTATGCATTCACGAGTGGTCCAAGGCCCAAAGCAGACTCTACCTTGATACCTCCCAGCTCCCTGGACCCCAGGAGGGGGTTGCATATGGTACTTACTGACCCACTCCCTCCCGGGGGTGGCCAAGGGTGGAGCCCCATGAAAAGACACGACTTGAGGTTTTGCTATTATACTTTTTCCATTGCTCTTCTCATATTTCCATTAAGCTTTTTAAAAGTTGTGGCATGAGGGAATGCTGATAGTACTGTCTTTGTGTTGGGAACTTCCTATGATTCAGTGCTCACAACTATGCTCAGCAATAGGTCTTGTTTCCTCCCATTTTCCAGAGGAAGAAATTCCGATTCAGAGGTTGAGGGATTTGCACTGGTCTTCAGCTAAAACCCTCTGTAAGACAGCCCCAAGTTCATGCTCTGCCTGCCACCTCTAGCTGAAGGCACTAGCCCCTGGTCAAGGCTAACCTCCCCCTCAGCTTCCTCAGAGAGCTTTACTTGTCCCTCAAACTACTACATCAGTTTTCTGAACAACACCAGAAGTATGTGGGAGGAAGAACTCCAGGCCATGGCACCAAGCAGTCCAGACTGGCACGTGGTACTGAGCTTGTGTGGAGGGGCAAAGAGGGTCATCCTCACTCAGCCCAGCCAGAGTGGAGCCAGTCCTATGATGTCATTCTGAAGCCATGAAGGGATCAGTGAGATGCCTGAAAGACTTCCACCAGCTTCTCATTTGGGGCTTTTATAAATCAAAGAGCCACCTGAAGGCACAGGCAAGTGTGCATCCCCTGGGGAGCACTGGCAGAGAACCCCAACATCAACTAATGCCCAAGGCTTGCGAGTACCATGGAACCAGAGGACCCATGTTGGAATGTTTGTAACTACATGAGTCTGTGAGACATCTTTTAAATGTTAGAGAAAATTCTGGTGAGAAGACTAGCAAAGGTGAGGGGATTGTAGTCCACCAATGAAACCCACACACAGCAACTTGCCATTCTCAAAACCCACTTTCCTAGGGCCTCTGACACTCCTGCAGTCCGTGTCTGGTCATGGAGCTGAGGGACCCCATGTAATCTTATGTTTATTGCAGGGCATTCGGAAGCCCAACCCTCCTCAGAAGCCTCTGCCTGCTGATCCTCTGAGCAGGACAACTCGGCTCACCAATGCCTCCAGAAACCCAGGACAGCAGGAGCCAGGGCTCCGCCCTGCACCTACCAGGTAGGGTGTCTCTCTCTCTCTCTCCCCCTCAAACGGGGGAAGCCAGCTAAAGCAACTAAGGCTGGGCAAGGCCATGCTTCCTGTAGTCCAACCAACTGGGAATGGTAGGAAATGGTTACAAAAATAGGCAGCAGTCAGCATGAGTCACCAAAGCAGGCATCGCCAGGGCACTTTCAGGAGGGCCAGGGACCTCAGCACTTGGAGCCTGGCTCAAGCTGGTTGGTGACGGCTATTAAATGTGCTGAAATTTTGCAAGGTAGGTGTTAAACCAGGTCACTGTTAAGATTATATAAACTTACCGTTGAATGTTTGTATAAACTCAATGGAAAGCACAGGCAGTGAACTCTGAGAACCTCCCTTCCACTTCTTTTTTACTGCCTTTGCTCTAATTGCGCCACTGGGGTTGCAGACATCTGACGACATGGTGGTCCCTCGTAGCTCTTCCATGTTTGGTGACAAGATGATGGTGGCTTGGAATCAGCCACAGTGGGAGCATTTACACCAAGGAAATGGTCAAACACTGCAGTGTGGCTCCCCCAGCCCCTGGCGAGTTGTCCAACGCTGACCAGCACAAAGAGGCCCAGGGCTCCTCTGTGTGCCCCTTGGCAGGACGCTTGCTTTTCAAGCTCAAAAGAACCAATGGTACTGTTGGCTGGGCCCTGTGCTCAGTAATTCCTCTCTCCAGAGGGGAGGACACACTAGTGATTTCATTACAGCTCTTGGGAAGAATTTTTGGCCTGTGGAAGAAATAGTGGCCTAATAAATCTCAGAGATAAAGCCGGTCAAAGGGTCAGTGCAATTCCCAACTGCAGAAACACAGGAAGATTGCATAGCATCCTAGTTATTTCATTGTGGTTTATATGTTGATCTTAAAGTTACTTTCCTTATTCTGTTTAAAGTAAAATATACTACTTTACATGGACTTGATGAAGGAAAAGCTCCTCATTTAAATGCCCTCAAGCAGTGGACTGTCTTGCCTCTGTTGTCACTGAGAGCAAGGCAAGCCTATTTAATCTTGTCCTGCACATTGTTTTAAAAAAATTTTTTTTAGTTGTCAATGGACCTTTCTTTTATTTATACGTGGTGCTGAGAATTGAACCCAGTGCCTCTCACATGCAGGCAAGCGCTCTTCCACTGAGCCACAACCCCAGCCCTGCACATTAATTTTGGAGGGATCCCATGTGCCTTACTTTTGCTCTGTTCAACCCAGTAGACACTGGGCATTTGTGACTGGTCAAAAGTCAAACTCTGCTGTCAGTGTAAACACATGCTGAATGTTGAAGTCTTAGTTCCTCTAAAATGCCAATTCTCTCAACTTTATGACCTGTTTTGAAATGATACTCTACATATATTGAGTTAAACTAATTTTAATAATAAACTTCATTTATTTCTTTGCTTTTTTCATGTGGCTACTAGAAAACATTACCTAAGTGGCTCTCACCTTTTTTTTTCTGTTGGACGGTGCTGTTCCAGAATCAACTGGAGCGTGAGAGGGGTATCATTGGAGAGGGCTCCTCTGGTGGCATCTGTTGTAAACCACTGGGAATTCTGAAGCTCTAGAAAGGTCCCTGATGGGATCTGACACTCCTGCCAAAAGCAAGAGTGTCTCTAGACCTCCAGATGGGATTTGGCCTAGGAGTATAGGAAAAGACTTCTCCCACCCCAGATTTCCATGTCTGCAGAAACTGTTCAAGACCTCTAACTACAACTTTGCTTTCTCCTCTTCACTGCTTTTAATTCAGACCTGCTCCCAAGTATCCACACCACGTGCCCAGACCCACCCACAGCGCCTATCCTCAGTGAGGAGCAAGCTGACACCTTCGTTCAACAGTGAAGACAGAAGTTTGCACTATCTTTCAACTCCACGTGGAGTGACTTTTTGTACCAACTTTTAGAATTTTTTTTTAATATGTTTAAAACACCATTATTTCAAGAACTTTGAGCTACTGCCGTCGGTGCTGTGCTATGGTGCTCTGTGTATTCGCTCAGGTACTTGTAAATTATTAATTTATGCAGAATGTTTATTGCAGTGCAGTGCACTGTACTAGGCATTTTTACCATCACTGAGTTTTCCATGGAAGGAAGGCTTGTTGTGCTTTTAATATTTTAGTGAACTTGAAATATCCTGCTTGATGGGATTCTGGACCAGATGTTTACTTTCTGATCAGGCTTTATTAGAAAGCAGTTGCTAATTCCCCACGGCTGTGTTAATGGTACCAGACACAACTCAGGACCCCTGGTAGAACCTTGAGTGATTTTCTGAAACTCCTAGCCCAGGCCAGGGCTGCACTGGGCCTTCAGTGAGGCCCTCGGTGCCTACACGCTGACAAGCCCCTAGCAGCTGGACTTTGGAGCAGTGAATGACCTGGTTTGGAGCCAGGAAGCTTTGGAGAGAACCTGGGTTGCAGACAGGAATTTTGAGGTGTGGCCACACCAGGACAGAGCCTGGAACACTAGGCCAGGCAGAAACTTGACCTTGAGCTGAGCCGCCATGGGCCCCTTTGGAAAGCAAACAAGGAAGAAGTCTGCAGGATTGCTCAAGGTTTTCTTTATAGAAACATCAAGAACTTCTTTCTCTGGCTGCTCTTTATGCAGTTCTGGCATCAGCACATTATTTAGATTGGGAACGGTGGTGTTTCTACAAGAAGGCCACCGCCCCAGCACTGCAAACCACCATCTCCCTGTGCTGTTTGGAGCTAAGCAAATTACCACCTTGTCTTCTCAACTGTAATATGATGACCCTGTGTTCAGACAGATAGATGAGGCTTTCCATGGGACCATAATTCTTTTCAGATGTGAACTAGTAACCAGATCTAGTCAATCAATTCTTTAGATAAAAATCTCCTTTTACTGCAAGGTTCAACTTATTAAAAATTAGGCAGAAACAACTACTAAATGGAATGCCTTGCTCATTGGCACAGACTGTCTGGGCTGCCTTATTAGTACGTAGTGGACAAAGAACCACAAATGACCATGAAGTTCTCTCTAGGGCACGCTATTTTCTCAGCTAGGCAGCTGGAATCTTAAACATTTGCAACCTACCTGTAGAGCATCACAAGGTATGATCAGAAAACCAATTTCCTAACCCTGTATTTTCACCAAAGGCCAGCTGGGGCAAGCAGCCACTCCAAACATTTCACTCTCCCAGTGTCTCATTTCCTAGGATGTTTACGATGCCTGGATCTAATAGCATGAAAAATACTCAGATAAGGCAAAATGCCATTCTGGCCCTCACTGTCTTCTGTGAGATCATGAATGACTAGTTTTCACATTAGAAGGCAATTGACAGCAGTTCCGTAATTCACTGAGTGTTTCATGATGAGACTTCTTTTAGGGTCATTTCAATGGTTTTCCTATGCCTTGAAGCAGAAAGAAAAATACATACCAGGAATCTTGGTTTGCCTTCCAGAAAACGAAACAACATTTAACTGTGCCAGTGTTCTCCCCATATATCTAGGCAACGTGGTATTCATGACTATGAATAAATAAATCTATGTCACAAACACACAAAAGGTAACCCAACTCAAAGACATTCCAACTCTTGCAGCATGCATATGTTTTAATAAACAGATGCAATTATTTTCTTTAAAAAGTAAAGCCATGTTAGATGATATTACTGTGGATGAGATACATACAGAATTATTGTAACTGATGTTACATTTAGTAATTGTGTCAAGGCCAAAACACACACTATTGAAAAGTTTACAGAATTTCCTGGTGTGGACATTGCTGCCTTCTCGCCCACGCCTCAGCTCCGGCACTTTCACCCTCCTCCTACTGCACGGAGCAGGGAGGATAGGAACTGCCTTTTCTGTTTTTGTTCTTTCTGAACTGTAATTACTGTGCTTTTGTTCCAGAGAACCAGGAAGAGTTTGGTATTAAAGGAGGTTAAAACTGATCTTCTGCCATGTCATCAATGGCCACTTTGTGGTTATGGCTGATGACACAATTTTATCTCAATACTAATTGCTTTCATAGAGCCATGCAAATTATTTCTGAATAAGAATATATTTAAGCCTTATAATACACAGATAATATTATTAAAGGAATACTTTCAAAATTCAATATTTATCAAATAAAGCATATTTAGCAATAACTTCCATTTTAATGTAACTTAGGAACCAATAACTAGGGTTGTTTTTTTCTTGGTGGGAAGGGTTTTCTCTCACTTTTTATAAACAATGGGAACAAAAATCAGTACTTCTATTTTAGTGGCAATATCACTATTCTTTAATATTTGTCCCTGTGAAGTATTTTAGAAATAACAGTTATTGTGAGTTTTATAAAACCATTACTGAGAAAGTTCAGTGCCTAAACTCAAAAGCAGGCTGGAAGGCTACTCACCTTTCTTCCTACATCCAGCCAGGGCTGCAGGTTACAGGGCCCCACTCCACGGAGAGGTGCATGGCCAACCTTCCAGGCATTCCATTTATCTGCTAAAATGTTCTTGTTTTCCCAATACATTGAACCAGACTGTGGCAACCAAGAGAAACAATGCCTAGTGTTGTCCATTGTCCCAGTGGGACTTCCCCAGCGTACACAGATAGATGACACCAGAGAGACTGCAAAGCAACAAATTAAACTATATGGGAATAAATATTCCTGACTAGTCTCCAAGGGGACATTATTATGCCTTTTTAACTTCATCCGGAATTCTCAGGCCTTGTTCTCTAACCAATCAGCACATTCCCTAAAATTGCTAAGACTCTGATCTGCGTCAGAGATTAGAGATTCCCCCATGGTGCTGACTCCCACTGTAATGCCTGTGCCTCCTCCAGCCACTCCACTGATGCTTACCAAGCACTCCCAGCCAAGGGAAGCTGGGCCAGACTGTCCTCATGCACCCTGATCTCTTGCAGACTCTCCTAGTGAGACCCATTTCATTCTTAAGCTTTGCTAGAGTCCGGGCAGACTTACTCTACAGAACCCTCCTCACTGCTCTCACAATGGCTCTAGCCACATGCAAGTGACCCAGATGAATGTTCCACCAGCCCTCCCAGAAGTAACTCAGGCTGGAAGTCTCACACACACAGTGACTGACTGGTGGGGACACTACAGGTATCATCTTCTCTCCTCCATACCCATACCAGAAGCCATCCCCATGCTGCCAGTTACTCCCCATGTCTCATCAGCATCCTCTCACCTGGATACAGTAAGCCAGAAGCTCAAATCTGTTTGCCTTTCCTTGTCACCAGACAAGTGCCTAACTTCGGCCAAACTCAGTGTTAATGGCCCTCCAATCCCGGCAGTGAAGTCACTACTTCAGCCGGAGTGGCATCTGTTGCAGTGCATGGCAGCCCCATGGGGTCCACCTACTGGACATCCAAAGCCCAACATTCTCCAGAATCACAGCTCAGAGCAACCCCGCCAGCACCCAAGACCCCTGCAGAGTCCCTCCTGCAAGCACATCAATCACAGTGACCTCCCGTCCCATGTCTTGTTCTAATGAGAAGGGGCAGTTGGCAATAGAAAATCAATTTAGCTATGCATGCAAAATTCTCTGACTCACTCCAAAGTTCCCATCGACAGGTATTACTTTTAAACTTGTTTGAAAATTCCAATAGTGAAATACGTAACACTAAGATTTGTGAGCCGCATGCTCAGAACCATTTCTGTACAGTGAAGATTATTTTCACAAGCCATTTACCCACATGAGCATGTGCCTCTTCCCTGCCTCCTGTAGAGGAAACCCCCCCCCCCTTTTACTTCTGGGACAGTACTGGAAGCTTCAAATCCAGTCATTATAAACCTGTTTCATATGAGAAAAACTAAAAGAAATACTGCATCGAGCCTGTTAAAATCCTTGGTAATGGAGAGTGATAGCCAGAAGATTGAACAAAGGACTTCTCAAAGTGCTTCAGTTTCCCCAGGCTGAAGGCCCTGTAACTCACCCTGATTTTCAACATCATCTTCAAGAAGTATGTTCTATGTTCTCTGTAACTCTCAAAGAAAATTTTTTAGTCAATTTAGCATATTTAAATTCAAACAAAAGAATAAATATAATGTGATCATTTTAGTTTTCAAAAAAGCAGAATCCCTTTTTTGTGTTCATAGTCATAAGCAGGTCCCTTCATAGGGCAGCCACAGGAAAAACAAGTTAGAAAGACAACAACCCCTAAGATTCCAAGGCAGGACAGGTGGGAGCAGAACTAGCGAGCGGCTCCTTAGCTCCTTCTATAGGGTCAAATTGGCAGGTGGTCAGGAAGCCTGTGTCTGAAGGCATGTGGCAACTGAAAGGCCATTCTTTAACTTGACCACAGGCTGTTTAGCACAGTACAGATTAGAGTTACAGCTACATAAACCAGCACAGTCATTCTGTAGTGCTTCAACCATTTATAATGCTTTGGTTTGCTAATTTGTTCACGTACCTTTTTATGTTACATTCTGTTGCTTTTGTAAACGTTTCTCATATTGGGGATCTACAGGTAAACACAACTTGCTATTTCAATAAAAAAGTCATTGTTAAGAATATTATATCCAATAAATAATAAACAGGTAAATATAAAGAGTGTCTTGTTCGTTATTGAGGATATTATGAAAATGGAGGGAAGAACTCAAGTAGGAAAAAATGTATCTATACTCTCATTTGTTTATAAGTGCATAAAGACATTTTGGAGCAATGCACAAGAAATTAAGAACAGCTAGTAGGTGGGGTGGGTGATAAGCAAGGGGTGCATCTGCCAATCATCAGGGACTGGGCAGATGAGGAGAATGGTGCCTGTTCACCCTCATCATTGGTAAGTGGGGGAAAACTGATTATTTGAATAACATTAATTCATAACCCATCGAAGAACATTTTAAAACTTACCTTATTCAGGTAAGAGATAAATTCAAAAAGTAGCAGTAGAGACATACCAAACAGGCAATGAAAATCTAAATTTGATGGATAAATACTTATAAATTATAAAAATAGCACCCAACTTCATACAGAAAACACATATTCAAAATGGTAACAAGAACAAAAGGTCTTTATTCTTACCACTCTCCACTCACAACAAACTAGACACAATAAGTACAAGGATGACCTCAAATCTAGGGAATAAGTTTATGGGATGGGATACTCCAAACACACAGAATAGAACTTTATTCCAAGTGCCTCGGGGGGAGAAAGGAGAAAGAAATCCTCAAAAAAAATAATGCTGTGTCCTAGAAATGTAATGATTCTTTAGTCAAAAGTGAATTACAGATTATCTAGAAGAAAACGAATTAGAACATTTGAAATAGCACATGGTCTGGGTATGTTTCTCAAAAGTCCTTGCACTATAAGAACTCATCTGTGATACGTGTTAAGTTCCCTTACCCATAGGAGAATGGTGCCTGTTCGCCCACACCATTGTGGGTGTCCCTTTCCTGGGACATTCCAATCCAGTGAGCCCAAGATGGGCCCAGGAAACTTGTATTTAGTAAGTACTCTATAATGGTTTAAATATGCGGCGTCTTCCAAAAGCACACGTGTGAGACAATGCAAGAATGTTAAGGTGAAAATATTAGATTATGAAAGCCATAACCTAATGGTGGATTAATCCACTGATAGGGATTAAGTGGGGTGCAACTGTAGGCAGGTGGGGTGTAGCTGGAGGAGGTGGGTCCCTGGGGGCGTGACTTTGGAGTTTGTTTCGTTTCTGGAGAGCAGAGCTCTCTCTGCTTCCTGGTTGTCATTCCCTGAACTGCTTTGTCTGCCACACCCTTCTGCCACCATTTTCTGCTCACCTCAGGCCCCAGAGCTATAGAGTTGGCCAACCATAGGCTGAACCTCTAAAGCCATGAGCCAAAATAAACTTTTTCTCCTCAAAGTTGTTCTTGCCAGGTTTCTTTTGGTCACAGCTTCACAAAAGCCGACTAAAACACTCACAATTGAATCTTTGGATCAAGAAGGCTTAGAAAAAAAATTCTCACAGTAATAAAACAAACAGTGCTTAGGGAAAATTCACAGACCTTAAATATGTATTACTAAGCAAAAAAGATGAAAATGAATGAACTTAATGTCTAACAAAAAAGTTATAAAAGGGACAACAAAATAAGCCTCCGGGGGTGAGGGGAACAGAAGAAGGTGGAAATGTAGCTCAGGGGTAGAGTGCTGGCCCACCACACACAAGGCCCTGGGTCCCATCCCCAGCACCAACACAGTAACAAATAACAAAAGCCAGAACTGCAAAATGCTTGTTATTAACAGGCACAGTGGCACACGCCTGTTATTCCAGCAACTCTGAAAGCAGAGGCAGGAGGATCGCTAGTTCAAAGCCAGCTTCAGCAACTTAGTGAGGTCCTAAGCAACTCAAAATGAGGCCCTGTCTCTAAATAAAATATAAAAAGGGATAGGGATGTGACTCGGTGGTTAAGAGCCCCTGGGTTTAATCCTTGATAACAACAAAACAAAAAACAGAAGAAATGAATTTATAAAATAGAAAAAGAATAAAACCATGAGTTGCTCCTAGGGAAAATTAAAACAGGCTATTAACCGCCTTCAAATATCATTAAACAAAAAGAAGAGAAAGAGCAAATAGACATAGCACATAAGCTCATAGAACCCAACAGCCCGCCATAACCAACGAGACAGTCTCATTGGTGTGAGGATGGTTCGAAATCTAGCCCAGAGGGTGCAAGACGTTGCCAAGCTTGGTGTCAGCCAGAAGGAATGTGCCAAGCATGCCTGGTTAGCAAACGCAACCTACAACAGACCAAAGCATGAAATCAAGGGGGACGTGGACACTGACCCTGGAAAAGGGAGAGGAAGGCTTTACAAAGTGTGAAGATGCTCTAATTTTTAGGTTTTAAAATCAAATCTAGCAAATATAGAGAGAGATGCATTTGTACAAAAGGTAAAACGCCAATGAATCAACTTAAGGTGAATGTTCCATAAACTATATGGAACAGAGCTGAAAATTGCTAGCATCAATAAAATTAATCATGTTTTATAAGAGGATGTGAGGGGAAAGGGAAAAAAAATCAAGGGAGGGAAATGAATTACAGTAGATGGGGTAGAGACAGAAGATGGGAGGGGAGGGGAGGGGGATAGTAGAGGATAGGAAAGATAGCAGAATACAATAGTCACTAGTATGGCAATATGTAAAAACATGGATGTGTAACTGATGTGATTGTGCAATCTGTATATGGGGTAAAAATGGGAGTTCATAACCCACTTGAATCAAATGTATGAAATATATGTCAAGAGCTTTGTAATGTTTTGAACAACCAATAAAAAAAATTAATCATGTTTTTTCTCTATGCCCCTTCTCAAAAGTTTTGGAAGGGCAGAATAAAATACACTTATTAATGCTGTATGTGTACAGGTGAGTGTATGACCAATGTGATTCTGCAACCTGTACAATCAGAAAAATAAGAAATTATACCCCATTTGATTCAAATGTATGAATTGTCAAGATCACTGTACTGTCATATGTAGCTAATAAAAATTAAATAAATTTTTAAAAAGTTTTGGAGCTCTAATGACCTTTTAACTGGTCTCTCCATTATCCAGAAAAATCTCACTCCTGTGCAGACCTTTGCAGCTGGTCTACTCAGAGGCCAAGTTAACTAGTTTGTCTCTGAGGAGGAGAAATGCATATGGTATGCCATCTAACATCTTTGCTGAGTGAAAGCTCCACCAAGTTTGTCTTAAGCTTCCAACCAGCAGTCCTTTTGCAGTCACCCCAACTGTCTACAAACAGCGCCCTGAGCTTCAAAAGCTTTCTGCTTTCAAAACTAAATTCAGTACACTGCTCCACATTTCAGCAAAGTCATCAGATCCGGCAGCTGGGGCTTTCCTTATCAGAGCTTCAGCGTGTACAGACACACACGCACAGACAGGTCCATTCTGCAAAGACTGACCTGGACCATTCACCATAAGCAGGACAGGACCAGAGTCTTGAGATAAGCACCTCGAGCTTTGATGTGAGGCCAAGAGCCGAAGAGAAGACTCCTGGACTCTGAGGAGGAGCACCACTGCACAGGGGGACGCAGCCTGGCAGTGCGGCCCAGGGGGGGTGGGGGGTGGATAACAGAAAACACATGAGGGAGAGCACGCCAGGGGCCTGCAGTGGCTCTGAGGACAGCTGCAGGCCAGAAGCCAGGAGGCCCTGTGCATGTTTACGTAGCTCCAGTGCATAAATATTTTGTTTCACGTCTAACTCCAAAGCACAAGTGCAAGAAAACAGTCCTGCTCTATAGACGCCCAATGATGAGAACACATGTGCGCGTGCTTAGGTAAAAAGATGTATTTCAATGTGGGAATAGCCGTCTGTTACAAAAAAATACTGCAAGTCTTCAACTAAATAAATATACAGCCCTCAAGGACGCAGAATATCACGTCCAGTTCAACAGTCATTTTTTGTTTTATTTTGCTTGAATTTCTCAGGCAGCTGGTGCTCTGATCAGTGGACAGAGGACTTCCGAGGCAGCTTTTTTTTCCTTTCTTCTAATAAGGAGACTACATTCTAGAAAAACAAGACAAGCAAGTGAATGTCCTCCAAACTTTTGGTGGGTTTTGTGATTTGGAAAGCACTACAAAATTAGCCTTGCTGGGCAGAAGGGCATCCCCACCTGTCTGTCAAACACTCTGGCCATTTCTAGGACCCCTTTGCCAAACTGAAAGAGGAGACAATAAGAATATATATTAGAATATACATAAGTATATATACATATGTTTATATATTTCTTTCTTCCCCAAGGAAGATCTTTCAATAGAGATTATTTACCTCATTTTTCACACTTGCATCTGCCCCTTTGTCAAGAAGTAACTCAACCAACTGCTCGTGATTATTTAATACGGCCACCTGAAAGACAGCAGTGCTGCATGAGGTCAGGTCCGCTCCCCGGGGGTGCAGGCCACAGGAAGGGTGCACGGGCAAACTCAGGGCCCAGCAGCTAAGGAGGGCAGAGCTGGCTGGGTCACCAGCCTGCCAGACCTGTGTCCTGCTCCATCTAGGGCATCACAACTGCTAGGATGAGGGAAGGGCCACCTCCCTCTCCCCACTGAAATGACACTGGGAAGACCAGGCCAGCACAGGAAACCAGCTGTTTTGATCTGTTTTGATCCTACTGTGGCCCTAGGGACCAAGGTTGACAATCCTTAAAGGAGGATTTGTTGAAAGACAACAGAAACGACACAGTGCCAGGCACAGCTGTGCTTGTCTATAGTTCCAGCTGTGCAGCAGGATCGCTGGGCCCAGGAGTTTGAGGTCAGCCAAAGCAATATAATGAGACCTCATAGTTAAAAAAAAAAAAAAGTGACCCCCTCATACCTTTATTAAAAGGCTGGCTGGCAGGAGCACACGCAACCAAACCCAGGGCCTAGGAATGAGCCAAACTCACAAGAATGTCCAATCGTAGAAAAGCTCTGGCCTTCGGGGGAAAGGCGTACCATGAGCGGTGTCTTCCCATCTTTGTCTCTCACATTCACATCAGCCCCAGCCTCAATGAGGAGCGAGGCCACCTTCTGGCTGCCCGACACCACAGAGACTCTCATGAGCGGCGTCCACCCTGAACCAGTGTCCACAACGTCCACCTGTGGGCCAGATGAAGAGCTGCCTCAGACTGGCTGCTTCTCCAACTCACAGAAGGAAGGTCCGCTTGCCCCGGCTCCCCCGACTTAGCGGGCAGCCTGTCCAGGCTGGGTGCAGGTTCTTGCCCAATCCTCGCCCAGGCGCAGTGATAAGATAGATGTGTTAGAATCACCTTAGGGGGTCTGCTGAGGGGGGGACCCCCTAATGTGATTCTTCTGCATCTTCTCACTGCACCTAGGTGAGAATCAGGTGAATGCAGTCCAGTGAACCTGTACCGAGTCTTGACAGGCTGCCACTAAGTCGGGGGAGTCGGGGCAAGCGGACTTTCCTTCTGTGAGTTGGAGAAGCGGCCAGGCTGGGGCAGCTCTTCATCTGGCACCTTGCTCCTGGCCCATGGGAACTCCCTGAGGTGCGTTCCTTGCCTAGCTTTCTTCACCTGTCTAAACAATGCTTATTTTTATGCATCTTTGTAGGTGGGCTTCAGTTCTTTTCTGGAACAAGATATGTACACACCCTTGTGTTTAAGGATACTTCTGTTCGAAGCAGGAGAACTACAGTAAGCACAGTGACCAGACCCATTACACAAACTCCAATCTGAAGAGCCACTAACCCAATGCCTCTCCAAGAAGTAATATGGTTGGTCACTTCCCAAACATCTGCTCCTCACTGAACTCTATCAATTTAGTGTTTTAAAAATGCAAATGTTGCTGCTCATAATTCCATCGAAGCCCTAACCAACCCATGAAGAGAGGTGCTGAAGACAGGGCGAGCCCAGACCCTCGCACACAGACTGAAAGAATGACTCGGAAGGCCTAGCTTTAGTGAAGCCTGAGAGAACGGCGAACAGGGCCTGGCAGGAGATGACCTACTGCAGCAGCGCTCTCCCTCGCGCAAACAAACCACCTACAGGCCAGAGCTCATCCCATTCGAATACTGAAATCACGACACCAGCTGCCGCCCATGCTTCCCAGCACACTCCCACACAATCTCTCTTTTGGTCCCAAGGGTTAAGCAGGAGTAGGTGATTCTACTTCTGGTTTAGAAATGATCAAACGAAACTTCAGAAGTCACATGGCTCATAGGTAGAAACGTTCCCTATTGAAGTAAATCATTCACTCTCAGTATAAAACCATCACATTTGGGAAGGGGATGGCTACACCCTGCTGGGCTCCAGTCTTTAAAAGTCTCAGGTGAGCCATCTGCAAGCACACAGAAATGCCGTTGACACCCCCACTAGCCAGCCACATGAAGATCTTCAGCACACACACCTACACTTATGGATTTATTATCTGCAACACAGCTTCTGTTGGATGGAAAGATGGATTTATCCCAGAGAATTGGGCTTGTCTAAAGCCCAGAGAGTCTACATTTCCAAAGCTCCAGTATTGAGATGCTCACAGCAGAAACCTGCCCTCATCTGGATCCTTTTCTTCAATCATCTGAGATTGATTGATTTTCTTTAATCAGACTCTTACTGGGTCCAGAGCAGAACACAGCTCATCATAAACCAAATCAGGGGAACATGGTATTATTGCTAGCACACAGAGGCGAAGCCTTCTGAACTCTTGTGCATGTCTCTAAAATATAAGGAAACATGAAAGGTAAGAAAAAGGGCTTATCTTAATAATTAAATTTTTTTCCCCTTCAAGGGGGCCTTTTTCTCCACCCTCCCAAAGCAGTGTCAGGAACCAGTGAGATTCCACAGCATAAGACCTACTTTCTTTCAGTCACACTTTGGGAACAAACTAGAATAAATATACTAACATCTTCTGGGAGATGTGACTTTGCTCGAATTGGATTGATTTTCCAGGTCATCAACTTAATTTCTCAGGACTCTGCGCTGCCTGGTAATCAGTTAGCATGGCATTTTGTCTGTCACTCTTTATTTCTATGCCTTGAAATCTTTAGTCCAAGCCTTTGGAGAATTTCCAGAGCTATCAGCAGTTACCATAATTGATCTAATTATAACTAGCCATTTTCACATATCTATAGAAGTTCATACAACATGACTTCTATTTGCTAAATCAGATTTGTACCTCCTGCTGACATGAAAACACAAGCAAATCAACAGGCCTGGGTAAAGACTGACAGCTGAGAGCCTCCATTCTTCACATGGCCACTTGCCCTTTGGAAACTATAATGATTAATGCAAAGTAAGTAAAAATGATCTAGTTTTAGAAGCAACAACAAGTGCTGAGCCTGGGAGAGCTCTTAACATCTTTGTGTTGCAGCATTTAAGATGATATCTGGTAGGTGGAAGATGCTCAGTGAAGCCTTGGTGACGGGCTGCATAAGAGATAAATAAGCAAATGAACAAAGGAATAAACAAAGGAGTAGACACATCTGGTCCAGCTCTGATTCCAGCCTCGTTCCTTCTTCCTAGAGGAAACCAAAATCCAAGATAACCGGAAGCCTTACTGTCAAATCAATGCCACAATGATGTCTTTTTTTCTAAGATTTCAGGAGTTTTCTCACTGATAGGTCAGAGATCTTTCTCCATCATTTCTAAGTTAGGTCAGAGATCTTTCTCCATCATTTCTAAGTTGGGCCAATCAAAGGTCCTGACTCTCCTAGTCCCTGTGGAATGGAATTTCAGGCTCTTAACAGTCCTGTGTGGCTAATAAGGCAGGCCCTGTACCTCACAGCCATCCTTTATCATCCAGTCGATCACAGTGCAGTGGCCTCCATCTGCAGCCCAGTGCAAAGCTGTGCAGCCGCCCAGGTCTCTAGCCTCCCAGGAAGCCCCATGTCTGCGGAGGTATTTCACAACATCCAGATGTCCCGCGTAGCACGCAAGCATAAGACTGCAACACATGGGAGAAGCATTTGGCTATAAGTGTATCTGTCAAGTTCAGGCACACTGTACCCTTACTATGTGAATCTTACTCGCACTTGTGACTACTTCCTGAGAGCACAATTCCTTAAGTAGAATCTCTATGTCAATGACTGTGACTTACTTTTAATGCATATTTCCAAACTGCTTTCCAAAAAGGTTATATCAATTTACACTTCTATCAACACTTTCTGAAAACATCTATTTACTCTACCTTTTCCAATTACAAATGTTACAGGTGGTATTTTTTATTCTAGCCAAGTCAAACATTTTTCATACAAATTGTTTACAGTGATTTTGCTTTAAAATTGTCTTTTCACTTAAATTGCTCTTTTTTCCTACTGTGTAGAGATGTTTGTTCAGTGTTGTGTCTGTGTGCCTGACTTCTGCACACTGAAGATGTTCATCACGTGTCTATGACATTCAAATATCCCCTCAGATTACCCTTAACTGTGTCTGTAATTTAGTTCTTTAAAGTGTGTGATGTATGCACAATCTTTTTCCCACTGATTTCCTTCATTCTTTTGCTTTCACATTACAAGATCAGATAAGCATATGCCCCTTCCTTGTAGCTTATGATTTTTTTTTTTTTTTTTTTTTTTTTTTACATTTAATACTTCATTCACCTGGAAGAAATTGTGGTACATGCTTTAAGGCTAGGATCTAACTTAATATTTTTTTCTTCAAAAAGCCTATTTTTCTAAAACCTTTCTTATTGATTTGTGTTGCTTCTGTTATCATATACTAAGTTCTTATGGGGATCTATCTTAGGATTTCTATTCCATTCTATTTACTTTTCCAATTATTTGTTCCAGTACCATACTACTTTAATTACTATAAGTTTTAGGGCGTTTTAATAACTGCCAAGGCAAATCTTTCCACAGTCCTCTATAACAAAGTTACATTAGCTGTTATCATCTATTGACAAGTTTCCAGGAATAACTCCATTTGAAGCTATATTCAATCTGTATGTTAATTTGGAAAAACTTAAAATATGTATCTATTTTTTAAGTCTTTATATCTCTCAATATATTTGTATAGGTTTAGTTTTTCATTCAAAAAAAATTTTTTTGGTTGATACTGGGAATTGAACCCAGGGATGCTTTACCATTGAATTACATCCCAGTCCTTTTATTTATTGCTATATTTTTTTAATTTTTTATATGTTTTTATTTTGAGATTGGCCTTGAAGTTGCCATCCTTTTACCTCAGCCTCTGAGTTGCTGGGATTATAGGTATGCACCATTACACCCAGCAAATATCTTGCTTTTAAAAGAAATATTTTATTCTACTTTATTTTTCCTATTATATTTATTAAGCAAGTAATTTCAGGTATTTAAAATTTTTGTTGTATAGTTGTTCATATAACTGAACCTCCTCATTAAGTCCAAGTATTTGAAAGTTGATTCTCTTGGGTTCTGCACGACAGGAGTCGTCTTATTTCACATCTCACCAAGATGATCAGACTTCCAAAGTACTGTCCAATCATGAGTTAACAAAATACAATCTATACTTACTGTTATGGGCCAGACTATAAGGGCAATGACCAAAGAGACTCCATTTTTCCCTGAGACTCCACATCATATAAGAAATGCTTCTCCCATAGGAAAGCCCCGCCTCTGTACCCATCAATAGTTGCTTAGCATAGCATGTTTGGCAACACAAAATGCCAATTCTTATACAATGTAAAAGTATTCTCTCTTTGGTTCCCATTTTTCTTGGACAATGTACCCTGTCAGAGATTGATTGTTCAGATGTTAGTAACCATTCTTTAACTTGTACTCAACTAGGGACATTTTGGTCCACTCCCTTTTTTGCTTACAATTTTAGATCTCATGACGTTTATTTATGGTTTGAACAACAGCCACTTCTGATTAAAATGATTTTGGACTATAAAAGGTGTACTCAAACCCCAAGAGGAGTTTGAAGGGTGTAGACTTGCAGCCTACCCCTTGGCCCACCAGCTGATGGATCCGGATCTGCAGCTGGTGAGCAAAGTTTCCATCTCCTGCTTTAAGATCGACTCAGTGATTTATTGGAATCTTGCCATAACATTACCATATTCCAAGTGCTGTTTTACACTTTTCATATATTAAACTCAATAAATGCTCACAACAATACAATCATAAAGTATTTCTCTCCTCCCCATTTTATAGAAGTACAGAGAAAGTAAGTAACCTGCCCAAGGTCACACACAGCATCCATACCGAGATCAGGATTTGACATCAAGATGTCTGCTTTGCCTGTGCTCTTTACACCTTTCTTATGGGCATCACTATCATTGAGAAAAGGAATTCGCCAATGCTAAGAATGACACTGGCTAATTGTCTGGGATCTTCTCTAACTTTGTATGGTGCTACACATAGTGTCATATACCTGTAATCCAAGCAACTCCAAGGCAGTTAGTTTGTGAGTTCAAGGCCATTGTGGCAACACAGTGAGACCCTGCCTCAAAAAACAAAACACAAACCTATTGTATGCTGCTAAGTGTTGATATACATTTCCACCAGCCATGTACCAGACACTCGGGGGGCTGGAAGCATCCTTCACTTTAAAAAAATAAGACACTGGGTTACTCATTTAAGGCACTGGGTTGATGCTATTTTCATTTTCACCTTTAACCTACTGGTGGGAAGTGTTAGCATGGAAATCTCCCAATACTACATTTCCTTACCTTCCTAATGCTCTGAGTTGAAGGAGGAGATTTGTCAATGCCTACAAACACACACACAGGTATCCTTTTCTTACTACCAGGTTTTGGCAATAGGTAGGTTTGCAGTTTCCTCTATGCCCTGGAAAAGCTCAAGATTATTAATGGTCCCTAGAAACTAATGGTGGGATAGTTAAGCCACAGAAACTATGCTTCCATAAATTTTCTAATTTTCTGTATAGATGTAGGTTATTTCAGATTTTCTGCTTCACGGGTTGATTTTGGTGGTTTAAAGTTTCGCCAATAAAGCATCCATTTCAATGAAATTATCAAATCTATTAGACACAAATGCACCATTTCATGTGTAAATTTCCTCGATTATTTTCCCTCCATATTTCTAATTTTGCTTTAGATTTACAAGAGACTGTTTTATGTTATCATACAAGTTCTTATTTAAGAGGCAACTCTTATATTTCTCAATAATCTTTCACTTTTGGTTAATTAAGTTTTATCTCTATTTTCTTTCTTTCTTTCCTTTTTTTCCCCTGTCCCTTTTTCTTTGTAAATTATCATTATTCTTTTTAAACTTTTTAAATTTGGAACTAAGCCATCAACTAGCCTAATTATTTGGAAAACACTTTTCAGATTTAAGTTTTTAAATGTCATTTAAAATCTGTTACTGCACTGTGTCCAAGAGTAGAGTAGGTAAGCTTTCTGGCTTTAGAAAGCGGTGTTCCCTGCAGAGCCACTATAGATGACTGGTGTTTTACGCTATCCCATGATGGTCACATGTGGTGTCCTAACCTGTGGTCTGTGTGCATGCTGTGACCCTGAGCTCTGAGAACAGACCTCTGCATTTTGCTCCCTCTTCTACCCAAGCACCAAGCACAGTGCCTGGCATGTGTGAGTTATTCAATAAATGTTGGTTGGTTTGGATGAACTAATTAAACCTAAATTGTCAAGTATTTCAGCTTTCAAAAACATTCTTTTACCTCTCCTCTGCAAGTATCACACTCTTTCCATGAACTTTTCCTGTACTGCCCTCGGCCAGTCCAGATGGAAACTTCAGGAAAGTTTTGTGGTTGTATTTTTTTTTTAATTTTTTATTGTTGGTTGTTCAAAACATTACATAGTTCTTGACATATCATATTTCACACTTTGATTCAAGTGGGTTATGAACTCCCATTTTTACCCCGTATACAGATTGCAGAATCATATCAGTTACACATCCATTGATTTACATGTTGCCATACTAGTGTCTGTTGTGTTCTGCTGCCTTTCCTATCCTCTACTATCCCCCCTCCCCTCCCCTCCCCTCCCTTCTTGTCTCTCTACCCCCTCTACTGTCATTCATTTCTCCCCCTTGTATTATTTTTCCCTTTCCCCTCACTTCCTCTTGTATGTAATTTTGTATAACCCTGAGGATGCCGTGTCTTTGGCTACTTCCTTAGAAACACCAGGGGTTCTCAGTAAACAGAGAAAGGCTGAGGTGCAAGGAGAGCGCCAAGAGAGGAACACAGAGGGGCAGCGCTCGTAGCCAAGGCCTGCGCAGAGATGGGATGCCATCTTAAGGGTTCTTTACTGGGCTAGAGAAGGCAGAAATAGTGTGACTGATTCCCCCCAAACACCCTGATGAATGAGGGTCTCAGTGAACAGACCAGGTTTGTTCTCACCACCTTTCCTTTGGGACCCGCTTGCTTTCTGGTACTTTCAAAAGAAGCTAAAGAAAACTTTAGGGTTGGGTCAAAACCCCTCTGGGCTCCAGCTGAATAACACAGTTTCAATCATGCCCCTCCTACCTGTCCTTGCCACTGCCATTCTTCAGATTCACATCTGTACCATTAGAAACTAAGATTTTCACAAGCCTAAAGGAAACAAAGTTGACAATACAGGTAAGTTGCCTGGATGACGTGGAACCTATGATAACGCAGTAAATGTCACATCCTGCAACAACTTCTCCATCTTCGAAAGCCAGCTGGTTTTCAGAACAGGACATTATTAAGCTGGAAAACCCCCACCACACCAAAAAACAGATTTATACCTTGATCTTAATGAATTAGTCAATAAAATCAAACTACCCACATGATACAACTCAGACTCTCAAAACTATCATTTTAACAGTTGTTAATGACAGCATTTAATAAAAACATTTCTATTTTTTTTCAAAATGAAATTGTATTACGCAAAATATAAATATGTTTGGGAAATAGATGTAAGCATTATTCCTAACTTTGTGTTACCAAAATCATATCTTGACATCTACCAGGGAAATTTGTTTTCCAAAATGTCCCCCACCTATCCTTTTTAAATTGCTTTAAAGAAATTCAAATTCCAATAGCCAGTATTCCCAGGAGATATTAGATAAACTGCATGGAATTAATTGGCTCCTCTCTTCCCTAATATACAACCACACACCTGGGATGTTTTCTCCTGCATGCTATATAGCTTTATGATAAAAGCAGCTGAATTCAGAGGGATCAGTTTGGGAAAGAGAAAAGAAGCTAGGTTCCCTGGACCCACTCCCTCCCATCCCCATCCTGACTGGCGCCTCTGGGGGAAGGGAAATGTTCAACCTGTCACTCGGGATGAGCAAAGTGCCCTACCTGGTATATCCTTTCTGGGCAGCAACCATCAGAGCAGTAAAGCCAAACTTATTGGGAACATCAACCTTGACATGGCTTGAGAAAAAACAGAGAAAAGAGATCAATATGCTTAGTGCAGCTCTGTAGATATGTAGCTGGTGACACTTGCAAGGCACAGGAGGCTACAATGGCTCATTTTACCAAAAATCCCCATTTCTTTTGGGCCATCAAGTTTTTATTGTTTAGAATGCCCTGCCTAATATTCTTAGATATTCAAATTTATAAGAAAAAATCATAAGTTCACATAAAACGGACATTCCTTTCAATTCAAGCCATGGTGCCGTGGATAACACACTATGACAGACACAGTCTCTTGAAGGTGGCAGGGGACAGTGTCTTCATTGCAGACTTCCGTAGCTCTCCCAACCACAAGCCCATATTGGCAGAGACCCAAGGTTAACCCTTGACTTCCACCTCACCTACGGGATATAAATCAGTGTTGCTCAGAGGAAAGCAGAGCTCTTACTGTCAGCTCAGAAGCTTGGCTTTCTGTAGGAACCTTCTCTGTTCCAACTCACAGAGCCCCAATTCACAAACCACTTGTCACATAAGTAGCTCAAAAATTTACTGACTAAAAAGGAACCTAGATAACGTCTTTGCATTTGGGAGGCAGCTTTGCGCCTCTCATCCCCAGCAGCTGTGCCCACCATCTTTCTCCAGTGTCCTACCAACCTCCTCAATTAGAACGAAGCTCATTTAGCAATTCCCTGATCTCATCAGAATTAGGTGCAAGTATTTTTGGAGTAAAATCTGCCTAAATGCTATAGCATATAAACAAGGGACAGAAATTATTTTGTGGAATAAATATAACACCCAGACTTATAATTACCTTTTACAATTTTCATTAAATAATGACTATGACACTGATATGGGACTTCATGATCGGCTCTATTGACTATGCTTTGACTCACACCAGGCACCTGAGATCAATTTGGAAGGCAGTTTGAATGGCATGGAATTTTTAGGAAAATAAAATAAAGCTATATCACATATTTCTATGCACTTTATATATTTTAAAAAATAAGCTGGCAGAGTTCTCTCACCCTCCTTCAAGGATTTGAACAAGCAAATCTTCATCATTCACATTGACAGCTCGATGAAAGTGCTCACTGCTAATGGGTTCTCCTGAAGAAACAAGATGGAAAGCAATCATCCAAACGCAGGGAAGATGACTCAGAGTCACCGTGCTCCTCCCACAGCTGCTCGTGGGCTCTGGGCTTTCCCCCCCAAGGAGATCCTGAGTTTTCTACACAACTGCTTCTTTCAAAGAGATCTCACTTGCACCAGAGAAGAGAACACTCCGACTGACCTAAAGCTTGGGAAGGTGTCATGTTAGTAAGTCTTGCTTTGTGTTATTTCAGATATCTGAAATAACACTTTTGGATCTTATCAGGCTCAGTAAATGTCTCCTCCATGCAAGAGAAAGCTCAGCAATTGACACAAGGAGCTATTTGCCAAAATGAAAACCCAATCCCAACAGAAAGCCTAGAGAAGACCAGGGGGTAAGTGAAGTGGGTGGGGGATCCTATGTGACCATCACCTCTGCAGGGAGGAGGATGAGGCAGGAGATGAACAGGAGCAGTGTGGGAATCAAGGCCCACGCATGAAGCAGCTGTCTTTCAAGGTGTTTATTTCAGCTTTCTTTTGTCTCATACACCATGCCTTTCAGATTTTTTGAACTATCATGATTAAGCTTAAATGTAAGGGAAGCGCCTAGACTGGCCCTGGCCCATGGGAGACCTCACACACACACCTGCTGCCGAGGCAGGAGCACCAGTGGCAGCTGCCATCGTGGTCTCTCTGGCCCCACCCTGTTCCTTCCCCACCTGCACTGCAAGCCCACTGCCCTCCCCAGGCCCTTGAGTGGACCAGCCCTGCTCTATCCCTCTCATAGGCCTCCTCCACCCTTCAAGAAACACTAGGAGCAGCCTGCACACTGAGTGCTCCTCGGCGCTGGAGTCTCAGAGACAAACAGGGTCCTCTCCCTGCTGGTCTACATTGCAGCGTCCACTTTCAGCCTGTTACTGTTCTGAATCCCACAAGAACACCTGCACCTAGCCCACCGTCCAGCACCGCACCAGCTGCCTCCTGGTCTGTGCTCACTTCGCCTCTCACAGCCTGGCCTGCAAGGTCAGTCAGCCCCCCTTCGCTGCTCCCCGGCAGCACGGCCCTCCGGGATGTCAGTCCCTCCCAGGCAGAGCAGCCCTTTTCTCCTGGCTTCTTTGGACAGCATTGGTCACGAAGTCAACTGGGCAGGGCACAAACCAATGGGTGAAAATAAAGGAGTCCTTCACCAGAGAAGCCTTCTCTCTTTTCAAGTAAATATCAATTTATGCTAGTTTAAAGTTATTTGAAACAACAATTCTGAGTTTGTCAATCTCTAAAAGGTTTTCAGCCACATTGTACTTCCTATTCATCATTCCACATATATTTGTAGACCAAGTCTTCAAATAAAAGCCCCATGATAAACTATCAAAGGCCAAGGCCCAGGTTCTCTGTGGCCTTCCAAGGGAGAACCTCAGCCTAGGGGTTTCACCAGCGGGGCTAAGGAAAGGACATTTGGTAACATCTGGTGACCCTGTTGTCACAACTTGAAGGGGTGCTCCTGGAAGCTAACAGAGAGGGGCCAGGGATACCACTCAACACCTTGCAGGGCACAGCACAGTCCACCAACAACCACAGTGTTCAAAGCACAGTGGCCGAGAACCCTGGAATAGATGAAGATGGATTTAAGTCACCTGCCACGTGACCCACCCACACTTTCAGTGGACAAACTAACCACAGACTGTTTTCCTTTCCCTCTTACTAACTGGAAAGAGGGAGAAAGCAATGTGGCTATTAAGTCTGTTGTCCCACCAAACAGCCCCCATTTCTGTGACCCTCAAACTCCAGCTGTCAAAGACAGGATATCTGTCTGTAGGAACATGCAAGTTCATCCTACCACTACTGAAGTTAAGATGTGTGGTATCCTAAATCCAATCCTATAAATTAAGATGTACATAGGACTTTACACAATGTCTCCCCACCCCCCACCAAATACCCACAGTACTTTTAAAATTCTCTGAGATCAGGAAGGCTAAATTGCCCAAGGTCACCCAGCATCAGAGTCCATGGCCACTTCCCTTTAGTATTTAAGAAGAGGAGCTGGGTGAGGTAGGTGGCTCATGCCTGTGATCCCAGCAACCCAGGAGGCTGAAACAGGAGGATCACAAGTTCAAAAGCCAGCCTCAACAATTATACAAGGCCCTCAGCAATTTAATGAGATTCTGTCTCAAAATAGAAAATAAAACTAGGGATGGGGATGCAGCTCAGTGGTAGAGTGTTCTGGGTTCAAACCCCAGGACCAAAAAGAAAAAGGAGGAGAGAAGGAAGGAGGAGGAGTGAGAAGGAAGGAAGAGGAGGAGTGAGAAGGAAGGAGGAGGAGGAGTAAGAAGGAAGGAGAAGGAGGAAAAAGGAAGGAAGGAGGAGGAGGAAGAAGGAAGGAAGTAGGAAGAAGAAAGGAAGGAGGAGGAAGAAGAAGAAAGGAAGGAGGAGGAAGAAGAAGAAAGGGAGGAGGAGGAGGAAGAAGAAAGGAAGGAGGAGGAGGAAGAGGGAAGAGGAGGAGGAGGAAGAGGGAAGAGGAGGAGGAGGAAGAGGGAAGGAAGAGGGAAGCGGGAAGGAAGGAGGAGGGGAGGGGGGAGGAAGGGAGAAAGGGGGAGGGAGGAGGGAGGGAGAAAGGGGGAGGGAGGAGGGAGGGAGGGAGGGAGGGGGAGGGAGGAGGGAGGGAGGGAGGGAGGGAGAAAGGGGGAGGGAGGAGGGAGGGAGAAAGGGGGAGGGAGGAGGGAGGGAGGAGGGGGAAGGGGAGGGGAGGGGGAAGGGGAGGGGAGGGGAGGGGGAAGGGGGAGAGGAGGGGGAAGGGGGAGAGGAGGGGGAAGGGGGAGAGGAGGGGGAAGGGGGAGAGGAGGGGGAAGGGGGAGAGGAGGGGGAAGGAGGGGGAAGGAGGGGGGAGAGGAGGGGGGAGAGGAGGGGGGAAGGAGGGGGGAAGGAGGGAGGAGGAAGAAGAGAGTGGTGGGGTATCTGACCAATTTGCTACACACTTCCACTCTAAATAAATTTTTAATACAGACATCTTAAAACACTGATCCCTTGCCAAAGTGTTCATTGAAGGGATGATTGAGAAGTTTCAGAAAATGCCAATTCCTTGGGCTTTTTGAGAAAAAGTCAAAAGCACTGCCGCATCCCACAGCTGTCCACTGATGACTCCATTCCACATCACCCACCTTACCTGCTCAGCAAGGCCCTCCCAATGGGGGGTTGCTTCCTAACACATCCTGACCAGGAAACTCTGCAGCATGGAAATGTGACATCCCAGTAAGTTCATCTTGTGCTTATAAGACCAGGGTATTTTGATTTTATGATAGAATTAAAATCTATGTATTATTGCAGCTTCTGTAGGAGGTACTCAGCACTTCACGTTTTCTGAGAACAAAGGGGCCCCTCATAGAAGAGAGGGAAAGACAACATAATTGTTCATCACTCCTTGCTTGCTGAGTTTCAGCAGAAGACAGCAATAGCCATTAGTCAGGAAATAAGAGCCCCTTCTCAGCACAAGCTCATTCACCCTCCTCCCCAGGAGGCAAAGAAAAACGAAAATGTCCCCTGGAGCCATGTGAACTAACCTTAAACAGATACATTTAAGAGATTACACGAATTTTTGACAGACACAGAAAAGAAATGAGAAGGCCTTTGTTTGCAATGCACAGCAATTCTTTCTACTCCCACTCTGGGCAGGAGTCACAAAGAACAGAAAGGAAATTCCAGAGTGGACAGAATGTTCCTCTCCACTCACCCCCCAAGCCCTTTAAGACCCTGTGGGCCTAGCCCAGGGAATGCCATTGATAAGTGCAACTGAATATAAAGAAGGCAAGCCTTTGCATGTTTTGTTTCCAAGAGTTATGAGTGCTACAATTACAAACATCAAACTGATCCTTCTTTGGTAAGAACGTCCTTGGATGCTCCTCTGAGCTAGAAGTAATGCATGTGGCCTGGACACCTGGAAGGGGAGGGCACAGCAGTCTTTGGGAAGCCATCATTCATTCTATGCAAGAGGGTCATTTAGTTGCAAGATGTGCCCACAGATATTATAATATGGCAATAACACCTTTCTTGGTGGAATTTAGATCTTTATTAAAAGCAGTGAATAAATCATGAGCTCATTGGGGAAGATATTTGCCAATTAACAAGTAGCAGCTGTTTTTCTTTCTTTTTTAAGGGCCCAGCTGATTAAAATTGCATGCCTCATTTAAGCAAGAGTCTCATGTACTTTACCTGGGGAAAAAAAAAAAAGTCTGAGCATCCTTTATTCAAACAAAGTACATGCTTTTGTGATTCATTAAAACGCTCTCCAACCAAATGCAAATCATCAACCCACAGAAGCATTTTCACTTGCTCTGTATAATGTGTGCATTTTTAATTCTTTGTTTAGCATGATCTGCCTCCTTAAGAGTCTGCACGATATTGTAACAATAGCATAAGGGATCAGCATCCCGCCAGCAGAGCCTGCCTCATTTAGAAAGCAGAGGATGCCTGACTTCTACCACCCAGTAGCACCCCAGGAGGCCTGGCTGCCTGCCTGCCTGCAGGCACTTGTGCAGGACCTAGCAATGAGACAGTGTGACACTCCAGCACAGTGGGCCATCACCAGCATGCCCTGGTTCCATAGGGGTCTTATCTAACTGCCCACAGAAGCTGTGGGGGGTAAGCACAAGCATCTGGACCAGCTATGTCTGCAGCCTGTCCCCAGGCAGCTAGGCAGGAGGAGGCACACCTTGCCCGCAGGCACAAGAACCCGTGGCAGCTAGGCAGTCCGCTGCTCTCTGCCTTCCTGAAGGATTTCCACGTGGCATACCAGCAACAGGGAAACTCCAGCCAGAAGACCTGGAAGTCCGTGCTCTGGCTTTGCTGTGCTACTAAGAGGGTACTAGTGACCACCTGAAGCCCACCACAGTTGGTTTCAGAACAGCCATGATCACTTCCCCTATAGGTCCAGGTGGATGGGCCCCAGTATTTCCTAATAGACACCAGTGTGAGCCAAGAAAGCCAACATTTCTTTTCATACTCTTAACTCCCACTCATAAATAAATGCCTAAAGGACACAATCAAAAGCCACATGAAATGTACATAAAAGCCAAATGTCACACTGAATATAACTGAAAAATACTTTGCTCACAAAAGGAATATTTTCTTTATATAACCCAAAAAAGACTGATCTGTATGTATTGTGAGTGGCCATGAAGGACTTTTCTGATCATTTTAACCTGTTCAATATGGTAACCTAAAGATGACACTGAACACTGCATCGTTAAAATGTTTTCAAACGTCAATCTCAGAAGGTACTATAAAACTGGGAAAAGGACAAAGTGGTCAAAGGCACTGTGGCCAGCCTCCCTGGACACCCCCTCTGCAAGGATTCCTTCCAGAACACTCTGTGGCTGGGGGCAGCACTGTGCATTCCCCACAGGACCCCAAGAATCAGATGTGTCTGGCCAGTCAAGACACACACTGAGTGGACTGACCCCTTCAGAGAGGACACTCAAACACACAGCGGCTAAGCACACACTCGTGGCCCTCTTCCTAAGCAAGGCAACTCCGCCCTGGTGCCAATGTCCACGACCAGGACAGTCCTAGAACAAAATCAGCCGTCTCCCATTCTGTGAAAGCATAATGGACATCCCTTGGGTCACACGTTACAGGAAGCCCGGGCAGTAAGAATGCTCTGTGAGGCCGGGGAAAGGCAGGACACTGCCTCTGCACTGCGTCTCGTGCCTGTGCCCTGGACTCGCCGGCCTCGAGCACCGTGTACTCACTGGTCGTGGATACCGACATGATGCGGCTGTACTCGCATTCTCCAGAGGGGCTGGTGACCTTTAGTCGGAATCTGTATAGTGTCCTCGGTTCCAGACCTTCAATGACGTGCTTCGTTGCATATCCCCTAGACAGGAGGAGACACGACACACTGCTGATGACACCAGGTCATCTGACAGGCATCCTGCGTAGGTTGTGACAAGGGCAGGGGGGAGCAACTTTTGAATACTGTCTATGTCCAGTACAGAGCTGGTCATGGGTTTTTTAATGCTTTGAGAACAAAGGACAGGTCACACTGGCACCTCTGTCCATTCCCAGCACATGCCCTCCCTATCCACAGGTCCTCACCCATGACTGGCCCCTTGCTTGCATACAGTTTTGTACCCTGGAGAAGTAATCATTCTAACCCACGACACTTATCCTTAAAGGACAAAGTTCCACGTTTGAACGTGCATGTATTTGAGTTTCAAGTGGGATCTTCCGTGGGTGGGGGAGGCTGACTCTCAGACAGCTGCATACTTCAGGCCCAACACTGCAGGGAAAGACCCCAGGGCAGTGCCCTAAAGACAGCTGGCAGCTCATGAGCAACCAACGGCAACCGGAGGGCCAGGTGCATGTAAAAGAACCCAGACAGCTTGTGATGAGGTCAGTCCACCAGGCAAACTCTGTTTTAATTTTTTTTTTTTTTTTTTTTTTTTTGAGACAGGATGTCCCACTGTTGCCCAGGCTGCCCCTGAGCATCCAGGCTCTATCAATCCTCCTGCCTCAGCCTCCCCAGCTACACTGGCAAGTCTTTAAACTCTTTAAAATGTATTTTGAGTTCAATCATTTCTCAAAATGTTCTGCTTTCGCCCACCTCAGTTATTGCAGAAGTTTCCTAATTGGTCCTTCCCACTGCATGCCGCCCTGCCCCCGTCAGCCCGAGCTCAACCTGCAGCCAGTGTGTCCTCACAGAGCCTGAGCCAGACCAGGCCTGCCCCGCGTACCCTTCTCCTTTGGCTTTCCCACTTCAGATTAAAAGCCAGAGGTCCTCCCCACAACCCACAGGTTCTCATGACCTCACCAACCTCGCCCTTGTTTACGCCACCCCCGAGTCCCTGGACCGCTGCCTGCCCTCTCCCACCTCAAGGCTTTCCGCTGGCCACTTGCTCTGCCTGGAATGTTCCAGGTACCCCCACTGGCTTCAAGTCTTCACTCAGAAGTTACCTTCTTGTGAAATTCCCCCCCCCCAACCTAGACCCCAGCTTTTCCTACGGTTTTTCTCCTTAGGAGATCACACCTGGCACACTTATTTATGACTAGTCTTCCTCGCCACAAGGAATTTCTGCCTGTCCCCAGTGCCATGTCCTCAGCATCCAGGACAGTGCCCGGGCACATTGCTGGCACTGAATGATACATGCCAGTGGATGGAGAGATGAGAGATGGGGCCAGTTACCACAGGAGTGGATGGGCAGGGCAGACCACAGGGACGTTCTCAGTCGAGGGGGACTCTGACCTGGCAGGAGAAAGGATGGGATGAAGGGGGACGCTTGACGCACAGGGAGAAGAGTAGACACACCTGTAGAAAAAGTCAAGGCATGTTCAAGACAGGAAGCAGACCTAATAGGAGGGTCGTGCTCAGAGATGAGGCAACAGGAGAGGAGGTGGGCAAACTGTGAAGAGAAGCAAACCTCAGTCTAAGGAGCTTGACCTTCATCCTGCAGGCCAAGGACACCTGCTGGAGATAATTTGACAAAACGAGATTTAACAAGAAAATTAACCTACAGGATAGAACAAAGGAATAGAAGGCAGGAAAAGAGGAGCAAAGCCCACTCCTGAAGGCGACATGGGTGTTGGGCATTGTGGGCCAGGGTCCACGGTGGTGCTTGCATTCTACCAGACTAAAATGCCCTGCTTAATGAGAGGGTCTAGGAGGACCACCGAGGGCCAGCTCACAAAACCAGGTGGCCGTCTCTGAAAAGCCGTGGAGGGGAGCCCAAGTCGGGAAGAAGTTCCTAAATTCACAGGCCCATCATCAGATGGTCTGGATAATTGCTTTTTTAAAGGAAGACATTCGCTGGTTTAATGCAATCTAGAGCACAGGCCAGAACAGAACAAAAGAGGTCAAGACTAACATAGTGCACGCCTGCCACCTAGTGTCAAGTTGGAGCATCCGAGTCTCTCAGGGACCACAGGAGCCCAGGCATGTCCCTGGAGCTCGGGTCTGCAGCAGGGCCACCACTCAGCAATACCAGCCAGCATCCGAGGCCATTCCCTGGCCCCAGGGCAACCTGGTCTCGAGGGAGAATGTAACGGTGCAAATGCACACATGATGCTGGGACATGAGCACCTGCCTTCCCTGTGACAAGGTGAGCATCTACCTGGCCACCTAGCAGAAGGAAAGAGCCAAGAGGAAGCAAAGCAACACCTGGGATGGCTCCCTCCAGGCCACAGGCAACAGTGGCAGGAGGGCTAAGGGAAAAAGGTGACACCTCATTTCCTTCTCCATAGAAATTCTTAAAACTAGTGGGATTCATGCTTTTAGAGGCAAACCACCATCACAGAGGAATATATGGCATGATTACAATAACATCTTCAGGTGGTCAGGCCAGGAATTATTTTCCCATGGTAACTACATTTCAGATTACCTTTTCCTCCCTCTGATACAAAGAAATGTTGCTCAAATATTGGAGATATTAACACTTAGGTTTACATGCTTCATGTGTGCGCTCATGTGCATAGGAAGGGAGCTGGAGAGACATGGCAAGGGGACACTGAGTAATGTAAGATCAGGAAAGTTGGCCACCGTGGACCACATTCGGGCTCATCCCACAACTCTGAACATGACCTGCTAGAAGCCTTGCTTAATTTCATCAGACTATCTTCTGTTTCTCTCTCTACATTTTGGATTTCTAAAACATACCTTCAAATTAGTTCCAAAGTCAAAGAAGCTCTCAAGGTACAGGAGGCTTAATTTCAAAGTCACTGCTAATGCTTTTTTCTGAAAATTATAATTCAGAAAAGAGCATGAATGCAAATTGTGCTGACTCATTCTTCTAATTTCAAAACAAGCAATGGCTTTTCAGAGATAATAGAAATTGCTTTAGACGATCAGGAAACCAAAGCAAAATGGTAAGCAATCCAACGTTGCACCTACGTATAAATGATACCGTAAGTGTGCGTTTTGGGGTCTTCTTCCTCAATTGAGAATCTAAGCCACTGTTCCTGAGGACCTTGCCGTTTCTCCTTCTTTTCCAGATCCCAGTATAACTCAATGCTGTGATGAGTCACTTTGCCCACAACAGGTGGATGAGGCTTTGAGGATGGCATGGTTTCTAAAAAAAGAACAATACAGAATTTCAGAACCCCATTTCCATAAGGAAGAGAGACTGCCGAGTGGACTTCAGCTGCTCAGTGACTCAACTGTTTCTCACCGTCAGGCACACGTGGGTGCTGACACCTGGAAAGCAGAGGGGACACCAAACTCAGAAGCTAATCAATATGTCAATTCCAAGGACAGCTGGCCTGGAATCCCCAGAACACTACCCACCAGGACCTTACAGCATTACGCCCAGACAGAGTTGTGCATTCTGTGATAAAAGTGTCGGTATTTTCATCATAAACATCCTAAAATATATATGTTAGCACATTGTTTTAGGATCCTAAAGTAATGGGCCAAAGTGAAAGCTTCACCAGGGCAAGAGAGCAGAGGCCAGAGCTGTAATGAGAGTGACAGAAGTGCCAAGTCACAGGCCCAGCCACTGGGTGGAGGCAGCAACAGTGGCATTGTGTAACAGTTTGTGCCAGATACTGTCCCAGACCCTTTACACTTATTCATTCAACTTCACCAACTCCAAACAGTTTCAGACACAAAGAGCTTAAGTAACTTGCCCAAGATCACACAGAAGTAACCAGCAGAATCAGTATTACCAAAAAAATGGTCTGGCTGACGAGTCCCTAACTTTTAACTCCATGCCCCACTGCCCCTTAGACGTACAGGGGTAAAACGTAGACCTGGGATGAAGAAAGTCTGCCATTTATTGACTTATTCTCCAAATCATTCATTTTTAACTCAGATTTAACCACAGTGAAGTTTTAAAATAAGAAAACTTGACCCAAAAAAGGTAAGCCAGGAAATTGTTTGAACAAAGTCCAGGGCTGCTGTGCAAAGGGGGAGGAGGTGAAGGCAGCGCCTTCCCACACCGGAGGTCCCAGTCCACTGACCTTCAGGAACCCAGTCCTTGAAAAGGAAGAGGGCCCAAGAAGTCCACATCCACCAGAAGTGGAGGCCAGGAGGGCAACAAGGCTGGGCCCAGGTCCACCTCTAGACACCACAGGGGCAAGAGCCAGCCAGTTGCTTTCTCAGGCTCAGCATGGGACATGGAGGAGCAAGAGCCACAGTGACAGGCAGGAAAAGGTCCCAGATGTGGGTAAAACCAGTAGTGAGGCAGTGTGCAGCTACAGCCAAAAAAACTCTGAGCTTGAGCAAAGAACACACTTCAGCAGGAAGGCACTCTCAGCAGTCCCAAGGTGCAGCAAGCTCTTCCTCTGTAAACTCACGGTTCCAGCTTTCCTAGCAAGCCAGGATTGCAGACAGGTGTGTGAATCCATGACTACAGCCCGGCTCCTCCGACCTGGGATTTAACCTATTGTCAGCATAACAAGTGACATATCTTCCCTAAGACAAAAAAATCTTTTGAAAAACTCAAAAGCTGACCATTTTGTTTTTTATTTAACCAGAATGTTTTCATAAATATTATATGAGTTTTATAAAATGTATGCAACCTATCCACAGACATCCATAGGCACAATTTGCACAATTTTTTTTTAACACACAATACTTTTAAAACTCTACTTTTTCCTGGTTAGAAGTTTCAGATCTTTTAAGAGGAGCTTTTACTCAATTTTTTTAAGTCTAATAACCAGGTTAGAAACTATCTCAATCTCAAGTCATAAATTAAGGTTTAAAATTTAAATTTTCTAAAGATTACAAACAAAAATTATAACAGAACTTGCATTCAAGTTGGCATGGTAACCTTTAAGTGATTGACATGATCTTCCAACTTTTCCTATCTTGAATGTTTTCCCCAAAAATGAAAAATGAAAAAACAATACTATAAGAAGTAGCTCAAAAGAGTGATTATACGAGAATTTATGTACATGTTACGTACCATAAAAGCTTTTCATAAGAAAGTCCTCATGCAAATATGACAAATAAAATACTGTTATGCCCTGGTACCATTTGCCAAGTAGTAAATAATGTGAACATGAGTAATGAAAGACTTCATGCACTGTCACCATTCAGTCCCCATGGTTACTTAGAAGATGGCATAAAACTTGACTCTCAAATACATAAGAAACCCATAGTAAAAAGCTATCTTACAAATCATGGTTTTAAAAGAAGAAACCCGTAGAGTTTAAATAAACTACTATATGATATGAAGATTTAGCATCCAAATTTTCTTAAAAGGGTCATAATAATTAAAATTAATACAAAAGTGCCAATCCCATAAAACTCAAATTCCTGAAAAATATCAGACCACTCAGGAGTCTTCTTAAAACCAGCTGATCCTATTTCAAAAGCTCTAGAGATGACTGGTGAGCATACTCTGAATTGGAATTAGCAGTTATAATTGGTATCATGAAAAGTGGGAAATAAAGAGAAGAGGCGAGTACATTCATCATGTAGGTAGAGACACCAGGAGCAGAATTGTTTCCTTGTTCTTCCAGAAAAACACCTGAAAATTTACTGAGGCCAAATCTCACTGACAAGGGACCACTGCAGCCTGGCCTCCTACAGCAGATGTCCACAATGAAAGGGACACCATGGTGAGGAGCACTGAATGAGGAGCAGCAGAGGCTGCACCTCAGAGTAACTGAGCACGCTTGGCCCAGTACTTACAGCATAAAACTTGACCCCCAGGAATCAAAAGCACTCAAAATCGAGATACTATGGCAATCACAAGCATTCCTGCATTTTGGATTTTTAAAGTATCAAAAACATTTTTGCCATGAATATATATTGAAAAAGGAATTTTAAAAACCAAATATTAAGAGCCACCTAGTGAGGACAGTTTCTCCCTCACTTAAAAATTAGGCAGCTAAAATAAGTTTTTTCTACCACTCCTCTATGGAGTCTATAAAGCCCTGATGGGTGAAAGTGCCAAGCACATAAGTAGATATATAGAGATTTTTTAAAATGATAACCACCACTAAACACAATTAAGGAAATGCTCAGTTTCTACTAAGCAAAAAGGGGGCATTAAAATAATTGTGAGGTATAATTTTATTTATAACATTGGATGCAAAACATGTCATTGTGATACCCCATGTCGTTTGAAGCTCTGGTGAAACTGGTGTGGTCATGGATTGTAGCCGCAAGGTACCAAAGCAGTTCAGCCACATTCTACAATGATTGTAAGACATCCCACTGCTGATCCTACTCCTAAAAAGCATCTAAAGGAAAGAATTCAGAAACCAAAAAGTGTAAATGGCAAAAATGTTTTTTAATTATACATGCTTTTAGTTTTTATTATGGAAGAAATTTTCAGAAATAAAAACATGAAATAGCAAATCCCCTGTGCCATCATCCTGTTATCAACATGATCAGGGCCAGCCTTACCTTTCATCCACTTCCATCTCCCCCCAAACCTGGGTTACTTAATGGTTAAATTTTAATGACATGCCACTTTGTATCTGCACCCTAAGCTCTTTACACGTTTTTTAAACTTCACAACACCCCCATGAAGTGGGAGAATTTCCCCCACTCTACAAATAAGACTATTGCATATGAAGGTCACATAACTTGCCAGATAGGTCACTTATCAAGCAGCAGAGCAAGGATGAGAGCCCAGGAACTTGATTCCAGAGCCAGGCCCTTCACTTCAAGGACAAAAATCAGCTTAAACATAAAAGACAACCAGAGACACTGCCCCCTAGAGTGGAAATCTGGAACTGCTTCCTGTCCTGGCTCTACCATGGATTTTCCTTATCAGGAAAATGGGAATAAATAAGGATCCTGCCCTACCTCTCAGATTTACTACAGAGGAAAAAAATAACATGATAAAATATCAAAAAGCCTCCTCCAACATAAAGTAGGGGTAATGCTTTTGAAAAACACCAAAACACACACCTATTTCACTCTTTTTGTACATGGAAACCCTGCTTGAGATTCCATGCAGGTAATGGGTGGAAGGCAAAATAGGAAATATGCTTCCAAGACATTTCTTTTGCTTAACTGTAATAACGTCAATTTCCTGCCGGTGTGTGCTAGGCACGGCATTGTACAGGACACTCCATCCATAGTGTTCTCAACCCCCACTGAGGGCAGGAGAGGCAGAGACCATGGCTTGAAGAGGGAAAGCAGATTTCAAGGCTCAGATCCCGGTGTGGGGAGCCAGGTTCCGGGCCAGGTCTCTAACTTCACACTCTACCCTTTCCTCTCAGGCTGCGCCTAACAGGGAGCTCCAGGGCTTTATTATGTAAAGGAACAATGAATCTATAAAATGACAGTCTTTCAAAATCAGATATGTAAAGTCAAACTGCTATATATATTCTTGCAAAACAGTATGTCACTGACATTTAAATGACAGTGAAAATGGTGGGATATTTTATCTGAAGCACTAGGAAATGTTCAAAATGCATATGATTAGCTTATATGCATTCTTATGAAAAACGGGATACTAAAGGTAATTTCCAAGCAAATTCAACAAAAAATGAATGCCAACAAAATACACTTGACCTCACTGATCATCAGAACACCACAATTAAAATGACAACATTTCATTTTTGTCAAATTTGTTGAAATCAATATTTGCGAACAGCCATGAAGACAAGAATGGGAATGCCCCACGCTGGAGAGTGCAGACCGCAAAGTCTCCAGGAGTGACTTGGGGAGGCTGAGCGGAGTTCAGGATGGACACACTCATGGCCCAGCAATACCACTCCTTGTTACAGAGGTTGAGTCACAAAAGAAAGGTGTAAAATGACCTTCGAGATACAATCTACATGAAGCTTGATTTAAAAATCTGTGTTCGTGTAGAATGGAGGGAAAGGACTGGAATGGCAGAAGAATCATTTTATTGGCAATGCCTTGCTTCTTAAGCTTGGGTGGTAGCAAATGAATATTTATTCTGTTATTTGATATACTTTATGCCTAAACTATTTAATAAAAGAATTCATGGATATACTTTCACCCTTATTCTCTTCTTACTCATTTCCCAAGAAAATGGGTATCCAGGTGAGCTATACTTCAAAACAAGTAGAACCTAAAGTAATTCAGTCTCAAATTCAGAAACTCCATGAGAGCTGGGAGCCTAGTATTTTCTGTGTTCTGATGACACTTCTCAGTCCACCTAGAGACTAAGCTCCTTTGAGGAAGGTAAGCTGAGGTTCCTTCATTCTCCCGCCCCGTTCAATACAGTTTCATTTAGTTTGAGCTGATCAGATTGGATTCAGATATTCATGAGGTTCTATTGCATTACTCCACAGAATATGTTGCAGGTAATTTAACCAGAACAGATAAGTAGTATCTTAACACACAATATTGCATTTTATTCTATGGCTCTCAGTTCTTATTGACATTTAGATTATATATTATTTACCAGTAGGTATGAAAAATAGACAGCTACTCACTTCAAATATGCAGAGAGGTTTCTAATGCCTCTGTCACGCGAGTTCAATTCATTTCATGAGCCTGACTTCCAGTTCAACGTGTCATCCCCTAGAATGTGACACTGTCTTCCAACTCTGAGGCTACTCATTTGCCTTCCAAGGAACCCTGAAGAAACACTCTCCATCCAGCAAGGAACAGAAACCATTCCACTCTTCTCTCTCATCCGTACATAGAAAATGAAATGACGCCGACTGACACGAGGATCTGTGAACCAGTTTCAGCACAAAGCCCAGTGTGAAACAGGGGTGTGACCACTCAGGGATCTTCTCCTCAAGTGGCCCTCCCCTGCTGCTTTCCTGCTCTGCCCCCTGTCCTGCCATTCTCTGTCCTTTTGTTCTTTATACCTTTTTGGATATTACTGTGATGGGTCTCTGCCAAGTATTCAGAATAAGGAGAGCAGGACAGATGAGTTGAGCCCTCACTGATCCGCAGTGTTGCGGGAGACTGTTGCTCCACTCCAAAGTCACCCCAGTTGCTGTCCCTGAACTAAAGGAAAAGCCCAAGAACCTGAGGGATGTCTGCGCTCATGCCTCAAGGATGAGGCGCAGAGAGGGCAATGAAGAACAATAGGGCAAGAAAAAGGACCCTTCTTCCACCTATGTTGGCAGTGACAAGGTCTGCAAACTTGGCCAACGAAAATCCAGACCTAAAAATGAATCCAGTTAATAATAATAGCAACAGAGTATCCAACTAATACCAAGACCTCTGGAGAAAAATTTCACCCTCACCTTCACATCCCAGGTAGAGAAATCTTTAGTATAATGTTTTTTATACTACATTACAACCTATTCTGTTTATATTAACCCATGATATTTGCCACCTGCTGTGCCTTTTCCAAATAGGATGGATCCCTGGATAATCAGCAACCATGTCCCTGATTCTCCAACAGCTTTCCCAAGACAGGTTTGCAATAAAAAGAAAATAATAAATAGAAGAGCTGGATGAACTTAACATATAACTACAAATTTAGTACCATAAATTTCCCCAAACACACTTACTCTGAATAGGTCACCAGGGTATACACAGAAAAATATACTGTACTATTGTAGTCAGCACATAAAGAATCCAGACCATAAACTGGATATTAATTATAAATCATGGTTATTGTTCTTCTCAATTAGCAGAATGACATCCTATCTAAGAGACCCCCTGCTTCTGCTGTGGGACAGCTCTCATGTTCTTCTGTTTCTTGGCTCCACACATGCCTTCACAGTCACAATTCATGTTCAGCCCTTCTCTGCAAAGTGCAGCTAACCATGTTCTGCAAACAAAATTCAAAGGTAGCTTCTGAGTCATCATGTCCTTCAAAAAGTCTCTCCTCCTGCTTACAAAACACAGCTGGAAGAAAAATTTATTTTCCTCTCTGCACGAGTCACCAATGTGCAGCTCTGATCTCAGCTCAAAGACAAAAAACAAAACAACAACAAAAAAAAAAACCCTTCAACCTCCACTCAGACCTGGTGTCCCTCTCCCAGCATCCAGCTTCTTTCCCTGCCCCTCCCCCACCCCCTATCCATTCAACCATTTCATTAAATTTCCTAAAATGTATAGGGGGCTTCTACTTGAAATTAACTTTAAACCACAATTTTTATTTTTATTCACACTCTCTTACTACAGTATGTAAATATACAGCCCTTTCATATCTCAAATCACAAATGACAATTGGTACATGCGGGGCATTTTGACATACTCTTGCTTAACAAGGAGTATAATAACTACCATGAAGTAACAGGGCTTCCAGAAACAAGGTTTATTGTATCAAAAAATATTTCAATATTCAGATATTGGAAATTTTTTCAAATACTTCTTTCTTCATTAACAAAAATTTTTCCAAAATGGCAATATTTTTTCTTAAAACAATTCCTACTTGTGATTTAAAAAACAAAACAAAACAACAAACAAACAAAAAAAGCCTCAAGCAATACAGACATTTTGAAGCAGGAAACAAAAGTTCTAACAGACCCTCTGCTGACCACAGAAGATAGCTACACACAGCAGCTTGGTGAAAAAAATCTTTCAAAAATATCATTAGTATGGATAAAATTTTACAAAACTTTTCCAACAAGGCATTGTATTCAAGGTACTGTTTTGCAGCCTGCTTTTTTAACTTAAGCTATTGGCAGTTGTTTATGTATGCCGTGTGTGACTTTAACTCAATTTTTAAAAAGAAACCTCTCTGTATGATGATTATGACAGACAACATGAACATAACATAATTTCACCCAGTGATAAAGATATTACCTAAAAAATATTGGCAAGACAAATTCCTGGAAGTAGAATTATTGAGTCTTTGTATGTACATATGTTTAATTTTGGTACATATTGACAACTGTATGCAAGAGATCCATTTTCTCACACCTGGAGCAACAGGAGTGCTATCAACCCCTACAACTAGCAGGTGTGAGGTCTGGAGAGACACGCATTGCAAGAAGACCCATCAAGGATGATCAGTGCAGCATTAGTGATGTGGTCATAAGAAAAAAGAAAGCCTGCTTAACAGAAGGACAAGCTGACACAAAAAACAGAATACTACACTTTACAGTAGAGTGTAACTTTACCACACTTGGGATGCTTTAAGGCACATCTATTCTTGCAAAAGGGCCATAAAAGACAGCCCAGCCTTTCTCCCCATATCCCTCGCTGCCAAATTAAAAGTTAAAATTTAATTAGGAACCAGAGAGACTAGAAATGTTCCAAAGCCACTGCAGGAACACTCTGAAAACAGAAACCCAGGAACGTACATTGGCGGAGAAGCAGAGAGTCAGAGCCGTGGAGAAGCAAAGCTGCCCTGCCGTGCACCCAGAAGGAGGGAAGAGTGACCATGAGGACAGATAAACACAGCAACTGTGCTGCAGGGATACTGGGCTTGGAAAGCAGCAAGAAGATAACTTCTGAGGGGCTGGACATGTGGCTCAGTGGTAGAGTACCTGCTGGCCTGTGCGAGGCCCTGGGTTGAATCCCTAGTACCACAAACAAAAAAACAAGCAAGAAAACAAACAAACAAAAAAAGTAGACTTTTGAGACTCCTCCTCTCATCAAAAATCTTTAGGGCATCCAGAGTAATCCTGGTTCAGGGAAGCCCCTTGACTACCTGCAGAGGCAGAAGCAAATGCTACCTGAAGGCAAGGCTCGCCATGTTAGCCACATGGTTTTAAATCAAGCAAAGACTGGCAGACACCAAGGAAGGCAAGCAATAGAGTCAGAATGCACAGTCTCTAAGAACAGAGGAGTTGGAATTGTAAGATCCAGAATATCTGGAACAAAGTATGAAGAAGTAGAGGGTTCAATTACAAACTGAATATACAGTGGCAAAACTAGGAATGGTCAGAAATATTCAAGGAAAAAAGCAAATGGAGATCATAAAAACGAAAAAAAAAATAATTGTTGGAGTATGAAATTGAGTGGATTAAGTGGCAAATTTAAGAATGAAAATATAAAATAGAAGATAAGAGAGTAGAATGAGAAGATCCAGCATGTAGTTAATCAGAGAGCCAGAAAGGGAAAATAAAAAGAATAGAAGAGGCTGGGCATGGTGGTCCACACCTGTGATCCCAGCTACTCAGTAGACTGAGGCAGGAGGATCACAAGTTCAAGGCCAGCCTGTGAAACATTGTAAGACCCTGTCTCAAAACAAATCTGTGTGTCTCTCTCTCTCTCTCTCTCTCTCTCTCTCTCTCTCTCTCTCTCACACACACACACACACACACACACACACACACTTATATATACACAAGAATTCACAACTCCAGGAAGCAAAACACATCAGGATAAATAAAAACATGCCTAGACATGTAAAAATGAAACAGCAGAACATCAAAGGTAGTGATACGACCCCAAAAGCAACTAGAGAGAACATACACACCACTGACCTAAAAAAAGGTCACAATGACAGCAGAGTCTTCAATGATGACAATGCAAACCAGAACAAAGTACAATAAAACCTTCAGAAAGAGGGACAAGCAGCTATCAGTCTAGGACTGTATACTCAGCAAGATTCCCTTCAGGAATAAGGATGAAATAAGCACATTTATCATGTAGATATGTAAAACATTTGGATATAAGATGTAAAGCCAAAATATACAAAGAATTCTTCAACTTCAACAATTAGAAAACCCAATTAAGCAATTAAGATCTGACTTGATAATATAGATGACAAGCATATGTAAAGATGTACCATTTGTCACTAAGAAATTGCAAATTATGATAACACTACACATCTATTAGAATGTATAAAACTCAAAAGCCTACCAAATGGCAGAAAAGATGCTGAAAAACAGGAACTCTCATTCATCGCTGGTGGGAATGCAAAAATGATTTGGAATACCATTTGGCATTTTAAAAAAAAAGTTAAACATAGTCTTATTATATGACCCAGCAATAATGCATTTAGGTAAATGCTCAATTGATTTTAAAACTTATATTGACTATGTGGACATTTACACATATTATTCTACTTTTATTCATAATTGCCCAAAACTAGAACCAATAGGGTCCTTCAGGAAGTGAATGGATAAAGAAACTTGTATACCCCAACAATAGGATGTTTGTTATTCAGTGATTTTTTAAAAAATGATCTGTTAAGCCAGGTGTGATGGCACAAGTCTGGAACCCCAGTGGCTAAGGAGGCTGAGGTAGGGGAATGGCAAGTTCAAAGCCAGCCTGAGCAACTTAACAAAGCCATAAACAACTTAGCAAGACCCTGCCTGAAAATTTTAAAAAATTGTAAAAAGGCTGGAGATGTGGCTCAGTGGGAGCACCCTTGGGTACAAAAAAAAAAATCTGTCAAGTCCTGAAAAGACATGGAGGAAACTTAAATGCAGGTTGCTGAGTGAAAGAAGCTTGTCTGCAAAGGATAGATACATCATCTCCATGATTCTAAATCAGACATTTCGGAAAAGACAAAACTATGAGAACTGTTAAAAAGGTCAGGGTGTGCCAGGGATTTCAGGGGGAAGAATGGTTAGATAGCATAATAAACTCCCCTTTGTTTCACCTAATAAACTATTTTCTTGTGATATTATAATAGTGGGTACACAACGCTGCATTTGTCAAAACCCATAGAACTTTGCAGCACTAAGAATAAAAACACATGCAACACCTAGGAGTTTGGGAACTCCCAAGACAAAATACAGAATATGACCAAACAACCTAACTGCATTACAAACATAAGAAACTGCCTCTTAAAGGGGTGAGTGGAAAGGTTTCGCCCCAAGTAACTCTAAATGAGAGCAGTCTCTAAAGGCAAAGGAAATTGGATGTGAGCACTGTGCTCTAGTGGATAACATTGTTCCACAGGGTTACAGGTGAGTAATTCTCATGCTGCTGTACAGGTATACTGGAATCTACTGGAACAAAACAATAAGAAAATGGATGGCAGATAGTGAGAGTTACAGATAAACCAGGGGAGGAGACCAGAATGATCCACATGGCAAATGAACTAAGGTGAGCACCAACTCATGCCCAGCTTAGCTTACACAAGTGTTTGTAGATGTGACATGTAGATACACAGTCACTATATGGTCACATATTTCTTTGCTCTGACAGCTGAGAAAGTCTAAAGCAATGATACCCCAGCAGCAATGAGCACATCTAGCATCCAGGTCTTGGTTTCTAAGAACATTCTTCAATTGAAGAAACCAGAGTTCCTTGGAGAAAGAGCCAATTCTAGAACTGGGACAAGGAATAGTACAAAATGAGTCTGAAGCACCACATAGTGCAAAAAAGTTAATTATTGCTAAAAATGAAAAAATTTAAAAGCCCATTACCCACCAAGGGAAGTCAAGAGGCATAGGAAAAACTGAAATTGGAACTCCCCGTGGTCAAACCTAGAATGTGTGAACAATAAATAAATAGTACTGGATTACAACTGAAGGTATGAAAAAAGTTCACAAGTTCGTACTAAAATAAATACATGAATGAAGAGAAGTGGAAAAAACAAACATCCACACAGAAGTGCAAATAATGTACAAGAACACTCTGGTCTAAGAAAGTGGAGCCTCATTCTCCATTCCTTAAGCAAGGTGGGCAGAGAGACTTCCTTCCCACACACAGTATGGAAAGAGGGAGAAGCCCAACAAACACCACCGCAGCCCAGTGATCAGCGTGAGCATCGGAGGGACAAGCCATGGGGATGGTAGGCCTGTAAAATCAACCTAAAACCTTCAGACATATCCCAGCTGAGAGACATCTGCCGAACACCTGACCAGCCCGCTTCAGAACTGCCAAGGTCATCAGAAAGAAGAGTCTGAGAAGCTGTCACAGCTGAGAGGAACTTAAGAAGATATGACACTGTGTGTAATGTGGTGTTCTGGATGGAATCCAGGGACAGGAAAAGGACACTGGGTATGAACAAGGACATCTAAATAAAGCACGGGCTTTAGTCAATGTGTCAACATTGGTTCATTATTTGTAACCAATGCACCATGTTGGTGTAAGTTGTTAATGAGTGAAACAGCTATGACAGGGACAGGGGAGGGAGGGATACAGAGGCACGCGCACACACACACACACGTGGGCCACACACAAAAGACAGCAAAACTCTGTTCAGAAACATGTTTAAAGAACTCAAGGGGGTAAAGTAAACCTAAAATTCTTTACCCAAGTAATATTATGCTTTTGAAATAAAAGTAAAAGAAAGTCTTTTTAGGTTAAAAAAAAAAAAACTGGAAGAACTCATCACAAGGACACCTGAACTATAAAAAACGTCAAAGGAAGTGTCTCAGGCAAACAAGAAACAAATCTAGATCTGTACAAAAAAAAAAAAAAAAAACTAAGAGTGCTTAAAAAAAAAAAAAAGGTAAATATAAAATATGTTGCCTGCCTAAAGCAAAAAAAAAAAATTAAAATGTACTGTGAGGTTAATTGGATAGAGAAGATGCACGACAATAGCCCGTAGGGTGGGGGAGAAGCCGAGAGGAACGCTGCAATGTTCTTGTGCATAATGTAAAGATATTGGAGAAAGACTGTGATGAGTTAAAGATGCCTACTTTAAATCCTAGAGTAACCACTAAAGGAAAAGACTCATCATAGGTTGAAAGTCTATCCCATGTAGGATCTGCCCTGGTGCAAGTTTGTAACAAGTTCATGTTTCTCCTCCTTAGTTGTTTATTTAGACTACCTTCCCTCTAGTTAGTCAGAAATTTTCCTAAAGAGCCTGACTGTGTCCATTCATGTCACCAAAACCACTAAATAAATACACACGCAGATTACCACACAGTTATTTAACTCTTATGATTACAAACTACAACTTTAATTTAAAACTGCCTAACCATAACGTTAAAATTACTTTAATTACATTAAACCATTTCAAATATACACAATAAATAAATGTACCTACTCTATATTTTCTGCAAACCCAACAGTCTTTGGTCTAAAGCAAAAAAATTCCAACTTGGTCTAAAGTGAGGAAGTAATAAAAATAAAAATTATTCATGCTCACACATGATAATAAATCTGCCTGTTCCTTCCCATTTTCTATACTAGCATAACTTGCATTATATATGGAGGCTTGCAGGCAAGGGATATCGTCAGTAAATCATATTTCCTGAACAATCTTTAAGAAAGCCTTTGATTCTTTGCTTTTCTAAAGTGCTCAGAAAATATCACTTTGAATCCCACTTCAAATACATTCAATCCTCCTGCTGGCTGTTGCCCCTCTACCCTACAGAAGTGCTGGCTCAAGACTCAAGAGCTGATGCTTTATGTGCTCTGTTTTTCTTGCTACGTAGAACAAATGCTTTCTAGTCCAACTGTGAGACAGCAACATTTTTTTTTATCTGAATCTCCATTTTCCTCTAACTTTTAAATTATGAACAAGCCGATGCAAAATGGCAGAAGTTCCCTTTGTGCAATTGTGCAAGGGGGAAGAGTCAAGGAAACAAAGGAGAAATTATATTCCTGGGAGCGAAAGGGAGGAAAAACTTTGAGGACCAACAGAGAAGTGATGAGGAATCTGAGCAGCGTGGAGAGCCAGAGGTGAGGGAGAGAGAACGAAAAGCAAGTCCCAGCAGCTCCATCTCAGGCGAGGGGAGGGGAACACAAGCCTCAGGGAGCCAAAGGGTATGTTTAGCCCTGGTAATGGCTGAGGCTGGCAGTCCTAATTGCAGGAGGATCCACAGTTTACGCAAACTTCAAATCCAGCTTGGGGATTTGGTCTGAGAGTATCTCCTCCTGCACAGCACACTAACTTCAGAAAAGAAAAGTCAACAATTGCTCAGCAAACTCTCAGACTACTATGACCAGAAGCCATCTCGAGAAGGATCCTATTGTTAGTGAACAGACTGTTCTGGGGAGCAGAAAACTCAGCAAAGTGTCCCTGTGGACACTTCATCATAGTGACCGGGCAGGAGAGAGATACGCAGGATAGTTGTTCCTGGGGAAGAGCCAGAAACAACTCACCAAGTCGTTCCAGCAGCACCAAGGGTGTTCTTGGAGGAAAAGTGGAAGACACAGTGGTCAGTGGTCCTATCCTCTGTGACAAGCAGTGAGACGAGTTGCAAGTAAGGTGGCTTGGAGCCAGGTCTGAGAATGCTGGGACTGAAGGTGGGAAATGCTTGGTCCCCTGCCTCTCTCTAGCACCAAATGACTAGTTCCACTATGCCCCCCTCACACACTGAGGCATCCTGGGTACATAGCACAGCTTGGATATTTGTCATCCCCTGGGTTCAAGGCTGAAGTCTACAGAGCTGAACACCGATCCAACTGGTGCAACCCCCATGACACCAAAGCTAGGCTGGTGAGAATCACTTGCTGTGACCCAGACATCGGCCATGCCCTCAAGCAGGCCGACTAAGGGCCTCTGGAACAAGTGTGCACACACGTGGAAAGAAGCATCCGCAATCCAAACAACCAGGAGGAAATTTTGACTTGTTTTCTTTTTCCTCCATCTATTCTATCTTCTACTTTTGTTATTATTAAACATAATAAAAAATAAGCATAAGAAAAAATTAATAGATTTCTCTCTTCTACTCTCATTTTTCTTCTCATTCTATTAATTTTAATATTTTAGTTCATTCTATAATATTTTGCCTTTCTTTACTATAGTTATTGGCATTATAGTTTTTAACAATTGTTAGTATATTTCTACACCTGGTTTGTTTATATGTTGTAGATATTACTGTTGTTTGCCTTTTCCCTTCTAAGTGGAGCAAGTGATGAAACCTTAAATCTCAAGAGGTTGGGTGGGTGCTCTAAAACTGAGTTGCACCCCTAGCACAGTTGAGAGAAATTGCATTTTATTTCAGCCATGACTTAGTTACATTTGAACCTGAGTGAAACTTCAATTTTAAGAAAGGGGAGATACAAAGCTTCCCAGCCAATGATCTCAACTAGGCACATCTGGGATAGGCCCGAAATCCTGCTCCTAGGCACCTACCCCCAAGGCGAAACTGTTGTGAACGTTCTGCCTATGAAGGACTTGAGCATAGGTTACTCTCATAACCTTACAGACAGTTCATTGTAGACAAGACTGAAGGAATAATTACACAAAATGTACCTCATATGTCCCTTCTGCCTACAGCACACCTACCTCAGCTACCAGAGATACCCCACTCTTTCAAGACCTACACAGGAAGCATCCCTCAGGCTTTGACATAGTACAATTACACCCAAAGAAGCCACAGTGAAACAACAAAACTAAGTCCATTTGGAATTAAATTCATCACTACACAAAAATAACAGTAGCCCAGGGCACATCCTCAAGAGAAGACTATTCCCCAAGAAAGTTTCTCAAATAAAAGTGAAAAAGATATATTCATCCAACATATGGCCAAACAAAACAACATGACCCCCTCCAAAAGTTCATAATGCCTAGTAACTGATTCCAAAGATATTGAATTAGATGAAATAGAAGAGTTCAAAAGCATAATGTTAAAAGTGATTGGTAGGGCTGGGGTTGTGGCTCAGTGGAAGTGCCTCGCATATGTAAGGCACTGGGGTTTGATCCTCAACACCAAATAAATAAATTACATAAAGGTATGTGTCCATCTATAACTAAAAAATTTTTTAAGTGATTGGTAAATTCAAATAGAATATAAATAAGAAGCTGAATGAATTAAGGAATGCTCTTTCACATCCTGTATTGAGAGATACAGATTTTAGAAAAAGAACCAAACAGAAATCTTAAAAATGAAAAGCCCAATAAATCAAATTTTAAAATTTGGCTGAAAGCCTCACCAATAAAATAGTTCAAATGAAAGAAAGAACATCAAGACTTGAAGGTAAAGTTGATAAATTATCACATTTAGACAGTAATAAAGAAAAAAAATGAGAACAAAATATACAAGACCTGTGGGACATGATTAAGAGACCAAACATGCAGATGATAAGTATTGACAAAGAAGCAGAAGTACAATTAAAGGCATAGAAAACCTGTTCAGTGAAATAGTATCAGAAAAGTTCCCAAATCTTGGGAAAACTAAACTGCCAAAAGTACAGAAGAAAGAATATTGAGAGCTTCAAGAGAGAAGTACCAAGTTACTTATAAAGCTAAATCCATCAGAATAATACATTTCTCAAAAGAAACTTTACAGGCCAGCAGGCATGGAGTGCTGCATTTAAAACCCTGAAAGAAAATAACTGCCAACCTAGATTGCCATGTCTAACAATGCTATCCTTCAGGATCAAAGAAAGAATAAAGACCTTCAAGATAAACGAAAGGAATTCATAACCACTAACCTAGCATTATAGAAGATACTTAAAGGAAGTCTACACACAGAAGAGAAAGCAAGATAAACACAATCACCAGAATATGGTAAGGAATAAATTTCACTAGACATGTAGATAAAATAGAATTAAGATCAAATATTGTTAATTCAGTAAACATTAAATCTCTAAGATGAATAAGGAAGAAAGAAATGAACATAAGTTTGAAACAACCTTTTAGTAATACTTCTGAATGCAATGGACTCAATTCTCCAATTAAAGGGTGTGGACTGGCTGATTGGATTTAAAAATGAGACCCAACAATCTGCTGATTGCAAGAAACTCACCTCACTGGCAAAGACATATATGGATAGAAAGTAAAAAGATGGAAAGCAAGTAAATGGAATCTCAAAGCAAATAGGAGTAGCTATAATCATATCAAATAAATTAGACTCAGACACAATAGGTCAGAAGAAACAAATAAGGTCTCTTCATATTTATAAAGGGAACAATCCATAAAGAAGACAAAACGATTCTAAATATATTTGTACTTAAGGTAAGAACACTCAATTTCATAAAACACACTACAGGACTTAAAGGAAGAAATGGACTACAATATGATAATAGTGAGTGACTTCAATACTTACTTTCATCAATAGATAGATCTTCCAGAAAAAAAAAAATCAGAGTTAAATTACACTATAAATAAAATACATTTAAGGAACATTTACAGATTATTACATCCAACAGCTATAGAACACACATTCTCCTCATCAGCACACAAAACCTTTCCAAGGACTGGGTTTGTACTCAGTGGTAGAGCGCTTGCCTAGCCTGTGTGAAGCACTAGGTTAAATTCTCAGCATCACTCATAAATAAATTATAAATAAAGGTCCATAGACCACTAAAAAATATATCTTAAAAATCTTATCCAAAACTGATCACATTTTAGGCCATAAGGCAAATCTTAATAAATCCAAGGAAACTGAAATAATTCCTTGCATCTCATTAGATTATAATGGAATAAAATTAGAAATCAGCAGCAAAAGAAACTGCAGGAAATAGGCAAATGCAGACTGAACAACACAGTTCTGAATGAGCAGTGGGTCACTGAAGAAATCAGGGGGAAATTAAGAAATTTTTAGAATCAAATGAAAATAAAAACACAACCAACATTTGGGATACAGCAAGAGCAGTTATAAGGGGGAAGTTTATAGCTGCAAGATAGAGTCTACATTAGAAAAATGGATCTCAAATACCCTAATGATGCATCTTTAGTCCTAGAAAAATAAGAAAAAGCAAACCCAAAATCAGTGGAAGGAAAGAAATACCAGAGTAGAAATAAATGAAATAGAGACTAAAAGAATAATACAAAGGATCAGTGAAATAAAGTTTGGCTCTTTGAAAAGATAAACAAAATCCATGAACCCTTTAGCCAAACTAACCAAAAGAAAGACCCAAATTAATAAAATTGGAGATGAAAGGGGGAATATTACAACAGATACCACTGAAATCCAGAGGACCATTCAGGAGTATTTTTCAAAATTGTATTCCAATAAAATAGAAAATCTAGAAGAAATGGACAAATTTGTAGATACCTATAACTGTTATGGTTTAGATATGAGGTGTCTCCCAAAAGCTCATGAGTGAACAATATAAGGATTTTAAGAGGTGAAATAGATTTGAGAGGTTTAACCTAATCAGTGGAATAATCCAGTGATGTGGGTTACCTGCATGGTAATTATAGGCGGGAAAGAAAAGGTAGATCACTGGAGGTGTGCACATGGTTTTATATTTAGGCCCTGGTAGGTGGAGCTCTCTGTGGGTCCCTGTTGCCGTGTCTTAAGAAGATTTCCTCCTCCATGCCCTTCCACCATGATGCCCCGTCTCAGTTCTGGCCTAGAGCAATGAAGTCAGCCAGCTACGAACTGACATGCCAAATAAACTTTTCCTCCTCTAATTGTTATTGTCAGGTCTTTGAGTTAACAGTGACAAAATAGCTGACTAAAACAAATGGCCCAATAAACTGAACCCAGAGTATATTAAAAACACAAATGGACCAATAATAAGCAATTAGATAAAAGCAATAATAAAAAGTCTCTCAAAGGGATGGATTCACAAATTTTTACTAGACTTTTAAAGAAAACAACACTCAAACTATTTCATCAAAAATTAAAGGAAGGAGCCTTTCCAAACTCCCCACTACCAAAATCTGGTAAGGATACAACAAAAAGAAAACTATAGACCAATAATCTGTGAGTGTGTGTGTGTGTGTGTGCATGTGTGGTGGTATGCTGGGGATTGAACCCACAGTCTTGTGCATGCAAGGCAAGCACTCTACCAACTGAACTATATCCCTAGCCCTAGCCCAATATCCTTGATAAACATAGATGCAAAAATCCTCAATACTTGCAAATCAAATTCAACAACACAAAAAATATCACACACTTTTATGTATGATCAAGTTAATTTCTTTCAGAATGGATCCATATATGCAAATCAAAAAACAAAATAGGCTACATAATGGAACCAAGAACAAAAATCACATGATCATTTCATTGGTTACCAAACCTTTGATAATATTCAGTACCCCTCATGATAAACGACCTGAATAAACCAGGAATAAAAGGTGTCTACCTCAACATAAAAAAAGCTATATAGGATAACCCTATTGCCAGCGTCATACTGAGTGAGGAAAAAAGCAGGAACAAGACAAAGGAGTCCACTCTCACCACTCCTTTGCGGTACTCAAAACTTTGGCCAGAGAAATCAGGCAAGAGAAAGAAATAAAAGGTCACCCCAGACAGAACATTAATCTCCATGATATATAAAGGTAGAACTGGCAGTGCCAAGACATGATCCCAGGTCTGTCTGACTCTAGAGTTCTGACCCACAAGACCAGACTGGACCTAGAGAGGTGGCTCTCTGTGACATGGAAAAGTACAGCTTAGCACCCAAAAGGCCCTCTGGCCCCCTGGCTCTCTGGCACTCAGACCTCAAAGGAAATTCCAGAACATTCTTTTTCCAGAGCCCAGGATCCAAGTTAACATAAAAAAAAAAAAGTTAGTTTGGGGGCTTTTTGTTTTTCCCTGTGCTGTAACTTACTCTCCAGACAAACTTGCCTGGGAGGATCTGATAGAAAGATAAAGCCTAAGAGAGAAAAAACAGCTGATCCAGTTAGAACAAAGTCTGAAGCCTCCCTATCTGCAGAAGTCACCCTCAGGTAGCTCTGCCCTACATAGAGGGATTGGAGAGCAGAGTGTGACAGCACTAGATCACCCTTCAGACTCAGCTGGTGCTCTGGGTCTGGGGGCAGTTGGGAGACTCCACTTTGCCAGAGCTGATGTTCTGCATGCATCTGCACACCAGAGGTGGGACCTGGCAGGCCCCTCCCAGAACAGATGGGCCCTGGTCATGTGGTCAAGCTGTTCTCAAAGCAGGGTTCCTGGATCATCACTGGTAACCTGTCAGAAATGCAAATTCCCAGTTCTAAGCCAAGGCCTAAATGAATCAAACTCTGAGGCAGGGCCAGTCCTTTCATGGGTTAAGAGCCTTTCTGGTAGTTCTGATACACATTCAATCCTGAGAACCACTACAAAATGACAGAAGATATGCAGAGCTTAAACCAAACCGCTAAGAGCACAACACTCTCTGCTGACATCTCTGTGGGAGAAGGCTGCTACCCCAACCCTTGGTAGGTACATAGCCACAGGCCCTTTCTCAAGGAGAGCCAGGGTCTGCTCACCGCAGCAGGGGTCCTGGGGGCTGCAGGGACAAGCAAACACCCACAGAATGCCATCCAGTGGATCAGGCCCAACAGAGGTCTACTAACAGGCAGGATGCTCGGCTCTGCCTCAGATACTAAAGGGCTCTCCCACCAAGACAGCACCTGAGCTTCTGGGCAGGGTGGATAGGAGGTTTCCAGAGACAAAAGGAATGTTTTGGTATTCAAACTTCCCTCCAACACCAGGGACAAACACATTTGGGATGCTGGTTTGTGTCAGAGTTTATTCAAGAACATCTGAATTTTTTTTTAAAACTGCTTTGACATATAATTCACACTCTTAAATTTACTGATTTAAAGCAGATAGTTCTGTGGTTTTCAGTGTATTCACAGGGTTGGACAACCATCCAAAACTTTTCTTTTTTAATGGAAGATTTGGAGTTTGCAATGGTGCCCTTGGGCAAGATAGAGCAACTCTGAGCACCTTTAGGGGAGGGGAGCATTTACCTACATTGATACCGAAAGCTCCAGGAAAGTGCTCTCAGCTAGGAGACCTTGTACATGCAAAAATTATCAGCCACATTTGGGACCCATAGAGAAAAGGATGAAAGCCGGTCAAACCTAAGGTTCTAAAACTTGTGCTATGGACCTTTGTCCTTATAGATGCTAGGCTTTGACTGAGCTGGGAATGGGGGACAGGGAAGGTGCAACCATACCTGGAACAGGACCTGGTACCCAAAGGAGCTTCCTCTGTTACAGAAAACGGTTCTGCTTGCCCTTCCTCCAACCCCAAGGGAAGGCCAAGGCAACAAGTCCAGACACAGCATGTGGCAGACCTGGGCAAAATCCTGCAGCTGGCAGGGACAACAGGCAGAAAGCAACTCTTACACAGAGATGGAGCATACAAGATGCTTGCACCTTGGATATTTGGAACAGTGAAGGCCCAATAAACAAATATTGTTGAGTCAAACCCACATTTACTGAATATATGAGGAGGAGGTCCCTGGAGGAAGACTTGCTAGAAGGCTAATGGAGCCCAAGTGAAAGACTCTCAATTGTAATGGGCCCCTTTCAAGGCCACAAAGGGTCCCATGTTCACATGGTCAAATCGTTTTGTGAAATTTGCAAACAGTCCAGGTGCAATGTTGCATACCTGAAATCCAAGCTATGCCAGAGGATCAGGAGGAACACAAGTTCAAGGCCAGCCTCAGAAACTAAGCAAGACCCTGTCTCAAAGTAAAAAGATAGAAAGGGCTGGGGACGGAGCTCAGAGGTAGAACACCCCTTGTTTCAATCCACAGTCCTGAAACTAAAATGAAGGAAGGGAGGAAGGAAGAATTTGCAAGAAATGTACAAACTGTAAAATGTACAAAAGTATCATGAAAACATTCTCTTCCTATTTCAAATTCCCTTCTGTCCACTTACTGTGTCTCATGACGTTGAAGATGTAAGTATTCCTTGGGTCTGACTAAAAGGAAAGTGACTGAGAGGGTTAGTTTGGTTTAACAGGAACTATCTACTTCTGGGGTACTCCTGCCACCTACAGTGTTCACTCCCCATCACACAGGGACAGAGTGGAAGTTCATACAGCCAAATGTGCACTTTATTAAAGAAGAAACAGATTTTCATGTATATACCAGAACCTAGTCTGTGGAAATTCTTTGAAATATTTAAGTTTCAAAGCTTTTAGCAGAAAGTTTTGTTCTCATTGATACCTAATTAAAACAGAAAGTTTTGCTTCTCAAAAATATACCCAATAAACAGTGCATAGAGTTTTATAAAGCAGCACACTTTTTTTTTTTTTTGCAACAAATCACATAAAATAAAATTTGTCATCCTGGGTTTGTCGGACACCAACAAAGTACTACTGAGAGTAGCAAGCATCCCCGAGGACATGGTGCCATGATTTATGCATTTCTCATGCAAACCTTAACTTATCTGATGCATCTTGTCCTCACAAAGTCTGACAGTTCCAGATAAAACAGCATGGAAAATTGCCACCATTACAGCAAACTAGCCTGAAGAAATAAATGTTCCAGTGAAAAACTCCTACACATATCCCATCAATAATTCAATATTTGTAGTATATGAATAATCTGCTTACACAATTATGGGGCACAGTGGGCACAGTAGCAATTTCTGAACACATGGGAATTGCTCTTATGTATGCCTTAATTTCAAATCAATTTTCTACTTTTTCTACAATTATTGATCATCCAAAATTTAAGCTCACTGGAAAGTAAGTATCTGATTGAAGCTAAAAAATGAATTAAAAGAATGGCAGGAGCTTCCAAGTGTCAAAAACTCCATATCATAAAACAATGGAAACTTCAGACTCCTGATGGTTGAAATGATATGCAGAACCATTTCAAAAAGAATCACAATAGCCCAGAAAATATGTAGAACAATGACATCAAATTAGATAAATAATATGGTAAGAATCAGAATACATCAAATCAGAAAACAGAAACTTGTAAAAAGGAAACATCATTTCTATAGCCTCATTTTAACAAAGGTGTTGACTTTCGAAAGTGGGAGGAGTCTCCTCCTGGCCTGTTACCAAGATTTCTTCACTGCAATATGATGAATATACATTTCTCAACTCCAAAATTGTTATTTCAATGTACCAAAAGTCAAATAGAATATATCAATGAGTTGCTAAAAATGCTTACCAAACAGGTATCATAAAACAAACTTAAACATGAACAAATTGTTATAAGATTTGGCAAGTCTCTTCCAAAATAAAGAATAATTTTCTCAATTTTTTTATAATTAAGTCTTTTATGTTTTTATTAGTGCATTATAGATGTATGTATTATTAGAGTTCATTTTGACATAATCATATATGCATGGAGTATATTTTACTCCTCTTCAGTCCTCAGGTACTTCCCTCTCCCTTCCCCCCTTCCCTCTGTTCCTACAATTCTGCTTATTTTACTTCTATTTATTTATAGTTCTCTTGAAAAATACCACTTTATAGGTATACATGAAGGTGAAGTTCATTATGGTATATTCATACATGGGCAGAGATAATTTGGTTAATTTTGTTCTATTGTTCTTCTGTTTTCCTGTCCCTCCTCCCTCCCATTCAATCCCTTCCTTTGCTCCACTGATCTCCCTTCTATTATCAGAGCATCCCCCTTACACCCTTTCCCCTTACTTTGGTCTAACTTATTACTATAATGAAACAGGCACATCAGTGCTTATAGAGCACAATATCCAATAGCCAAGTCATGGAAGCAGCTCAGATGCCACTCAACAGATGAAGTAAGAAAATGTGGTATATACACACAATGGAGTTTTACTCATAAAGAATGAAATTACGGCTTTTGGGGACTGGCGAACAAGATGCTAAGTGAAATAAGCCAGACTCAGAAAGTCAAGGATTAAATGTTCTCTCTCATGTGTGGGTGTTAGTAAGTCTTTGTAACAAGACACACATTACTGATATTGGGCGAGTTTTCACACTAGATTAAATGTATTGAGGGCTCCCCAAAATCAGAAATCACAGAACACAAGGAAGCTATGTTTACTCTGATTACATTATTTAAATGAAAGGTACCTTTGCATTAGCTTGAAGGATAGACAAGAGAAAATATACACTATTATTCTTAAAATAGTATAATGAATAGTGGGAGGTCTTAAATTGATAAGTGAAAAGGATTTTTCCTATCAGAGATCAGGATGGGGAAGTATTTGTCTTCTCATAATGAGCAAGACCCCTGGGTTCCATCCCCAGCATTACAAAAAAAATTCAAAAGTAATGCTCTTCAAATAACAGAAGTCTCAGGGAATCATCATATTAATTACTCAATTTGATCTATTTTTACTTAAGTGCCTGGAAAATTATCAAGACAAAAAAAAAGTGACACATTTATCCAAAACGGCACATGGAGAATTAATCAAAATAAGGGAAAACATGTGAAATTAAGTGAGAAATCAAGTAAGTAAATAACGAACCACGCACCAACTATTACTGCTGCTGCAAATTCCACAATCCAAATTGCTTTGTGTGTTCCATTGCTGTGTGCTACTCTTAGAAACCACCGGCCATACAGAAAAACAAGTTTTAACTCTGTCAAAGTCCATCTGAAATTAAAGCACACATAAGGATAAACCAAACATAGTTTTGGCATTTCTACAGAACAAAGCTTTATCTCTGGATAACATAGCCTGTAATACACACTTATGATCCATCATATAACAATATAACTATCAGAAGAGGTGATGGAGTTTCCAGTGCTCTTCAAAAACATTAGTAAGTACTTAAAATACATTCTGGATGAAGCCCAGCTGGTCAATCACTGGGAAAGCAGCCTTCCTCCTCCCCGAAGTTACTGATTAATTCAGATTCTGCAAGAGCTACACATTCTTTTTGGATTTTCCCCTTATATTAGACATCTTATTTAAACATCCATGTCAACTGGGATTTCCTTCTCAGAATCTAAGGGTCCTGAGACGGTTTGCCCATTATAAAGTATGGCTCTCTTCTAGAGAATACGCACATGATATTTCAAAGGCTCTATAATATACTTTTTATGACTCAAAAGGAAAACTTGAACACAAACAAGTCTCAAAGTTTGCTCAGAAAGTTAATAAAGGTTGCACCAAGGGCCCCATATTGTACAACACTATATGAAAGAGTGGATTCGTGACTGCAAGGAATTGGGAGGAGAGGTGAGAAATGACTGCTAATGGGAATTGAATCCTTTTGGAGGTGATGAACATGCCCTGAAATTAGATAGTGGTGATGATTGTACAACTTTCTAAATATACAGAAAAGACATGAATTACATTTTTAAGGGGTGAATTTTATGGTATGTCAATTATATTGCAATAATTTAAAAGTTAACAAAGGTAGAATATAGGTCTTTTTGTTTATTTGTTGGTTTGTGCATGCTACTTAGGATTGAACCCAGGGGCTCTACCACAGAGCTATGTTCCCCAGCCTCTTTATTATATTTAGAGACAGGATCTACTAAGTTACCCAGGCTAGTCTCAGACTTGCAATCTTCCAGTCTTTGCCTCCCAAGTCACTGAGACTACAGCTGTGTGCCATTGCACCTGTCTGAATATGTCATTTTAACTGAAATTTGGAAAAACAATTTCAGAGTAGTTTAAATTTTTTTTAAAATTTTAAGTTCCTTATTGAGACATATATAAAGGGCCTCCATTTATTCATTAAATAACAAAATATATAAAATTATTGGACTACAAAGCAAGCAATTAAAAATGAACAATGAAACTAATAAAAATTATTTTAACATCAAGAAACAAGTGATAAGGAAACTTCTCAGAACTAAAAGCAATAATTAAGAGATAAATTTTAAATAGAATGAATAGGCTCTTGGATTATTTAGTAATTAATGAAAAGTGAATCATGAACACATGGTGAAAATATTAAACTCCTGAACTTTCATGAAACATGGACTTAAAGATGAAATGAAACTCATAACTGTCACTCTGAGGAAGACATCAATGGCAAACCAGTTAACAGAAAGTATCCTCAATTTAATTAGTAATGTGAGGAGAATCCTACATCTGAAATAACCTGTAGATGTGCTGTTCCTGCAGGAAGGTTGCCCCACGAGTTCCATTGGGAGTGCAATCCGGAAAACACCCATCACCAGCCACAGGGAGTTGCAAAGCTGAACCTCTCCCAGACTATCAGAAAGTTCCACCAATGATCTTCTTTCCCCAAGAAAATACCATAAAATTAGTAAATACATAGCCAAACACTGCAGGGGAAAATATAATGGGTATCTCCAAAAGTTAATAAAAATATTTGTCTGAATGTTTGAAGTTGGTGATATTTATCGTATTTACCAACTTTTTAATGTTTGTATTTATGTGCTCATTTGTAGTCGATATTAACTTTAGTGCCTAATTTTGTTTCAGTGTGTATTCTTTTCCTTAAGTAATTCCCCCCACCCCCCCTGACAAATTAAAATTTGCTGAGGATTTTCAGTCTGTCTGGATGGACAAAAGCTTTAGCATTTTTATAAAATGTTAAGTTTATAGATTTAGGAAGAACTGACGTCTTTCTGAGAATAATTTTTTCTAGTAAATTTTTCTAATTATGCCTTTTCATTCACTTGCTCAAGTCTCCTTTTGTGGCTCTCAGTAAGGCCACTGTTGTGGCCTTGCACAGGTCTCAGGAAACTTCTCAGAAGTTCCTGAGATGTCTTCCTAGCATTTCACCTGGAACATTCCCTTCCTCTATCTTCTGACTGATTACCAGTTCATATGTATGAGTTATCTTATTAGTCATTTCACTGTCTCTTCATCACAATCATGCTATTTGGCATTGAAAAAGTACATGGAACACATACACAATAATGCAACAATCAAGCATGAGCTATGAATCGGCCATCAGAACACACACAGGGGATCTACGTGTACATTACCTTATCCCTTTCACTTACCCCTCAAAGATAACACTGCCATCGATCTTGTATTGATTATTCCCATAATTCTAAAAGTTATCTAACATATATGGATCCTATGTAGTTTTGCTGATACATTTTAAAAATGGACTAAATTTTGTTATTTCCCGAGACTTGCTGTTTCAGTAAGAGTCATTACTGAGATATACCAAGTTGCAAGTAACCAGCTCAATTTTCCACTGCCATACAAGACATGTCCCAAATTTAAGAGGGCTTCTGCTCATGATCTTTCAATTTCATGATGGTGAGAGGGTAATGTACATTCACTGGAAACCATACCTTGGATTTTGATTTGATATTTTCCTGGGCTTGACATATGCTAACTGATACTTTGTCACCCAGCGGGGCAGCTGCAGTGAGCCACAAACCCCAATCAGCCATGCAGTCACAAGGGAAAACAACCGTGCTGTGCTGCTACACTCTGATGTTTGGTAGTTCTGTGTATTAAATGCACTTTCAACTTCCTATGGAGTTATCTGTGTGCATTCCATCATGTGAATTTACAGTAATTTATTCAGCTATTCTCCTGACAATGGTCATGTCGTTACCCCCAGTTTTTTGCTACTACCAACAGGACAGCTGTGAACATTCATGGTCTCCTGGTTCCACACACAAGAGTTTTTTTGTTTTTTGTTTTTTGTTTTTTTGTTTTTTTTTTTTTTTTTGGTCTAGGCTTAGTAGTGAAATCTGTTGGTCTATAAGTACACAAATATTCAGCCTTATGAGATAATGCCAAATTGTTTCTCAAAAAGATTATATTTCTTAATTATTGTCAATCCTGTAAATGAAAAATGGAATCTCATTGTAGCTTAAATTTCTTTACCAAAGAGACTGCTTGTGATATTTATTTACAACATGTTCTCTCTCCTGTGAGATGTCCATTGTCTGCACATTGTTTTTCCACTGGGTTTATTGTTTTTATTCATGGGAGGTCTTCATTTACTCTGGAATCTAATCCTTTGTCAGATATGTTGCAAATGTGGAGTTTCTACAAGGCTGTGGCTCCTATTTCAAAACAAACTAATTGCTGGTGGCACATTAACCTTCCTCATTGCTGTTTTAGAGCCTAAAGCTGACTGCTTCCATTTCTTTCCATAGTCTGGTGGTTCTCTTTCAGAAAGGAGTAGGTCTGGGAAAGTATCATCCACTTCCTGTGAGCCCAGCAACTCAGGAGTCATAGCCAGGACCTACTTTTTTGGTAATAGAAGAGAAGGTCCTTCCAAATACCTCATTTTCCACAGTTTTGGAAGCAGAGTTCTATTAATTTTTAACAAGAACATATCACTTAATAATGATTTGTCACTTCTCTCGGATTTTCCAGCTAAATATTCATAATATCTCTAAACAATAAAAAAAAGTCTCTTATTTTATTTCTATTTTTTTTTTCTCTTGTCTATTTGAGCTACTACCACCCAAGTACAAAAATAAATAGTGACATCAGGTATTATTTTCCTGACCCTGTCTTTAATGAGAATGATTCCAGGTGTTGATGTCTCAAATCACGATGCTGGCATTTAGAAGAACATATGTAACTGTCATATAAAGGAATCATCTGTATGTTCCTGCTTCATTTAAAAGTGTTTAGAACTGGGAAGGATTTTGACTTTTATCAAATGCCTTTTCACCATTCTTTTGATACTTTGAATTATTAACAGATTTGCTACTAGGGAACTATCAATGACAAATGGTAAATTAGTATCCTTAATGAAAAAAAGATGAGCATTAGGTACTGCATGAAAACATTTGAAATGTCCTGAATTCACTTTCCAAATCCCCATTTCATAGATTTCAAACCCACAGAAAGATTCAAAAACAGTGTAAAAATTTAGTCCACGAGCAGTGGTGCACACATGTTATCCAAGCTGATTAGGAGGCTGAGGCAGGAGGATCTCATGTTCAAAGCTAGCTTCAGCAATTAAGCAAGGCCCTAAGCAACTGTCTCAAAATAAAAAATAAAAAATAAATTTAAAAGGAGCTTGGGATGTGGCTCAGTGGTTAAACACCCTGGGTTCAATCCCTGGTACCCATCCCCCAAATCTAAATGTTGCCACACTTGCTTTATGGGTGCATTTTATTTTTCATTGAATCATTTAAATGTAAGTTGCATACATCAGAACACTTCTTTAAACACTTTAGCATTAATCTTTTAAGAAGATGGAGAGTCTCCTACATAAGCCAATCCCACCCACAAAGTTACCTAATAGTCCATATTCAGATTTCCCCCAATTATCGTAATTATGTCCTTGAAGCTAGGTTTTTTTTTTTTTCTTCCTTGAACTGAAGATCTAGTGAAGGATTGTGAACTGAATTTAGTCCCTTTATTCTAGAACAGATGTCCATTTTTGTTGTCTCTAATTACATTCATATTTTTAAGAGTACAGGCCAGTTATTTTATAGAATGTGTCACAGCTTGAGTTTGTCTGACTGCATGTTCACAATCAGCTCATATTGAGGATTCTTATGGTAAGGACACAGGTGTACCTCCTGTATACATCAGGTGGCACTTGATGTTGGCATGTTCCAGTATTAGTGATGCTAATTCATCACTTGATTATAGTGATTTTTGCCAGATCTCTCCACAGAAAGGTATGAATCATGTTCCAAATTTGGCCATTGGGAGACCCTCCACACTAGTTTCTGTCCCTTTGCAGCATATCCCTTTAAGCACTTCCTGGCTTTTCTGGCACACTGGATACTCTACAGTCACCTGTACTTTCTATGACCCACTACTGCAGCCATTCAATTCACTACTTCTTTTAGTGGGAAATATATTTAGAAACTAAGATCTGGAAAGTTTGTTCATTCCTACTGGGGAGTCATTTATTATTTCTAGGACTTTCCAGTAGACTATCAGAATTTTCTTTTAATCCCAAGTTCATAGCAATCACTTAATTCAAGTCCAACATGAAAATATTATTTTTTTCCTCCTTCCACATTTATATATTTCTTCTTCCAAAAGGATAATTCAATAAAGGTAAAAATGTGTTTGACTTAACACCAAAAAAAAAAAAAAGACCCAAATAACCCAATTAATAAATTGACAAATTACTAGGCACTTCTCAAAAGAGAAAATACAAATAGTCAACAAATATATGAAAAAATGTCATTAACAATTATGACAATGCAAATCAAAACTACACTGAATGGTAGTCATCAAGAATAAAAAAAATCAATAATACGCTGGAGAGGATGTGGAGAAAAAAAACACTTTTAAACTGTTTGGGGGATTTTAAATTAAAACAACCACTATAAAAATTAGTATGGAGTTTCCTTAAAAGATTAGGAATGGGATCACCATATGACCCAACTATACCACTCTTTAGTCTTAATCCTAAAGAATTAAAGTCATCATGCTATAGCAATACATCTGTACACATGCTTATAATAAGCAGCACAATTCACAAGAGCCAACTGTGGAACCAGCCCAGGTACCCATCAGTGGGTGAATGGATGAAAGAAATGTGATATATATACACACAACAGACTTTTATTCAACCATAAATGAAAATGAAATTATGACAATTGCAGGAGAATGGATGGAACTTGAGAACATTATACTAAGCTAAGGAAGCCAAACTCACAAGGTCAAGGATCTTACGTTTCCTCTCATATGTAGAGGCTAGAGAGGAGAAAGGAAAGGAAAGGTGGGAGGAGTAGGGGCAGGATCTCATGAAAATCAAAGGGAGATCAGTAGAATAGAGGAAAGGGACCAGGAAGAAGGAGAGAGGAAAAGGAGGAATATTGGGGAATGATATTGGCCAAATTATATTGTTATATCATGTGCATTATGTACAACTATAGTGCACCAATCAAAACTGTGGAAAAATAAAATGTGTTTAAAAGTTAAATGAACTGTTGTTCTGTGTGATTTTTTAATGATCTGGCGAAAACAGGTACTCTTATTTACACTTATATTTTTAGGGTTTTTTCCCAAACTTTTAAATTTTATGTTTTAAATATGTAAAATATTACACGGCTTAACTTCATATTGTGCTTTTACAGGTACCTTTTAGTTTCACTGTCTTAACTTTCTCTTCAACCTTATTCCTGTTCACCTCATGTTGTGTTTTGTATCATTAGTCTTTGATTTATATTCTTTTGCTTATTTTTGTGAAGTAGTATATACATGTACACAAAAGGTGTCACTACACTTTTACTTCTTGCTTTTCTGCTTCATATATCATAGCAAAACAGTTCACAACAGCTCAGGGATTGTCTTTATTTTTTTTTCATTTTAATATAGTTGCATGGTCACCACTGTGAACATACTATAGTTTATTGAACCAGAATCCTACTTATGGGAAGGACCTAAAATCGTAGGGTGCATACATGAAAATCAAAATTGATAGAGGTCTTTCCAAATCTGATGATAATTATAAAAATTTACTTAATATACAAACCAAAATGTGTAGCAGATCCTGTTCTAAGCTGTCAATAATATAAATCAAATTGCAATGAAAATTGAAACTACAAGATACCATTAAACAGTCACTGGAAAGTCTAAAAGTAAAAGAACGGAAAACATCAAGTGTCAGTGAAGATGTGGAGGGAATCAGATTCTCATGCACTGCAGGGGAATGCCCTTTAGCAGTATCTGATAGTCATATGCAAAATTGCATAATCCAACAATTCCACTCTTAGGTATATATTCAACAGAAATATGTATGCTCATCAAAAAGACATAAACTAGAATACTCATAATAGTACTATCTATACTTTCCAAAACCTGGAAACTACCCAGATGTCAGTTAACAGTAGAGCAGGTAAATAAATGGTGGTCTATTCACACAATGAGATGGCAATGAGGGGAAGAATCTTCCTCTCTGTACAATAATATAGATGAATCTTAATGTTAATTTGGGGAAAACAAGCCAGATTCAAACAAGCACCTGGTCTATGGCTTCTCTTGTACAAAGTTCAAAAGCAGGAGCAACCAACCTGTGCTCTCAGGAGTCAGGGTGCGGTTATTCTGGTAGAAGTGGAGATGGAATCTGGAAGGGAACTCACTGGTTGCTCTGGAGGTGTGGCAAAGTTCTCCTCACTCTGGCTTTGGAGAACTTCAGGCAGGTTTACTTTGAGAAAATTCAGCAAGCCATACACTTACAATATGGACATTTTTCTGTGTATGGTTTACTTCAATTAAAAGTATGTTCAAATTTCACTTATGTAATAAAGAAAAAAAGGTACTGATAAATACCTGAAAACAGATTAAAGGACTATAATGGAAGCCAAGATGACTAATTTAGATTAAAAAATACCAAATTTAAATTGTAAGCTCAAATTTATAGCCTTGTAAAGTCTGGTGCCCAAGGTTTAAAACTAATATGCATCTTGCATCCTATTCTCATGCTCTGTACATGTAACCTCCTGATGCTTTAAGGAGGTTCCCCATTTCCCTCATTTGAAAACCTGCAGCCAAGCACACCACTACCTGCAGACAGTCTGATGCATGCAGAGCAGGTAAAGTAGGCAAGCCTGCCTCCTGCTGGGCCTCATTAGCTTGGAAAAAAATGCAGATATTATATAACATAGCAAGAAAATTATGTAAGAAGTCTAACAGTTTTAGACTAAGGAAAAAAGTTTAATAACTATATTAATAGAAAAACTAAATTATCTTTCTATTCTGGCCACAGAAGTTATTACAAAATTGTTATATAAGGGCTGGGGATGTAGCTCAGTGGTAGAGCATCTGTCTAGCATGTGTGAGGCCCCCAGTTGGATTCCCAGCACCAAAAAGAAAAAAAAAAAAAAATTGTTATATAAAAGGTGATATGACATGCAGCCAAAATAGTAGGAAAGTTATGAAAATATTTCTGGTGATCAGTTAGCAAATATTATTTTTCTGGTATTTGTGATATTTGTCATTTATAGTTTAATTGGTTGTTCTTTTCATGATTTTAAATAAATACATACCTTTATAATCAATTTTGTGTTTACAATTTAGATTTTTTTTTCCTCAAGGACAATTCTTAAGGAATTGTTTCAGAACCACAAAGCATTGATTATCCCTGAATGGGATTTATTTCACAACAAGACTTCAATTTCTCACCATGGCAAATGAGAGAGAGCAGGTCTGTGATCTATGTTCCACCCAGCAACTAAGAACCGAAGCTAATTTGGGAAGTCATCTCATGTGCATTCGTCTACATCAAAGGACATCGGACTGGGGCTAAGCTATGGGGCACAGCAGTGAGCAAACAGACAGGGCCCCCACCTTCCCGAAAACCACACTTCAGGAGACAGACACACGGAGCTGATAATCCCTTTACAAACTAGGATCAATGCAGCAACAGAGGGTTATGGACGGCCAGAGTGAACAAGGGAATGGATCCCAGGGAAGAGACTTCCCCGGCCCTCTACCGGAGTGGGACACCTCTGGCGAAACAAGCAGCGGGGGGAGAGGAATTCTGCCCAAGCCCCCATAGATGGGTCCAGGGACGCAGACAGCACAGCCTCCACCAGGCCAGGCTGCAGCACCGAGGGTCCTGGCCGCTCGCTCTCTCGGCAGGCCCAGGGCAACAGGCCTGCCAGGCAGCGCCACTAAGGGGCAACTGCAGCAGGAGCCTACGGTCGCCCAGCGTAGGCGGCTGAGCGGCGAGGGTTTTGCACAGAGCTTAGACCCGGCTAAATGAACCGATGGCTCTCATCATGCACTCCTCCCCGCACCCCGCAGTGGGCTTCCGCCTTGGTTCTGGGACCAGACTTTCTTCCTTCGGGACAGAAATTCTAACTACAGCTCATTCCCGGGAAATCGACACCTCGAAGCCTTCTCTGCTTGCACAACATCGCCACCTACTGCCCGCAGGGAGTCCCTCGCAGCCCCGTCTGTCCCAGTCCTACCCAGCCTTCCCAGGTAGATGCTGGGAGGTATTTACATGTGGCAAACTGTAAGAAAAGGTAAGTAATCAAAAGCAAAATAACTTTCAATTATGAAAATAGTTCTCCTACTGCGTTATCAGAGCCACTTCAGCGAAGAAATTAACAGTTTAATTCTAAAACCTTAAATACAAGCACAATTTTAACTCTTTTTTCAACTGTACTGCCTTATAATGAAGTTATTTAACTCATTCCTCCACTACCTTATAAACACCTTAAGAGCAAGGACTTACTCTTCTTATTCCTAGAATCAAACAAAATGTAGACAAATCAAACAAAGCAACCACAGAAAGGGCCAGAAACACGTCTATGTATGTATGGTGTGTGGTTTATAATGAAGGTGACATAGTAAAGATGGTCACTTCAATAAACAGTGTCAAGTCAACCAGTTAGTGATATGAAAAAAATACTCCTCTATATCATGCATAAAAAACAATCCCAGATAAATTATAGACTATATGTGGAAAGATTCCTAAAATGCATCATAGGATATCTTCATAACCTTAGGTTAGGCAAAAAGTGGTCACAAAGAACACCAAAAACATTATTTATAAAGGAAAATATTGTTCTGGTTGTGGTAGTGTACACCTGTAATTCCAGAGGCGGAGGCAGGAAGATCACAAGTTGAAGGCCAGCCTCAGCAACTCAGTGAAACCCTGTCACAAAAATCAAAAAAAGATCTAGGGATGGAGCTCAGTGATAGAACACCCCAGGTTCAATCCAGAGTACCACATACACATACAAAAGAATACACTTAAAGGAAAAGACTGATAAAATAGACTATATTAAAATTATTTTTATTCCAAAACAGAAACCTTAAGGAGAGTGAAAAAAAAAATCAAACCACCAGGAAGAAGAAAATATAATCAAAGAACTTTAATCTAAAATATATTTAAGAATTCCTACAAATCAATTAAAAAAAAAAAAAAAAAAGACAAACCACCCAATAGGAAAGTTACCCAAGAAACTTGAATAGGCATTTCCCAAAAGAATATGACCAAATGGCCAATATTAAATATATGAAAAGATGCTTGGCCTAATTAGGCAAAGAAATTCAAATTACAAACACTAGAAGATAGTACTACACACCCTCCAGAATGCCTAAATCAAAATTTAAAATTCTTAAAAAGCTGACATGATTATGTAAATATTGGTAAGGATGGAAAACATTCATAGCTGCTAGTGAACGTGTTGATGTGCCCACTCTGGTAAATTTTTAGCAGTATCTTAGAGTCAAACATACATAAACCCTGTGGAGCACTTCCACTCCCCAGTATATATCCAATAAAATACACACAATTGCACCAAAAGTTAAGTACAAGAAAGTCCATAGCAGATGACTTACGATAGACCTACAGGTCTCCATAGCAGGAAGGACAACATACAGTGGGACAAAGTACACAGCAGTGGATGAGCCAGCCACTGCTCTGTCAACACCATGGGCATGTCTCACAGCCTAATGTCAGGAAAGAAGCCAGACCCAGGAAAGCAAGATTCTGTTGCTAAAGGGCAAAGGTCGTCTGAGAAGCCCTGGTAGGCAATACCTTTGGGCAGAAGCAAGCATGGCAACTGGGAAACATAGCCAGGCTTCTGGGTTGCAGTCAATGTTCACTTATTGTTTTTAATTATGAAAATTGAGTTGTATTTTAATAATCTGTACACTTAATATCTTACACATAATAAAAAGTTTTAAAGTATAAGAATGAAATAAAGGCAGTTTAATATGCACAAAAATTAAGAGAACTTACTCAGCAGACCACACTAAATAAGAATTCCAAGCAGGAATAGAATGATCCCAAGTGGAAGGTATGAGATACAAGAAATGAAAAGCAGAAAACAATAAAATGAACATGTGGATGTGCTGGTCAGTTTTTTGTCACTATGACAAAATACCTCAAGACCCATGTGAAGGAGGGAAAAGCCTGTTTGACTTACAGTTTAGGTTTCAGTCCACAGTCTCTTGGCCCCATGCTTTGGGCTTGCGGCGAAGCAGAACACCATGGTGGTGAGTGTGCAGCAGAGTGAAATCCCTTACCTCCTGGCCTGGAAGCTGCCAGAAAGAGGAAGGCACCAGAAACCAGATATAGTCCCCAAGGGCACACCCTGAGGACTCATCCTCTTCAACTAGGTCCCACCTCCTACAGTTTCTAACACCTCCCAATAGTCCATTCAGATATGAATCTATCAATGGCTTAATCCATTGATGAGGTTAGAGCCAAACACTTCCCAAAAGCCCTACCTCTGAATATTGCTGCACTGGGGCCAAGACTTTAGCACATGACTTAAGGGAGTACTCCAAATCCAAGCCATGATTGTAGATAAAGTAAAAACTAAATATATAAATAATAGAAGTAATATCCCATGAGATAAAATGAAAGTCTGTCAAAAAACACTTGATGGGGCTGGGTTGTGCCTCAGTGGTAGAGTGCTTGCCTGGCATGTGTGAAGCACTGGGTTCGACTCTCAGCACCACGTGTAAATACATAAAGGTCCATTGACAAATTTATTATTTATATTATATATAAATAAAATTTTTAAACAACTGGATAGACCTTAAGAGATTTCTGCTGACTGAACAAAAGTCAATCTCTAAGTGCTGAATTCTGTATCATTTCATTTGTATGTGTTCTCGAAGTGACAGAATTATAGAGATAAAGAGCAAATTAACAGTTTCCAGGAGTGAAGGAGAGAAGGAGAGAAAAATTGCAGGTAAGAAAAGGTATCATGAGGGATCCTTCGAATAGAATTGTGGGCGTCTTGGTGGTGGTGGTATATCTGTGTAACCACATGTCATAAATGAGCACAGAGAGGACGGCGAAATCTGAGTAGTTGGTGAGTGTATGAATGTCAGTGTCCTGGTACGACACTATGCTATCCTTACACAATGACTTTGGGAGAAACTGAGCAGAGGATATCTGGAATCTTACCTAAAATTATTACATAATTTTATTATTTTGGTACAAAGGATCGAACCCCTGGGTGCTTTACCAGTGAAATATATCCCTAGTACTTTTTGTTTATTTTGAGACAGTGTCTTTTCAAGTTGCCCAGACTGGCTTACAAACTTGTCATCATCCAACCTCAACCTCCCAAGTCACTGGAATTACAAGCATGTATCACTCTGCCCAGATTCTTTATATTACTTCCTGCAATTTTATGTGAATCTACAATTTTGTCAAAATAAAAAGTTTAAAATAGACTACAAAAGCATAATTCGAGAGGAATTAATTGTAAAGTTCTTATATCACCCAGAAAATAATAAACTAAATTTACACTCTCATAGCTTAAGTATGCATGTTGAAATTAGGAGGACACTAACAAAGACTTCCAAATGACTAGAGAAGAAAACCTAAAAGAAGGCAAAACATGTGAAAACAAGTAGGAGAAATAGAAAGCACAAAACAAGGTGATACAAACACATATGCACATACATTTGTACCCATCAGTCATACAACCATACATACAGTGTTCCAGTATGTCAGGATACATAATAAATGCAAATGGACTAAGTAACCCAGTTTAAATTATTAAATGATCTAAATCCAATTACATGTTGTTTATGAGTTATATTTGAAATGTAAGGATACAGAATTGTTTAAAGTGAAAGATGTGAAATATATATATATATATATTGAATTCAGTGCAGAGTCTTACCAAAGTTACCATAGCAATATTAATCAGACATAAAATTGAAAGTAATCCTAAATGGAGGGAAACATTTTGATAATAGTCCAAATCACAAAGATATTTTTTGATATAATATGCATGCAAATACAGCTTCCAAAAGCAAAGGATAACAAAAATATAAGACAGACAAATCCACAAATATTTCATTTACATATTTCTCAATAAACAAAGTATAAAGATGATTAAGAAGGATGAATACAGTAACAAAATTTGAAAAAAAAAGACTCAATTGGACATAAAAAGAACACAAGATCCCTTAATAATTGCAGATCATACTTCAAGAAAATGTGAAACAATTTCAAAAATTAACCACATACTTGAGTGTTTAAGCAAGTAACAAATTTCAAAGATGTGAAATAATAGATTGCAAATTCTGATAAAAACACAATGAAGAATGGGAAATGAAATGCTAATTAGAAAGACTATCTGTTTAGAAATTGAGAAATATCATCCTAAATAGCCTACAGCTCAAGATAAAATTAGAAAAATTTCACTATAATAATCATCAATTCCTAAAGTGTAATTGCCTAATCTTACACAATTATACCCAAGGACCAAGAAACAAATCACAATGTGCTCTACAGTAGACCTTCTACCTCCAGGAGTGGAATCTAGAATAAATCCTCAAAATGTGTAATACCTTCATGGAGAAAATCGTGCAATTTTGAAATATACCAAAGATGATGTAATAAAAGGGGGAGATAAGAGAATCTCATGAATCAGAAGATTCAACATTGTAAAGTTCTCCCCAAAATGACCTGTGTTATCCCAATAGATATCCCAACCAGTTTTATGAAACCCAATAATCATTTCTAAACTTATGCAAAATAGCCAAGACCAAGGAAGAAGAAGCAGGGAAGTTGATATATTTGCTGAATAATGAATAATTAGAAGGTCAGCAAAATTAGTAGGTGCCACTAAGCCAGAATTTCTAAAGCACCACAGAAGAACAATGGGAAGCATCTATAAGCACTGTTTCAAGATAAACACAGATGTTTAAAAAATGTACTAGAAACTGATTTTTAAATAGATCTAGGACCTCTTTAAAAAGAAAGAAAAGAAAAAGAGGTCGTAATCAAAAGGTCTCACCTAATTTCATGAAGCGTTCATCTACTAAAGATTCAGGTTAATTTGCAAAACCAATCAAGGGTGCAACTGATATGTCACCGCTGAGACAGCAGGATCTCAGGGCTCTTCCCAGCTCAACAGGCACAGTGGGAGAGCCCAACCTCTGACATATTCTCTATTTATGATCATTGTTTTTTTAACAATTTGTCGGCCCTACTCATAAATCACAGAGAAGCAGAAGTATTTATGTGGCCTTCTGCCAAAAACAACCTTTCCAGAGTATTTGCAGTTATTACTAGGATTATGCCAGGAGACAGACTAGTACAAGTTTTCTAAACAAGGAAAACATTTACAGCAATAAAGAAAAAGCTTCCCCAAGTTTCCTACTTAATAAATCTAGTGAACTGTGCTGAGCAACATAAATTCACCTGGACACTGAGGGACAGCTGGAAGGAAGCATTTAATCCAAAGTCTCATCTACCTCACGAAACTAAACTAACTGTCCTTATAGTTCTGGAAGACCCAATGACCACAGAAGAGAAGATTTAGTCTATATCAGAAGTCCAGCCAAAACAAAAAGCACAATGTACAGGCCAAACAATTGCTAATTTCTTAGCATAGTATATCATGTTTCTTCACTGTAGCCTAAAATTACATTTGTGTGACAATGCCCCTCAGCAAGGGGACAAAATAGACGCAGCAGGTTAAAACACCCAAGAGGAGAGAGAGAGTGCAAAAGACAGAAGGGATGTCCCATGCCCAGGTTTTATTCCTATATTATTATACACGATTCTCAGTGTCCTTTGAACTAAGGAACTAATATTGATTATAATATTAGCAAAATCTATAGTCTACTCATTTAAAAAATCACAATAAAAATTTCAGAATTTCCAGAATCATTACAGTCAGAAACAAGGAATCAAGACTGTACTCTCCCAAGAGAATGAATACAATTATCAAAGTAAAATCACCTAGCTTTGGAGTTGGTTAAAAATCAGTCAGAAACAAACCTCAAACATAAAATAATCAAATTCAGGGGGAAAAAAGAATCACCTGAAGGTATCATGATAGGCTAGGTTTACACATCTTTGAGCCAATTCAAATTCTTTGTATCCCACAAAAATCCAGTCCTTTCTAAAAGTCACAGTTGGTGTTTGACAATGGGACAGCAGCAACCCCCCTAACTAGCTTGAAGGCTAGCAGGTCTTGACGTCCATGTAGTTTAAAGATGAAAAATCCTCCCCATCCCTCTAAAGATGTGCAGATGGGTCATCAGAGATTCACAGAAACATTCTCACCTCCAGGAGGTGTTTTCTAGTGTTTGCATTTGACATTAAATACTTCCCCAGAATAATGATATTAAAAGTTAGCTCCTTACTGAATATTTTCTGTGGCAAAGGGTAGCTGACCTCTAGTTCCTTCAGTGGACTAAAATTTATGTATATCCCAGATTTCCATTTCATCTATTTCATTCCTATTGATTTACCTTTTAATTATAAGCTGACTGAATCTATCCCAGCAATCTTTAGTTGGTCTCTATGACTTTAATTCTATTGGTTATTTCATGTAGAAATGGGGTAAAAAGAATACACAATTTAACAGTTTTTTATAAAGGCCTGCATCAAAGCAGTTGTGACTCTTTGGGCGAACAGCTAGCCTCTCTGAACCTCTGTTTCCTCATCTGTGAACTAGGGATATTTTCTATGCAAGATTATTTTAAGAAATGATGCCATGCTCAGTGGTGCATGCCTATAATCCCAGCAGCTTGGGAGGCTGAGGCAGGAGGATCAAGAGTTCAAAGCCAACTTCAGCAATTTAATGAGGACCCCAGCAACTCAGTAAGACCCTGTGTCTAAATAAAATATAAACAAGGGTTGGGAATGTGGCTCAGTGATTAAGTGCCCCTGGGTTCATCCCCGGTACAAAAAAAAAAAAAAGAAAGGAAGAATTGATAAAATGCACATAAAGCACTTAGTAATTAACAGGTGCTGAAATAAGTAGTTCTTTAAAATTCCATCATAGTAAAATATACATAGCATGAGATTTACCATTTTTACCATCTTTGAGTGTACAGTTCAGTGGCATTAAGTGTGTATATATCATTGCACAGCCATCACTACTATTCAACTCTCAAACTTTTCTGTCATCCCCAACTTAAACTCTGTAAAATAGTTAAAAATAGCCACTGAATGGTTAAAAAAAATCCTTTTCTGACAGGAGGGAGATAGCCATACAGACATCATCAGGAACTAAATTCACCAGAGAGACTGATTTGTCTAGATTCTAACAACACCATGTAAGTTTTGAGAAGTACCAGAGCAACCAGTTTTGCTTCTTGACCTGGACTTTCCAGTGGACTTTATGATCACCTGATTTGCATCAGTTTCTAGCAGTAGAATTGCCTCAATCTTGTTTATCTCCCTCCAAGATCTCTAAGCAGCACCGACCCACTCCTCCCTGTAGCTAAAAGCCCAGGACCACCATTCCTCCACGGATGCTTGTGTGCTCTACCTGACCTGTGCTTTCCAATCTTCAGCTCTATTCTGCACCTAAAGAAAACTGGCTTTGCTTATATTTTAACCTTATCTATGATTTCTTGGTTTAAATTTCCCCATTAGACATGGTACTGCATTCCTTCTGCCCCAGAACCCCAGGCTACCTCCATGTACTTTCTGCTTCTAGCTAATCTAGGTGCCTCGTATTTAATGGAACTGTGTGTAGGGCAGGAAAAAATATGCTTTTCCTCTACCCACCTGAATTCTCAGCTGTGACTCCTCTAACCAAATGCAGATTAACAAGAAAAAAGTCAACAATTTAATGTAAATTTTGCATGACATAGTCCTCATGAGGAAACTCCACAGGGGCAGTATTGGGAAGATAACCTATTCTTGAGGGTGAAGCAGTGGGGAGGATCTTAGCTATTTAGGGAACTTTGTTTCTATTCAAAGCTCAACCATACATGGAAAAATATATATTCCTTAGTATTTATTTCTTAGAGAGAATTGGGGAGTTCCCTTAATAATGAAAATCTGGTTAAGAAACTTGCTTTGGGGGCTGGGGGGTGTAGCATAGCTGTGGAGCACTTGCTCAGCAAGCCTGAGGCTCTGGGCTCCACCCCAGCACCACCAGGAATGGTGACAGAGACATGCTTTGGGCCACTCTTTCCTTTCCCATATCACTGAGCATTCTCTGTCCTCAAGCATGCACCCCTGCCTACATGTTCAGGTCTTCCAACTACCAATTCAACCAGTTCTATGGTGCCTAATTGGCTACACTAACATGCTAGTGACAATGTGAAGAGGCTGGCCTCCTGGACCTCACAGAGGAGCTGAGGTTAAGGATGGGATAAAGAAATGACCATCTGAAAAGACTACTGGGACAAAAGAAAAAAAATAAGATGCTAAGACGGAGTTTTGGAAAATGAAGAAAGCAATGCAAATTTAGAACGTGAACAGTGTAACCTTATATATGCTGTTGAAACAAGGACTTACAGAGCCTACCTTTGCTAGAGCAGGACATTTTTCTTAGGCCTGCAGATGCCACATGAGCAACTAAAGGCAGAATAAAGCTTGGCATGTCTGCCTTCATTTTGTATTTGTCTTCAGGTTCCTACTCAGCTCATACATGGGCATGCTAATCATTTAAGGAGTGTTCATCTAAAAACTAGTAATACACGGTTTATTAGCCTGAAACTTAACCTATGTTGTCCCCTGCAGATGAAGTAAGCTTTGCAGCCTCCAGTTTCAGACCCCTGGAGTAGTGTTAGCAATCTCCTGTCCTTGTCCCACTCCACCAGGAGCAGCAGGAGACAGGCACATCACTCCACAGGGAGACTGTGGCTAAGCAGGGGCAGTCCTCCCAGGGGAAGTGAATTCCCCCCTTTCAGGATCACAGTCTGATGGATAAACATCCTAGAGAGCAAGTAGGAATTGCCCCTCCCAAGGATAGAGACTTATCTGAGAATGATCAACCAGACCACATTCAACAAGACTGCTAAATTATGCATGCAGTCCTCTCACCCCTGTCCTAATTTTCCCTCTATTTAAACCAAAGCTCATGTCAGTGTCCCCAGACAGAGCTGAGATGCTGGGTATCACTCATATCAATTAAAGTCCATTTCCTGCTCTTCACCATTACCTTGCTGATTGGTGTTTGGGACAAGTAGCCAGGCTGGTTTGTTGGGACCCCTGAAGTTGGGCCTCCAGTAACACTATGTTGAAAAACACTGTCATCCGTAAGAAGTTGACCGTAAGAAGTTGATTGAGGGTAGGGAACAGTGTTCCACACTGTAATGAGGATTTAGGGAGTTCAGAAGTAATCATTCTAATGGTGACAGAAAACACCTGAAGAATTTCAATAAGAGGTTTGGGGTTCATGTAGAGAGATCCCCATGATACCCACGGCTCTGGAAAGATGACAGGTCCGTTCCCTACTACCTTCAACATTCTGTGCTTTTCAGACATCCAGTTGTTCAGCTGATCAGTTGGGATCTACATTTGTCCTCTTACAGGTCTTATCATGGATTGTCAAACATTTTGTGCAATAAGCACAGTGATCACGAGCCAAGCCCATGGTGGGCACCAGAACGCTTTATTTCCTTCAGTCTTCACAGGAACCTTGTAAGGTAGGTCTCAGCAGCCTCAACGCTGCTATGACTTGCTACAAATCCCAGAGCAGGTACATAGCAACCCAGACCAGACAGATTCCCTGCCCCTCCTAGCTACCTTTCCCAACCGCCACTCGAATTGCCACAATTTTGTACATTATTCCATTTCTATCTAAAATTAACTCAAAGTAAACAGATGCCAGTTGGAAAGAGTGGTGGCAGTGACTATTATCAGAGGAGAAAGTGTTAGTACAAACAGCTGTGGCCAGCCAGCCCGACTCATGCTGAAGGTGATCAAGTTACCATCTGACAGCCAATTTGGGAACAAAGCTCATGGAGCACCAAGCCCTAGGACAGTTGTCAGTTTCACAAACATCCCTTCTTCCTTTGGCAGACCACCAAAAGACAGAGTTTAGGTGTCACACAAGAGCAACCATCAAAATGTGGGCGCATACTCAGAGAAGGATGAAGAGTCATCAATGTAACTTTAGAATCATCTGTTAAGTGTTTGTCAATATGCATCAATTCAGAATAGCAAGAAGTCACATGATTCTCTTAAAAGGCCTCATCTGTTCACATTCTTTTCAGGAAACAAAAATTAAAATAATTGTGCATGTTGTCAATAGATTTTTGTCTTGTTTTGCATTTCCATGATACATAATTCATGAAGTATTATGGTTTCTTGAAGTTTCTTAAAATTCCAATCATGTACTCTAAGTTGGTTCATATAAAAACATTTTAGTCAAGGGCTTAAGATTTATGATTAGTACTTTTACTCTACCAATTTAAATTTCAAAGAATTCAGGTTACAAAAAGTAATTAATTCAAGTTGCCAATACATTAGAAACAAGAAATGCAGGTACTATTGATCCCTAAGAGAGGAGGAATACAGGGGGTTCACTGTTCATTGGAAGATATTTGAGTTTGTGGTACAGGTGTTAGTCCTTCAATATGGTAGGAGAAACAGGTTCTATCTCATGTGTAAGTAATTGATAAGGAGCAGCTACCTCCAGGAACTGAGGTCCTGTGAGCCTTAGAGAAGGAAGATCCGCAATAGTTACCACTGGCACAGAATGCACACGCCATGTGCTAATGGCTTCCACCTTATATCAATGAGTTAACATCCACAATGATCAGGACGTTGCCAAGCAACAGATTCCTTGGTTTTCATTAATCAATAATTGTGATTAAGACATTTTAGTACAAAACATTTTCTTCTCATAAACAGGACTTCATAGAAATATAGGCAGGGAAAAGTCAGGCATGGTGGTACTTGCCTATAATCCAGTGACTCAACCGACAGGTAGGAGGATCTTAGGCTACCCTAAAGGACTTAGTGAGACCCTGTCTCAAAAATAAATAAAAATGACAGCGGGGTAGCTTGGTGTTTTACCCTTGGGTTCAATCCCCAGTACAAAAAAAGAGGGGTGGGAAGAAAGAATAGACGAGAAAAAAAGAAATACAGATGAATAGAATGTGTTCTACCACCACACATTACTCATTCTTTCCTTTTCTCAGTCTAGGTAGAGAACCCATTCTGTGTAAGGTGGTAGAATCAGGAAGGTAAATGGTGAGAATAGAATAGAAGACCAAGTTCTAACACTGAAGGAGATTTTAAATATGTCACATGAAGAACATTTGGTAATTCGGTTGTTGAAAGAAACTGGTATTTTTCATTAGTGAAAGAATAAAATACATAAGATTGGTAACATGCTGTGTGGAGGAGTATGGAGAAAAAGAAACTCATGTACATCATTGCTGAAAGTGTAAACTGGTACATACCCTGTGGGGGGTTGCTGTAGTTTGGATGTTTAATGTCCCCCAGAGGTCCATCTGTTAAAGACATGGTCCCCAGGGTAGCACCTGCAAACCTGCACTGGTAAACATTCAATTTAGTGAGAGAGTCTCAAATTTGCAATGCTCCCGTCTCAGCCTCCTGAATACCTGGGATTACAGGCATGCACCACTGTGCCCAGCTAGATTTTTATTCTTTAGATATACTTTTACCCAATGTAAAATGTCAGACAACGAAAGTTCTTCACTGCAATTTTCTTTGTAAAATTGTTCTAGTATTCTGTTGCTGCTGTAGCAAATTACTACAAACAGTTACTTAAAACACTACAAACTTTTTTCTTACAGTTCAGGGGATCAGAAGTCCAAAATAGGTCTTGAAGAGCTAAAATCAATGCTGATTCCTTCTGCAGGCAGTAGAGGACAGTCCATTTCCGTGCTTTTCCAGCTTTTAGAGGCTTCCCACAGTTCTTGGCTCCTGACCTTGCTTCACCAACCTCTGCATCCATCTTCACAACACCTTTCTGGCTCCGGCCCTCTGCCTCCCTCTTATAAGGATGCGTGTGATGGATTACACCTGGCCTGCCTGGATAATAATGGGCCAATCTGACACTCCTAGGGTGATGGTTTTTGTTGTTAGTGCTGCTATCAGGATGGAACCCAGGCCTTGTGCATGAGCACTGAAGCACCGAGCTGTGTCCCACTCTTGTAGTTTAAAATTTTGAGATTGGGGGCTGGGGATGTGGCTCAAGCGGTAGCGCGCTCCCCTGGCATTCGTGCGGCCCGGGTTCGATCCTCAGCACCACATACAAACAAGGATGTTGTGTCCGCCGAAAACTGAAAAATAAAATATTAAAATTAAAAAAAAAAAAATTTTGAGATTGGTGGGTCTAAGTTGCCTGGTCTGGTCTTGAACTTACAATCCTCCCCTCAGCCACCCAAGTAGCTGGGGTTACAGGTATGCACCACTGCACCTGGTGGATGTGGGCATCTTTCACCCAGCTTCACAATGAGAACAACATGAATCTCCATCAGCTGTGGGCTGGTTAAATACATTATGATAAATTCATGCAACAAAATAGTTATTTTTAAAAAATGAGAAAACTCATTATGTACTAAATAGCAAGTGCTCCAAAACATAACATTAGGTGAAAACAGCAAAGTTCAGGGCAGATAAAAGAATGCAGTACACATAACGTGCTTGTACATATCATGTTTGATCTATCTCAGAAATGGTAAACAAACTAATAATGGCTGTAGGCTGAGGACAGGAACTGGGCAGCAGCATTATGATATGGCTTCTCACTATACACTCCTGCAAAATTTTTGACTTTTAAAACTTGTAACTGTATAATGAAACCCAGGAAGAGTAACATGAAAACATAGATCAAAAATGGGAAAGGCCAGTGTAGGCGGGAACCAGAAAGGCCAGGTTCCATGGTAAAAGATGATATCACAAGATGGGATCAGATTTCAATGCTGCAGAACCAAGTGCTCCAAAACTTAGTGGCTTCAAACAGCCAACCTTTATTATCTCTTAGATTTTGTGAAACAGATAACCAAATAGAGATATGAATAAAAGACTTGAATGGGTGCATGATGAAAGTAGCCTACGCAAATATACAGAAAAGTATGTAATATCATTAGTCATTGAGAAAAAAGTTTAAACCATGGCAAGATACTTCTGTGTATGTTTTAAACTAGCTGAATTAAGAAAGAGCAAAACCCAAGCATTGGCAAGAATGTAGAGCAACTAAACTCTAAACTCTCATGCAGTTCTGGCAGGACAACTTTGCAACACTGGTAACATCTACTGAAGCTGAACATGACTCAGGAGCAGCGTGTTCCACTCCTAGGGGTACACCACAGAAGGACATGTGGATGTGCATGAGAATACTCAGAGGCATTATCTGTAATAGCCCAAACTGGAAAACAACCCAAACATCTATCCTCTAAAGGACAGATAAATAAATTGTGAGATATGCTTACATATGACACTGTATAATAATGAAAGAGGCAAACCCTCTGTTCTGTGTGGCAGCCTGCTGAATCTCACAGGTAAAAGTGCAATTGGAGTCTAAGTGGAGGCCTGACTCCAGGGGCCCAACAGACCAGGTCTGGCCACTCCCCTCAAACACCAAACAGAAAATCAGGAAAAGAACTCTAATTAATACGGCACGCTGGGAAGGCAGAGTTAGATCCAGCATCTCAGTTCTGTTTGGGGGCACTGACATGAGCTTTAGTTATTTTGTGTTGCTGTTGTTTTGTTTACAACTTTGTTATTTATTTACGTGTTGTGCTGAGGATCAAACCCAGTACCTCACACGTACTAGGCAATCGCTCCACCTCTGAGCTTTAGTTTTAAATAGAGGAGGAATTGGGGCAGGTGTGAGAGGTCTGCATAGTTAACCGTCTTGTTGAGCTATGGTCTGCTTGATCATTATCTTAGCTCTGGTTCTGCAAGGTGTCTCTGAAGAAGTCTTTATCACTTAGGGGCCAATTTCCATTTGTTGCTTAGGGTGTTAATCCATCAGATCTGGGATCCTGAAGGAGGAATTCATGAGATGATCACTCCTTCTTAGGGAGGCAGTCTCCTTGTGGGGAAAGTATCCACTGAGTAGGGTAATGACTTCTAGACATAACCCAAGGGGACTGAAACAGAATGTGGCAAATCCTGCCTCAGTCTTCAAGGAGGATGAGATCAGTTAGGTAAATTTAGGGCTAATAAACCTTGTAATGCTAGTGTTTAGATGAATTCTTTGGTATGACTTCCTTAAATGATCAACCTGCCTCCATGCAGAGCTTAACAGTTCACAAAGTTAAGGAGACAGACACAAAATTAAGCAGAGATGCCAACCTTTATCCTTCTTTCAGATACTTGCATCTGCAGGCCAAAGACTCTGTACTTTAGCAAAAGCAGCTTCTCTAAGTCCATCATAAAATGTAAAGCAAAAGGTGCTAAAGAAAAAAAAATCTACACTATACCACTCTGTTCAAATAAAGTTCAAAAGAGGTAAAATTAATCCACCATAATAGAAATCCCAATAGCAGTTACTGGAAAAGTACAGGAAGATAATTTCTGGGGTACAAGAAATTTTCTATATTTTATCTGGGTGATGATGACATGATATGTTCAATTTGCAAATATGCACCAAACTGCATACTTAAGATGTTCTACTATATCCATAACTTCAATTAAAAAGCAAATATTGATTGCCTAGGGAGGAATATTACACTCAGTAAATATTGAGTATATTACTCAACCTGGGCTCCATTAGTCAACTAGAGAACTAAAGTACTTGTACAAGTCTTTAGGCAGTGTACCTAATTGTCTTGGGTAAACAAGATTTGCAGAACATTTTAAAAATTAAAATTCTGTGACTGATTTTCCCATTCCTTCTTTCACTTGTAATAATGTGAATAAGGGATTCACTAGCATCTGAAGGGTGAAGATCCAATCCCTCAAGGAAATTTCTCACCAGAGAGCTAAGCATGTTAGAATAACAAAAGAACCAATAAAAAAGCAGACACAATACTGAGGGAAATTCACTTGTATTTAGGAGAGGAGGTTAAACAAAGTTACTAAGAGATGGTACTATCCAGGAGATAGACAGATGGACAGTGAGTGCATTCCAGGCAGAGGCTAGGAGACAAAAGAGGAAAATGAGATGCCCAGGAAGGGTCCCTGATGACCTGGAAGGAGAAGGGGACACAGCTAGAAGAACTGGCTCCTGTGTCTTAAAAAGGGTGTGCCTTCTATAAAAGAAGACCTCTGAGACATCCCCAGCATCCTCGGGATAAACATCTCCAGCTCTGCCCCTTTGCACACTCAAGCACACAACATATGTATGAGCTGTTTACACCACCTTCTGAGTTTAATGAGTCATCCAGGTCATTCTTGGATGATGCTGGTGACCACAAGCCCCTCCTTGAATCTGGTTGGCTGGTTCAGATCAGACAAGTCCTAACAGTGCTTTTTCCTTTGCCTGTCAAGATCAAGTACAGCAAGTCAGCAGGAAGAGGTACCGCCTGAGAGAATGTCGGGGGAAGCCAAGCTTCTGGGGACACAGCTTTAACCACCGAATCATTTGTCCCTTCCTGGGGTGTTCACTGAGCATCAGAGGTCAGGACTGCATCAACTTTTAGTATTTTGATGGGAATTTTAAAATAGAACTGTTTAAAAGGTGATGCTTTCAAATTGCTTTAAAAAAAAAAAAGTCCTAAACTTGACTTACAAAAATATTTCTTAATGATGAGATGTGAATTATAATCTAACTGATATAGTTAATATTCTTTTGGGACCACTTGATAAAAAAAAATTGTTACACAGATTTGTTAAATGGTTCCTGGGTGAGGTAAGAAGTTACTTTAAAATTCTGACTAGTCTCCCAGATAATTAATAAGCGAGTACTCAATGGTACTACAAAGATTTTGTTAGGTCTTATGACCTAATGGCCATTTAGTTTAAAAAAAAAAAAATTAGACTACTTCACCTATATCCTTAATCTCATGGATAAAATAAGACTCTTAAAACATCTCATTTAGATAAGAAAATGAAACACATATTTAAAGTAGACCTGACATTTATAAGCACCTGATTTAAATGAATTTTGCCCAAACATACTCCATAAGAGGCACTTCAAATTGGCACCACCATATCTGCTACAGGGTGGAAGGGCTTTCTGCTTTTTAAAAAGCACACTATGATATTGTTAAGCAAATAAAATTAGGCATCCAGCTGTTAACAGCAATGCTATTTGTTCAATCAATGTTTGATTAGGGCACACTGCCTTTAGGCAGAAGGAACAAAATGACAAGACTGTCCCTGACCTTTTCCATCACTCCACAGTCTGGTAGAGGAAGTAGATTAAAAAAAAATAACAAAATAATTACAAATTGTAATTACTGCTCTGAAGGGAAAAGCACAAATTGGAAGTAGTGGACACGCCTGTCGTCTCAGCCACTCTGGAAGCTACAGTAGGGAGGGGGATCATAAATTCAAGGTGAGTATGGGAAACTTAGTGAGACTTTCCTAAAAATAAAGAAAAAAACAGAGTAGGGATATAGCTCAGTGAGACAGCACCCCTGGATTCAATCCCCAGGAGAGAGAGACGAGGAAGAGGTATGTGAAGAGAGAGAAATAACATAAGGGACAGGGCATTAACTACTTTAGGGAGTCAGGAGAGGACTCCATAAGGAAGTGACATTTAAACACAGCCTGAAGGACATAAGGAGTCATACCAACTAGAGAAGGAGGGAATAACATTGCTGGCAGAGGGTAAAGTCCTGAAAGGAGTTTGGTCTGCTTGAGTGATTAGAAGGAGGATGATATCTCTAGGATCCAAAATGTACTAAGTTTGAAGAGGGGACTATGTCAGGATAAGAATTTGAGAGGGTTTTTGGGCAAAGGAGTGAGGGACACAGTCTGATATATATCTTGGAAAAGTGACTCTGGCTTCCAGATGGAGCACTAGTGGGAGCAGGGGAGAGGAAATGCAGAAATCAGAAAGCCTATAATCTTGTTTAAGTGAGATAGTGACTTGGGGGTTCCAGTGGGAAGGACAGAAAGGAGCACATTCAGGGTACTCTTAGAAGGTGAAAAAAACAGACATGGAGGTGGAAAGAGTGTGGGTGTGAGGGATGGTGAGTGAACCCAAAGAGGAGGAGGATTCAGATTTCAGGCTGGTGTAGCTGAGGAATTGGGGAAGACCAGTGGAGAAACACATTTAGAGAAAGAAGTCCATTCTTTTAAGTGTATGCACCAGTCCCCTAGTGACTAGAATAATCTAGATCTCCATTTAGCATTTCTTTTAAAAGATTGATATGTAGCAGAAAACTACTACCTAAATCAGGCCCAGGTGCACATGTGTGTATATATCTGTGTGTATAAAAATATATATTAAGAAATATTTATATATAAAGGATATATATTATATACATATAGAGTCAATCTGACATAATCAACCAAATTTGTAATTGACCTGGACGGTTTGGGGATCAGGAGCTAAGAGGTCTTATCTCAATGATATAGTTTTTACAAGATTGTGTTTTTTTTTAGGTTTGTCTGTTTATTTACTTTGTATTTATATTTGGTGTAAAGAACCCTAGAGCCTTGGTATTGTCACTCACTATGAAATCAGAGAAGAGATAGTACTGTTGAAAAAAAAAGTTCCTTTTCCATGTTATTTTATGCATGGCTTATCTTTCCAATAGTGCAATTAGTTTAGGAAAAGAACAATTAAAGATGGAACAGTGAAAACCAAGTGCCCAGTCCAAGGTTACAAACTATTTGATTCGTCCTTTCCCTGAGGAATCATTTCTAGGCTCATTGACCAGTCATTATTCTGTAGAACAGTGGCAGCCCTGTATTCCTTTGCTTATTCCCACAGCAAAATTTGGCTCTGGGGTTTGAAGAGTTTATGTTTATTGGATTTTAATGACTTAGTTAACAAAAGTCATTCCTAAAAGTAATGGAAAATCAAGGGTGTGGAAACAGAATGGATGTGACTGGCTTCAGGGTTATCTCTAGCATTTCCTTGGTGTCTTTAAGTGATTCATCCTTAAAAGCAATTAAGAAGGATCTTTCCTCTTCATCAATTTACTAATGGTACATTCAACTACTATTGTAAAATGTTATTTGAAACCCTCAATAACTAAAGGTTCTATGTAAATGCCAACCTTAAAATATGTTCCATGAGGCAAGTATAATAATGTAACAACAGTACAATTATAGTATAATTGTAATCATGTTCACAGTGCTTCCATTATGTTTGACAGAATGAAATAACTTCAGTCTCAGGTAGAATCTAGTTGGATATAAACAGTGAAGTTAAAAGGGACATTAGAGATAATTTAATATTGTCCTTTTAAATAATTTACTGTGAATGACTTAGTAAATATTTACCCCAAATGGTGTTTATTATACTGGGAAAGAATTTCCTAAGGTAAGTGGTGGTTATTTGAAATTAAATTAATTAGCATTAAAAATATGTGAAAAAGAATAAATCTAGCCATTTCCTAGGCATAAATTACTTAACAAGGGCTGGAAATGTAGCTTAGTGGTAAAGGACCCCTGGGTTCAATCCCCAGTACCAAAATAAATAAATATTTTCCACCTAAAAATTCCATGAAATGAGATAATGCTGTGTACTTCATATCTGAATTAAATTTCTCATATAATTTTACAAAGCCTTCCTGATCTGCATCCTGCTCACTTTTCCAGCATGACCACTCCCTCCTCCCAGCATCCAATCCTTTTTTTTCCTCTTCTCTCAACCAACACTCCTCCACCCCTCCCACCCCAGGCACCCCCAAAGCTGCAGCTCTACTAATCTCCAAGCCCTGCTACTCTCTCAGGTCTCAGGGTCTCTCTATGCACAAGGGATTTCCTGTGTCTGGACTCCCTTTCCCTCATTCTGCAAGCCTGGTTTTGCTTCCTACAGGGAGCCTTCTGTTCATCTCAGACCCCAGTAGTTCTTGAGCAAGTCTCTGCTTAGTTTTCCTGTGATGATCATTCAATCCCCAATCCTAAAATAGAGCTGTATCCTATTAGGAACTATGCATTAATGAATGGATAAAGACAGTGAGCACTGGAGATTTTGAGATTTATAGTTTGCACGTTTAAACAATAACATAAACCTGAAGAAATAAGGCTGCTCTTTTTTAAGTTAATTTCATTTCAAATTATTTTCTTCTCCAAGGAGAGAAGATACATAGCCTAGCATCTGTTTTGACAGAGAAAAATGTTAGCATTGCTTATGCTTAACTTCCTTCAGTAGGTTAGATACAATGTAGAATTCAAAAAGTTACAAATGTAATATTGTATAAAAATCCTATCAACTCTAGCTAGCCATAACTCCCAACTTGTAAGCTTTCTCCTTAGCAAATGAGTTAAAATAAAGGAAAAGGTTTTTAAAACTTTCTTATTGGAAATAAACGACCCTTTAAAAATATCAGCATAGCCCCCAAAGAATTTTAGATTTGGTCTGAATACTTAATTTCTGTAATTGTTCAAGAAAAGAAGACTTGGTTTTGAGAGTCAAACTGCATTTTTTGTATAAAGGTTTAAGATCTTTCTGATCTCCATTTAAAACACTGCCAATTTTCTAAGAACAAAAGGGGCAATAAAACGGCTGGGCCAGGACAAGGAAAGACCTGCATAGGACAAAGTCCCTGAAAGGTCGCAGGGGGTGTGTGTGTGTGGGGGGGGGGGGGTCAATAAAGCAATAGTTCTGTTAGATCTGACAACTGCAAACTGTACACATTTGGCCATACATCAAATATTGTGGGGAAACAGAACGAGAAAATAAATAAATAAATAATAGGAAGGAAGGGAGGAAGGAAGGGAGGGAGGAAGGGAGGGAGGGAGGAAAGGAGGGAGGAAGATAGGGAGGCACAAAAATTTGCGAGTCTTATCTCGTAAACTTGTAACAAAACACCAGTGTGCTTGGGGACCGCTCGGTCCCTCTCCTTCCAGGGCAGACCCGGTGGCGGATCGCGGCTCCGTGGTGAACTCGCGGCCCAGCCCCGCACGCCGGGCAGCTGGCCTTCGGGAAGGAGGACGGGCTTCCTAACCATCCGCTGAACCGGTGACTGGGGCAGGGGGGGACCACCGCGCGAGGCCTGCGTGCTTCACAAGGGCGCTCTCCCGAGCTCGGGCCGGCGCCGCGGCCCCGCCGACTCAGCCCTCGGCCCGCAGCGCAGGCGCCGGCCGCCCCGCGCCCCGCCCGCCGCCCCGGCGCCCTTACTCTGGGGCTCCATGCTCAGCTGCTCTCGGGCCCCACGGGCGAAGCCCCGGCGCCACCGCCCTCCTAACGCCTCTCCTCCGCGGCCGGCGTCGCGCGGGTTGCCGTGACAACCCGGGGCTGGGGCGGGGCCAGAAGGACGGCGAGAGGGAGGGACCAAAAGCCGAGAGGGAACGCTGGCGAGCGCGCGTCGCCCGGGGCACCGAGCGAAGTGGCGGCCGGGTCGCGGTGGACGTCGCTGCCCCTGAGGCCTGGTCGCGTGGCTGCGCCTCCCGGCGGCGCCCGCGCCTGCCCGTCGCAGTCCCAGGCCAGGCGTAGGCCACGATCGCCCGAGCACCGGGTGACCGGCCCCCCGCGGGAAGGCGCCGGCGGCCCGGCTCCGGGATCGGCGGCCGCTGCAGGTAAAGGCGCGGCGCGCGGCGGGAGGGGCGGGCCGAGCGGTGGCGGCGGCGGCGGCGCACCTGTTGCCCGCCCGCGCCCGCCGTTGGCCGCCGCCCCGCCGAGCCCCGCGACGCCCCGCGGGCCCTCCTTGCGGGGCGGCCGGGGCGCGGCCCTGGCGGGCGGCGGGGCGGCGGGGCGGCGCATGCACTCCCGGGATCGGCGCGCCGCCAGCCGTGTCATCCGCCTCGCGCCGGCCGCGGGCCCCGACCTGGCGCGGCGCGGCCCGGGGTGCGCTCGTCCCGCCCCCGAGGTGCTGAATCAGCCCACAGGTGGCGCCGCAGCCGCACCCCGCACCCCGCACGCCGCACGGTCGCCGCTCCCTGCGCGGCGCTGGGAGGCGGCCCGGGTGTCGCGGTGGGGAAGCTGGGAGCCTCGCGGGGTAGGGAAGCTGGCCGGGAGGGGGAAGGCGAGCTGCAGGACTGACGCCCAACTCGGCCTGGAGGGGACTGGAGGGGACTGGAGGGGGCGGCAGCTCCACCCGTTCTCACCGCCGCGGCAGACAGTGTTTGAGGGAAATGGGCTTCGGGGGTCATGAAAGTGATTATTCATCTTTGCCACTAGAGAGGTGTCTCCTTCATGGTGACAGGGTCACCAAGAAGAATCACTTTCCACTTAAATGGGGAATCATGCAAAGGTTAATTGAAGCTGGGAAACAATGGGCATTTATTATATCTTGCTAAATTAGGCTTTCCCCCCCCTCAAACTATACGGGACTTTTTCCAGATTAATTGTCCAAACAAAAAGGTTTATGTATGTTGACAAGCAGCGTGATTTATTCAGAACTCATAATCCGTAATCTAAAGTACGTGTAAGTAATAACTTCAGGTTGAATATCTCATGTCTCTCTTAACTACTTGCTCCTGACATTTAAAGAATGGGGGGAGGAGTTTGGTTTTAGACAGTATCTATGATTAGTAGTACTTCTGTATGATGTTCCTCAAGATCTAGTTTTCATAAGCAAAATCACCCAAGATACAAACATAGTGCTCATCAGTAATATAACAAAGTGTCAAGATTTAAAAACTGGCATTATTGATGGGGGAAAAAAAAGTAAGGTTAAATCTTCCTAAACAGTAAAGACTAGGCAGTTGTATTTTTTAAAAGAGAAAAAAAAAAAAAAAACAGCATTGCAGATCTCCCTGCTAAGGCAACAAGGACTCTATTTGGTAGTTACACCTGGATTTCAAGGTTGGAAAATGGGGATATGTACTAGTAATGTGTTTTGTAGTGATTTACAAGAATTATTTTTTATTTCTTGAAGTTGAATTGGAAGAAGTTTTGTTCATCAAATGAAGACAACTGTGAAAAGCAACATTTGATTTTAGGGCTTGGTGCACTTAGGAAAGAAAAGGCTGGTTAGAAGGTAGAAGGGGAAAGGAAGAGGCACTGAAATGTCCACGGCATAGACAATTTTCAGAATCAATCTTTCATTCCAGCATCTTGTACAGTGTTTGTTAATGAATAAGAGCTTCAGAGAAACAGCTTCCCATATAGAGATAAGGAAAAACAATGAAGTCCTATGGGGGGTTGTTTGTGTGAGTTTCCAAGCTCATCTCTGCATAAAATAGTTACATTGCTATTCACTTCTCTGATGCTTAACTAAATGTAGCAAACTGAAGAATGTTATCAAGGAATAACAAGGTAGCAATAAAGAAACAGTGGTAGCCTTTCTTTTTCTTACCTCTTGGTCATATCAGAACTTACAAATAACTGGTGGGAAGTTAACCTAATTTAATGTAAATAGAATGACAAAAATTATAGCAAAGGAATGTGTTAGTTCTGTCTTTATCATAAACTGAGGGAAGTTTTTCTTTGCTCTTCTGTTGGTGTTGAGAGTTTTGTTTGGTTTTGTTTTTAGTTTTTTTTTTTTTTTGTTGTTGTTGTTGTTTTTACCAGAGTGAGGATATTCTTTCTTCTCTCTGTTTTACTTTCTGAAACTCATAAGGAGTTCAGTCAAAGATGGAATACAGTGAAAATTCCACTTAGGGCACGTTTTCTCCTTGTTCCACAAACCTGTCTTGGACTGTACTCAAATTGTTGTACTCACAGAAATGCCCATCTTCTTCACCCTTTTCTACTCATCATATAATCCTGTTGCAGGAATATGTTGTCCTCCCACAACCCCCAGAGTCTTCCAGAGTACGGCCAACGCCCACTAAATGCACTTCTCTTCCCCACTGGGATGCTACATAATTTAGCACTTAGTTCTGTATTATATTATACTGTCTTGTAGATTTTTCTCTTGTTTGGTGTTTATGAATCTTGTGCCTCTGATTAGATTAAGCCTGTTTGGAGCAAGACTTTGTATTCCTTTTAACACATAGTGGGCTTTATTGTGTACTTGAGTAGGATAGTAATAGGACAAGTCTTTAGTCAAGGATGATCATTAATTTCTAGCTATGTTACCTTGGGAAAGGCAGGAACTTTTATTTGATCATCAATAACATAAAGTGATTGTCTAACAGTCTAGCTGTAAAGAATCAAGATAAATACGATTATAGATATGAATGATAGTATTTGCATATTGTAAAGAACTTTTCTTATGTGAAAGATTATTACTGATTCAGACACAGAACAAACATATATTGAGCATTCACAGTGTATAGGTATTCCTCACTCCTGGGCTTGCTTTTTATAAAGGGTGAATAGGACATGCCCAAGTGGATTTTCTGTGAGGACAGAAGGGCTTCTGAGGCAGAGGAATAGCTTGGGCAAGAGTAGGAGGAAAAGAGAGCAGCCGTTGGCAGCAGGTCACTGTGGCTGAAGCAGAGTGTTCTTCGTGTACATTAGAACAGAGTGGGAGGAAGTGAAGCTGGAGAGGCAAATAGACCAAAAAGAATATAAGGACTGTGGGCTTTTTTTCCTAAAGGTCAAGAGGATTTGGGTCAGTGACATGATCAGTTTGCATTTGAAAAGTATTATAGTTGGTGAAGAACCAAAATTAGAGACAGCAAAAAAATTGGGAGATTTTTTGAGTAATTTAGTGAGGAGATGATAAGAATTGAGATTGAGGTGGTAGGAATGGGGGGGGGGACTCTGTTAGGGCCAGAATTGGCAGGTTTTGGTGATAGAGGGGCTGAAAACAAAGAGGCCAGGATGATGCCTAGTGTTTGATTTGGTGGGTTCTTCTATTTATTGAAGTCTGGAACACAAAAGAAGAAATATTCTTTTTAAGAAACAGGGTGGATGCTGAAATCAGTTTTGAATCTGAACATCTGCCAGACCTGACATTTGCATGGGGCTCTCTGGTAGGCCAAGCCCAATCTGTGAGCCTGAATCAAAGATCTGAGACAGAGGCTATCGGATTACGTATTCTGTCATTGAAGTTGAAATGTGAATGATTTTCTCCAGGGAAATTATATGGAATGAGAAGAGAATCAAGACTGGAACTCTGGGATACAGACATTCACACTGGAGGAGGATAGCTGGTAGTGGAAGAGCCCAAGAGACTAAAGGAGAGTAGCCAAAAAAAGCAAACTGAAAATCTAGAAAGATCAATAAAAGACCCCCAACTCTTTGTGCATGCACATGCTGGAGATTGAACCCAGGGGCACTTACCCATTGAGCCACATCCCCAGCCCTTTTTAATTTTTTTTTAGTTTGAGACAGGATCTCACTAAGGCTTAAGGCCTCGCTAAGTTGCTGAGACTGACTTTGAACTTGTGATCCCCCTGCCTCAACCTCCCAAGTCGCTGGGATTACAGGCATGTGCCACCATGCCTGGCAAGAGCCCTTACTCTTGAGGAGTTCATGTTTGATATTCCCTGATGCACATCATAGTTCATCAACTGTTTTATTAAAGTTAATATAATAGGACTATTCTTTACTTTGTTAACAGCACAGAAGTTTCCTTATGTTTATCGATTTTTCACAGACTCCATTTAGGGCAATAATTCATATAAAATGTAACTTCAGAAGTTTAAACAGTAGTGATACTGCAAACAAATACTGTGGGTTTTTTTTGTTTTGTTTTGTTTTTAAGATGGCTAAAAGTTAACTTAGTAAATGTCAGAGGTAAAATAAATATGTCCACTTCCTTAGAAAGTCTGGTGATACTCTGTTCTTTGGATCTTAGTTTGTTGTATCTTACTCATTCGCTCAAATATCTAACTAGACTAGCTTAAATAAGCCAAGTCAATATTTTAGCATATTGCATTAACTATACTTTCTTTTACTAAGAGTAAACTAGCTTTTTAAAATGTTATGCAGTCAAGAAATCATAAAATATTATTGAAAAGCACTGAATATCCCATTTATTTGAACTTCTAACTAAACCTCTGACTCACAAACTTAATTGTGGAGAGAGGCATATTATTATGATACATAAGCATTGACTGAGCTTGGGAGGTCTTTCTGTATCTGAGTCTAAATATTTTTAAAGTACTATTAGAATATAGAATTCTTCAAATTATTGAAGGAATATTGAATTAAAAATGAATAGTTTCTTTAATTTTTTTTTAGTTGTAGGTGGACACACAATATCTTTATTTCACTTTTATGTAATACTGAGGATCAAACCCAGTGCTGCCTTACGTGTGTTAGGCGAGCACTCTACCACTGAGTCACAACCCCAGCCCAAAAGTGAATAATTGTTGGAGTGTTATTTAAACACCTGAGCCAGGCTTGGTTGTGCACGCCTGTAATCCCAATGGCTTTGGAGGCTGAGGCAGGAGAATCTCAAGTTCAAAGCTGGCCTCAGCAACTTAGCAAGGTCCTGAGTAATTTGAGAAGATCCTATCTCAAAAGAAAATATAAAAAGGGATGGGAATGTGGCTCAGTGGTTAAGTACCCTTGGGTTCAATCCCTGGTAAATTCCCCTCACAAAAAAAAAAAAAAAAAAAAAAAAAAAATCTGATTACTTGAAGTCAAAATAAGGTAAATTTATTAGAGGTCTAGAAATAAGGTTTTGAAAATAACTTTTGAATTTTGACCTTATGTTTTCTAGCAAGATTTTAAATAGATGTTGAAAAACAAGTATGATATCTTTGGGGGAGTTTGAGCCTTTTAAAACTGAGGCAAACAAAGTGGCTTTCCAAGTCTTGGTAATGATTAAGTCCATTGTTTCCAGTAAGGCACACCATGCTCAAAAGACAGAGTTCACATATTAAGCTGGCACAGTGCCTCGCCCCTGAAGTCCCAGCCAATGCAGAAGAATTACAAGTTTCAGGCCATTTCAGGCAACATAGTGAGACCCCCATCTCAAAATAAAAAGGATTGGGGGTGTGGCTCAATCCCCAGTACCAAAAAAAAAAAAAAAAAGTTCACATATTAAATATCTGACTAACTTTACCTGGACCATTAGAGCAGTGTTGTTAAAACACATCAAAAAGATTTACAGATCTGTCTTCAGCATGTTCTTCTGTCTTATGCTGCCTGACATCTCCCACAGTGTCAAGATTTCTTCAACTCACGGTGGTGCAACACGACCCCATTGTCTTTAGTGAGGTCAGGCAGCAACATGGTTATTGGTGAAACTTGTGCTATGCACATAGCTCAGGTCACACCAGGACAAGACTACCTGACTTCAGCCACCTGCTCTGTCACAGACGAGCTGCTAGAAGTTGAATAAATTAGACAAAACCCGGAAGGTTTAAATTTCCTCATTTGAAAAATAGAAATAATAAAGTAAACCCTCGTGGGGTTTAAGAGTTTAAATGAAATAATCCATATAAAGTACTTAATTGCTTAGCATAGCATCTAGCATGAAGGAAGCAGGGTCTAAATGCCAATCAGTAGAATTATTGTCATTAGTCCAATATCAGTGGCAGTATGCAACCATGCTTCCCAGGGGTCTGCAGACCAGTGCCGGGCCACAGCCTTACTGTTGGTACCTGAATGACAACAAGCCATGTCACTAAACATTCTGTGTACTTCAGCTGCCTTTTTTTTTTTTTTTTTTTTTGGTATTGAGATTGAACCCAGGGATACGGAGCTCTACCACTGAGCTCCACCCCCAGATCTTTATATTTTGGGGGACTGGGTCTCACTAAGTTACCCAGACTGGCCTCAGACTTGTTATCCTCCTGCCCCAACCTCCAGAATCACTGGGATGGAAGGTGTGTGGCTCAGCTGACTTTTCTGATAACAAGGTTTTTTTTTCACTGAAGGAAGCCATGAGCTGATTTACATCCTGGTGAAGGCTCCCTGTCTCCCACACTGCACTTTGAGTGGAATTTCCATGGAATATTGGACCCATGATCCCATCCTCCAAAAAAATAAATCCTTTTATTCTGGAAGACAGTTACTGTTCACTTTTAATGCCTCATTGACCTTCTCTTTTCTAAACCTTATCATTATGGATTGTAAGTATATTGCCTACTCTTTAGCAAATATTTATTGATCATATAGTCTGTGCAGAGCCTTATGTCTAATTTTGTAGGAGTTGCAGAGCTGGCTTAGAAATTCATCTTCCTTTCAGGAAGACTCCCATAAACCCAGGCCAAGAGGAAGATGTGAAAATCTGGATAAATGTATGGAGTACATGCAGTGTTTGCAGTAGTTTTACAGCTTGGTTCCAAAGGTTTCCTTTTGCTAAGCTGCTCCCATAAAAGGATAGAATTAAAAACTTTTTCAACATTGTACTATCATAATAGAATCAGCATTCATGTTAGCAAGGTAGTGTTCGAATTGCCTGGAAATCTGTAAAACTATGAAATATCTGACTTTTTAGCTAAATGATAAAATTATAAATTTTTAAGATTAGTCTTATGGAAGATGCATCATTAGAACTGTTTTTAAATCACTGACTCTGTTTGCTCTTATATACAACATGAATAATTAATAATGTATTGCTCTGTAGAATTTGAAGAAACATTAAATAGATGTTAAAATATTTATCAAGTTTTTATAAAAATTATAGCTTCTTCAAACAATACATTAGTCAAACAGTGCTAACATGAATTTGAGAATCCTAAAAAAAAAGAACAACCTTTCTAGACAGAAAATAATATGTGTGTGTGTGTGTGTGTGTGTGTGTGTGTGTGTGTATTATTATATATTCCCTGTGAATTAGATCATGGAATGGACTTATTTTTACTGTCAGTTGGAAAATTATTTAAATGTTAAAGTTGAGAAATGTTGTTTAGTTTTTAGTATTTCTTCCATTTGTGGGGTTGTGAAAATGGACTTCCTGGTTTCTCTTGGTGTACCTGTTCAAAACTACTTCCACGATGCCATTTGCCTTAAACTGCCATCAGCTCTCCTAGAAGTTGATCTCACTAAGAACTTTAAGAAAATCGAAGGTGGGTCTTATAAATGAAAAAGGTGGGTCATATAAATGAAATATATGGGTTTCATTTAATATGTGAACTCTTTCTTTAACCCACCTATAGCTAATATTAAAGAGTAAAATCAAATTTAAGGAAAAATTGTAAAGAAAAGCAGAGTGAGTAAAAAAAAAAAAAAAATGATCAAGAACTAGCTCGGTGAGTTAGGGACACTTACATAGGACATAGCATCTTACCAGAGCATATAGGTCTTTTGTGGTGTGACCCATCTCATGTTTGAACTCATTTCTGACAGTCTTTCTCTCCTATTATGTAGCAGCCAACTTTTGCTTCTTTTAGCTACTTGTCTATAAGAGTCTCTGCACATTATGGACAAAGAATTTCCGCTTCACACCCCACTGCCCTGTCAGCTCCATGAGGCTGGAGCATCGCTGTGTGTCATGCTGTGTGTTTCTGCAGGTCACAGTGCAAACACACAGCAGGAACTCAAGTACTGGTTGAATTAGTTGATGAAAGACCTGGAAATGTAGGTATCGCAGATGAGAAAACTTGAGCATGGAGAAATCCAGATGTTTGCTTTAAAGGCATAAAATCAGCCAGGTACAGTGGCACACCCTTGTAATCCTAGCTATGTGGGAGGTGGGGGCAGGAGGATCACAAATTCAAGGCCAGCCTAGGCAACTTAGTGAGGCCCTGTCCTGAATAAAATTTAAAAAGGCTGAGGATGTAGCCCAGTGGTAGAGCACTTGCCTAGCATGTGAGAGGCCCTGGGTTCAATCCCCAATGCACAAAAAAAGGGAAAAAAAAAATCCCTAAAGATTGTAAAATGATTCCTTTGTTATTCAACAGCCTATAATTTCTAACCGAGCCCCATTATATTTAGGTTTAAGACTGGAAATTACCAATGAAGAAGCAATAGCTCCAATAATAGTCAAAGTAAAAATACAGATAACCCCAAACAAACAAAAACAAGTTAGGGAATGATAGTAAATGGTCCACATCCTCGGTGCCAGTAGCTTGGTGCCCTGAACATCAGTGCTGCTGGATCAAGTGGTACCTGTCATGGTATGAACAGCTTCGTTTTTACACAGTAACTCTCCTGAAGTGATCGAGGAAAAAACAGCCTTAACAAACATTGAAAAGGAGTTAATTTGAGTTTTAGTATGATTCAGGGAAAAACCAAAAGCCTATATAAATATTCCAGTTTGCAGATGTGCCCAGATTTCAGGTGATAATATCCTCTAAGACTAGCAAGTCACTTTTACATCATCGATGAAAAGGCACAAAAAGTCACAAAATCCAAAAGCATAGTGAATTCCTGACAGGAGTGTTTTGAACTTGGTTCATCAGCACAAGATTCCTTGAACTTGGAGAATAGTGAGGTGACAGCAGTATAACTACGCAAGACAGCTTGAGGTGGAGAGGTGAAGGAGGGAAGGTAGATAGCCTGGGGAACGGTAAGGGATAGGATTCTGAGAAAGTTTAAAGGACTTGGTGACTGATGGAACATGGGACAACCTGGAAAACTTGATAAAATGTCACTGAAGTGCCATCATTCATTCAGCAAATACTCATTAAAGCTTTGAATGTGCCAGCATCGTGGCTCGTTGTGAATATGATGAGCAAGGGAGGCACAGACCCCTCCCTGGAGCCTCATGCTGGTGGAGGACACAGGAGTGAACAAGGGGGCTATGTACTGCGTCAGGCGGTGATGTTGAGGAGAAGACCGCAGCAGCTGAAGAGGACGGGAAGGGGGTCTGGGCAGCCAGAAGTTGGTCAAGTTTGGGGAGGCCTTCCTGAGCTGCCACGGATGGAAATCTCCGTGAGGGAGCTAGCCACTGGGTATCTGAGGGAGGAGCACTTCAGAGCAGGAAGAGTGAGCATCAGCTTCCCGAGGTGACGTGATGGCGCTTGGGGCTGGAGAAGAGTGAGCTGGGCAGCCCACTGTTGGCAGCTGGGGCAGGGGGCAGCGGGACTAGATCACGCTGGACCCCTTGATTCCACTGAGGATTTAGGTTTTTCCTTGAGGCAAAGTGAAATGGGAAGCCATTGGAGATTTTCACATTGACTTTTAGCAGGATCATTGCTGTGCGGAGAATTTGAAAGGGGCTAAAAGAGGAGATAGGAAAGGAAGCCATTGCAGTAACCCAGGTGAGAGAGGATGGAGCTCAGACCAGGCATTCACAGTATAGCTTATGGGGCCCTTGGTATTTTTTGAAGGTAGAGCCTATGTGATGGGGTGTGTTAGTTTTTTACTATTCCTATAATGAATTACCATGAATTCAGTGGTAATTATTGACTTTCAGTTCTTTAGGTTAAAAGTCTTCACTAGATCAAGGTGTCAAGAGGGATATGGTCCTTTCTGGAGACTTGAGGAGAATCCCTTTTCTTGCCTCTAAGGGCTTCCCAGGTGTTCCAGGACTGTCTCCTGGTCTCAAGGTCCCTCGTCACATTCTTTGCCATGCAAAGAACATTCCGGATTCACATGTTCCAGAGATTAGGACATTTTGGAAGCCATTATTCTGCCTACCACATCATCTGAAGATCGAATGTGGGTTCTGAAATTTTAAAAATCTAGGATAACTAAATATTTTGACCTGAGCAACTGAAAGATTTAACAAACAGATGGTGGGGAAGATTTGTGGCTTTGGGGTGGATGCTGGGAGCTCAGTTTCAGACATGCAAAGTTTGAAATGCCCATTAAATAAATATCCAAGCAGAAGATAATGTAGTTGAATACATGAGACTAGAGTTTAGGGGTACAGATCTTAAGGACATAAAATGGGAGGTAGGCAAGACTGCTGAGGATTTGATAGGTGTGATGAATCCATTGTATTAAATTGAACACAGGGAAAAAAATGCAGAAGAGCTATATGTTAGCCAGCTTTTTCATCATGTGACCAAAATACCTGACCAGAACAATTTAAAAGAGGAAAAGTTTATTTGGGATTCACAGTTTCAGAGGTCTCAGTCCACAGATGGCTGATTCCATTTTTCTGGGCTCAAGGTGAGGCAAAACATCATGGTAGAAGGGTATGGAGGTGGGAGGGGCAACAGGGAAGATGTACCTTTCCAGGGCACATCCCTAGTGACCCACCTCCTCTAGCCATGCCCCACCTGCCTGCAGTTACCACCCAATCTATCAAACTAGGATGGACTGATTAGGTCACAGCTCTCGCAACGAGTCATTTCACCTCCAAATATTCCTGTATTAACACAGGAGCTTTGGGGGGACACCTCACATCCAAAGTTTTAACAAGATACATCCAACCATAAACATAAAATGTTACTCTGGATCAATTTTACAATCTTGTTTCACTTAATCCCTTGAAAATTTTGTCCTTCCTTTTCTATGAACTATATTTCCAGAATTATCCAACTAGCCCTAACATATATAAATGACTAAGACATGATTTCATCTGGAATCAGCTTCTAATTCTGTCTTATTGAGGTTGTCTGTTATTTAGACGTATTTTCATGGATGCCCATTTGAGAGTTGTAATAGATTCACTTCAAAGGGCAGTCACTGACAAACTGCAGTACGTGTAGCATACACAAACGAGAGCTTTGAAAAGGAGTGAATGTCAGTCTTTTAGATTCAAAATTTTTACAGTGGAATCTTTATACTGGTAACAGAACAATTTTCATTAAATTTTGTTTTGAGTGATTTATAACCAACCATATTATTTGTTTTCCTTCTTTTGGTTGGCACTATTAAATTTGCCAAAGCAGGACACGGACCTCTTGTACATTTTTAATGACCTTTGGGTGGTGGGGGAGGGGGACTTTTAGCCTGACTTAGTCCATATGCAGGACTAATGGAGAGAGGTGTGTGAATATCAGTGGAGTTGGTGGGCCCAAAAACTCAGCCTCCATGGGTCTCAGCCACTCCCCCTTCCAAATCGAGAACCCAAATGGCATAGCAACAAAAAGTTCCTTGGACTGGCTGAAGGGCGTTCCAGAGGCTGTGAACTTGCTATTTTCATCTCAGACTCATTGGATTCTATATTCTGCCCTTTGCGGACTTAAGCATTACAGTTACACCTGTCTGACAAGCCTGTGTGGTATCTAGTGTGCCCGTGAGTGGGGCAGGTTAGAAGAGCCTCCCTAGGAAGGCAGGCTGACCACAGGGTGGCACGGGCACTGAAGCCCTGGACAGGAAGGACTCTGGGGCAGCAGTGTGGTTTTGACCCTGTTTATTTCAGGGAAATCTGAGGTCATCATCCTGTTGTAGAAACTAATATAATGGTGACCCAGCATCATTAAGAAAAATTTAAAGTGTGCGTGTACTTTCTGCAGAAGGTAGAAGTTTGGTTGTCTGCTGCTGCAGGAGAGACTACCCTGGAACATAGCAGCTTACAATGAAGTTGACCACCTGTTGTCTCTCATGTGTTTCTTTTTATGTTGAGTGGGCTCCCAGGGGTGCCTTTCTTCTCAGTCTGGTATTGACTGGGGTTGCAGTCATCTGCAGACTTGATGCAGCATCTTCAACAGCCCATTAGCACAGTGGGAGTCTGTGCTGTCAGCCGCTGTGGCTTGGGCATCTCAGAGTCATAGACGATTGCAAAACGGAGTGTTCCAAGCGAGGGGTCCCTTGGAAGTGATTCAGCGTCACTGCATTCTTTTGGGCCTAGTGAGTCACAGGGCCAGCTCAGGTTCTAGGCGAGAGGAAATCACTGCACTGGAACAGTGTTAAGGGATGGTGGCCCATGTTAGTTCCGCTGTGTTAGTGCAGTGAGGCTGAAGTACAATGTGTAACCAAGGGCTGGGGGAGCCGCTGGTCTCTAGAAAGAGGTCTGTTCAGAACCTGTGCCTGTTCCTTGAAGGTTCAAAGGGTCCCTGCTTTATATGACTTTCTTATAATTACAGGATTATTATACTGAGGGAGTTTTAGAAATTAAAATAAACATTTGGTAAAAATAAAAATAATCATTTTTTTTAAGGCAAAACAGTTAAGAAATAGCAGCAAAATAATACCTAAGGCAATCATGGATTGTAATAGCAGTTTAATTTACATGTAGTATGAAAACCCTTTGAAGGGACTCTAATCAGAACAAAAATAAATAAATATAATGCTAAATTTCATCTTGTCTTGGCAGTCTAATGTTCTGGCTGTTGGATACCATCTTGAAGTCCATTTGTCCAGGGATGTGAAGCCACATGTTTCCTACAGCTGGTCTGTGTCTCACACCACAGGGGCAGCGAGATCTGAAGTGAAGCCATGTGTGGTGTTTGTGTCACACACCATTATAATTCCATTTTAATTGTGAAACAGTGGCTTTCAGAATGAATTTTTAAGAACTCTACCTGCATAGAGCTAAAAAGTCCTTCTCCTCCTTTGGTTCTTAGTTTCTCCCTCTCAACTTGCTCATGTGTAAGGTTATGAAAGTTCTACCTTGGGCTGGGGATGTGGCTCAAGTGGTAGCGCGCTCGCCTGGCATGCATGCGGCCCGGGTTCGATCCTCAGCACCACATACAAACAAACATGTTGTGTCCGCCAAAAACTAAAAAATAAATATTAAAAAAATTCTCTCTCTCTCTCTCTTTAAAAAAAAAAAAAGTTCTACCTTGTTCTTGCTCCCACCCAGATGCGCGCGCGCGCGCGCGTGTGTGTGTGTGTGTGTGTGTGTGTGTCCCCTAATCTGTCGATCTAAGCCACAAAGGCAAATGTTTCCTGAGTGACTATTCCCTGGAGCCCCACTTGGCTAATGGAGAGGGCTTTTCTCGCCTTTGGGGACCAGCTAGTCCTTTTAGCCCCTGGCTCTACTGCCTGAAGCAATAGCTAAGCCAGGTGGTTGTGAAGAGAGAAATTAAATGAAAGCATATCACGGACTGTATTTTACGATTTGTTCTTTTTTCTTTTTTCTTTTTTTTTAAGAGAGAGAGAGAGAGAGAATTTTTTAATGTTTATTTCTTAGTTTTCGGCGGACACAACATGTTTGTTTGTATGTGGTGCTGAGGATCGAACCCCGGCCGCACGCTCGCGTGCTACCGCTTGAGCCACATCCCCAGCCCTTGTTCTTTTTTTCTTGAGTTTTCTAAGTCTTTAATTTTTACCTGGTTAATGTGAGAAGGGACCCCTTTCGTCCCCCAACAATGCTGATTGGATTTTTTCCCTTTTTTAATCACAGTGAGTGTGTGGAGGAAGAAAGACCACTTGCCTGACAATGGGGGATAAGTTTCTGGTGCACCTTACCATTTCTTAGGTAATTTCTCTTCATTTAAATTAGAGGTTGCCCTCTGTTAGCTCTTGGATCTGACATGTTGAGCTGAAGATCCAAAAATCTCAAGAAATATGCAGGAAATTTCTGATTTAATTAAGCAAAAGACCTTATTAGTGAAGCTGGTATAACCACACATGAAAAGAAAGAAATACCTTCACTTCCCTCACTTTACTTTCCAAACTGGCACAAACAAAAGTAAAATGAAAAGCTTTTTTAACCTCCTTTCTTTAAACTAGAGGATTTTTGAATAATAAGAGACTTCTGGAAGCCCACATCAGGGGAACCCTCACCAGGCCTTCACAGCTCTCTTTTGTCATGGGATTAGGTCACCAGTGATTGATCAGCCGCACCCCCACCCCACAGCTTTCCATTGGCCGTGAGGGCAGGCAGAGAGGCCTGTGACAGCTCAGGCCGAGAGCACCAGGCCTGCTGGGGAGTCATTCTCCAAAATGGCCAGGGAGAAGTTGCAGCCCACTAACCTGTAAGAGCCAGCCAAAATTGTTCATGGTCCTTTAAGCAAGTGGCAGAAATGACAGACTATAGCAAGTTAGCTCAAAAAATCTTGCTTTTTGTTTGAATGCCTGTAGTTTCTAACTTCTCATTTGTATGCCTGATTTTGCATTCTTTTTCGTGTGTTTATTTTTCAGCATGGTTTATTGACAGTCATTTGACATGTGAAGAGTACTGAAGAGGCCAGCACAGTGGGTCCACAGCAAGAGGAACTGGTGCCGGCTTGAGGAGTTTCACTTGCCAGAAACCTGGGACTGCGTCTTAGGGACGGGGACGTCCCGGGGTGTTAGGAGGCTTTCAAACCCTTTTGCAATGGGTTACTGAGAGGAGAAGCTCGGTTGGGAGTGTCGGCTGCCTGAGCTCATTGGTGAACAAGATGGAAGAGGAAGAACTGGAGTGTCCAAACTCCACCTCGGAAAAGCGCTATTTTCCTGAATCCCTAGATTCCAGCGATGGGGATGAGGAAGGGGTCCTGGCCTGTGAGGACTTGGAACTGAACCCTTTTGATGGATTGCCATATTCATCGCGTTATTATAAACTTCTGAAAGAAAGAGAAGAGCTTCCAATATGGAAAGAAAAATACTCCTTTATGGAGAATCTGCTTCAAAATCAAATTGTGATCATTTCAGGAGATGCTAAATGTGGCAAGAGCTCTCAGGTGAGTAACCTCTACAAAAACAATTTGCTTTAGGTGTTGTGTGTAAGAGTGTGTGTGTGTGTCTGTGTGTGTGTGTGTTTAATTACATGTCACAGCATAGTGTTCTGCTATAATAACAATAATAGCTAAAACAAAAAAGCATCAGCAATTCAGATATCATAATTAAGTCAACTTATTTTATTTTACTAATGACAACTGAATAACAGTTAATACTTGTATGGAAATTGATTATGTTTAGTTAATCCCTGAATTATCTTTAGAATAACCCATTTAAATTATCTTATTTTGCATGTTATATTTTAAGGCATGGTAGGTGTTATTTGCCCACCAGGGGATTAACTGCTACATGTATGTGCCCAGGGTTCTGATAATCAAAATGTGTGGTTGTGCTGGTTGGTGAAGCTGGTTCAGGATAATCAATACACCAGAGTGGCATATTTTGGCTGGCATGTTCTGACCTCCTACAGTCATATTTTAGCCTGGTTTGTTCTCAGCCCAAAAACTAAAGAGTTAATGAATCTTTACTGACCAGGTTGCTACTGCTGTAATGGAACTTTGAGTTTTGATTTAAGTGAGAGCTATGCTTCACTCTTAAATTATAGATATTTATAATGAAAGAATTAGAATAGAACACAAAAATCATCTGAAAAAAATCTTTTAAAAACCTGTCATTTTAAAAAAATGTTTTTAGTTGTCCATGGATGTTTATTTTATTTATTTATTTATATGTAATGCTGAGACTCGAACCCAGTGCCTTATACATACTAGGCAAGAGATCTACCACTGAGCCACAACTCCAACCCAGCCCAAGTCATTTTTTAGATGACAAACTGTAGCTAAGAAGAATTTGATGATTGGCTGTCTCATGTCATGTGGCTTTCTGAATTGGGATGAAAAGAATACTCTCCACTCTACGGAATCACTTCCAAGTTGTTTGTGACTGCTGGCACCTACTTGTTTTTAAATGTAATTAGGAGAGGAGGTGGGATAATAAGTGTTTTTAATCTGGTTTATAACTGCCAATATCAAGAGTATATTATGTTATGTTCATGATAAATTATTGTTATAACGGTTGATTTCAGTTCACCACAAGAAGCTAATTGTCATGAAGGTTCATTTCCAAGTCTTCAGTAGAACTAAATGAATATAATTTTCCTGGTTATTGTGAACAAATGGCAAGTTTTAAATTTTTTAAATTTTATGTTGCAGTTAATTAAGACTTATAAAAAATAAATTCCCAATAGTACAGAGATTTTTCATATTTTATTCACTCAGATTCCCCAAGAATAATATTTTACTATATTTGATTTATTATTCTCTCCCTCCCCCTGCCCTGTTACACACACACACACACACACACACACATTTTTATGCTGAAAGTTTGAAGAACTGGTTGATCACACAATGCCCTGTGCCTCCAAATACTTCAGCAAGTACTAAAAAACAGAGCATAGTCACAATGTAATTATTCAAACAGGGAGTGTACTGCTGACCTCTCATTATTATCTAATTTCTAGTCATTCACATTTAATCAATTTTCTACCCATGGGGGAAAATTATAAATTTATTTTAAAAAATTGTTTTCTAGTTCAAAAATCCAATCCAAAATTGTGTTGTAATTTCCATATGATTTAATTTTTTTCCTTGAGTCTGTAACAACACCTCAGCATCTCCTTGTCCTTCATGACCTTGACTTTTGTGGAGAGAGATCTTATGTGGAACTTCCCCTGTTTGAATGATCTGGTATATCCCCAGGGTTGAATTCAGGTTCTGCCTTTGTGGCAGGAAGACCACAGAAGTGCCCCGTGACCCCTCTCAGAGCGTCCTATCAGAGGCCTAACATGTGGCTTCTTCCCAGCTGGGGGTGTTACATCTGATCATTGATGAGGTGGTGCCTGCCTGGTTTTTACTGTGGCGCTACTGTCCCCCTCCTTACTCAGGAGGTCTGTACTTGGAGGCCACTGTGACGCATGCTTCTCGGCGTTCACCTCCAGGTCTAGTGTGACTTGCTGAGGCTGACCTTTCCAAGACCGCACTGGTGGTAGCCAGATGATGATTTTTCTCATTTCAACATCCCTTCTACATTTATTGTTTAGAATTTATCAGCTTTCTCTTTTTGTCATTTATTTAATTATTTATGTCAGTGCAGACTCTTATATTTTTTATTCTATTGATTATAGTTCATTACAAGGCATTCCAAAATACATAACAATTTCTTCTCTTAAAGATCACAAATTCTGACAGAAAACCCAAATAGTATATGGGAAATTTTAAAAAACTGTAGATGCAGGTTAACAGTTCTCAAATTCTGAGTATTCTAAGACTAAACAAGTAATAAAAATATTGTAAACAATGAGAGCTACATTTCTCATGGAGAAGGGAGTTACAAAAAATATGGAAATTGGGAGGGCTATGGTGGGCCCTCCCAATTTATTTTTGTTACTCAAATTGTCCCTGATATGCCCAGTGGGAACATCAAAGTCACTTCTGTGTCCTTGACTTACCTGCATCTGTCTCTAATACTTCTTTGCTTCTGGCCCAGTGAGATGTGCCAGGCTCATCCAGGATATTCCCTGTGCCAGTCTAGGCAACAGCCCTTCTTCTCAAGAAGACTGGTTCCTTTTAGCAGCAAGCTGCATTTAGAAACCAGGACCTGGACCCTAGCTGTGCCCACTGCCATTGGTTTGTCATTTCTTCAAAGCCCTCTTGGTGGATAAAGCAAGGAAAAAGTTTCTCTCTCATGTCTGTCTGTCTGTCTATCTCAGTATGAGTTCCTAGTGGGGCCTCCCATACCAGTTCAGCACCACAGGGCCCATCATAGCCCTCTCAATTTCCATATTTTTTTGTAACTCCCTTCTCCATGAGAAACGTGGCTCTCATTGTTTACAATATTTTTATTACTTGTTTAGTCTTAGAATACTCAGAGCTTCAGAACTGTTAACCCACATCTACAGTTTTTTTTTTTAATTTCCCATATACTATTTGAGTTTTCTTTTAGAATTTGTGATCTTTAAGAGAAGAAATTGTTATGTATTTTGGAATGCATTAATACCTAGCCGTGATTTCTCCCGATATTTTTAGCTTCCCAATAACTTAAATAAATCATGCCTGTTTTCTCTTCAGTGGGAAGGCAGCGTGTATCTTCAGGTTCAGAGAAATAAAAATTGTACTTAAATGATGAGAAATGGGTCTGTTCATTGGTTGTTTTCTTAATTCTGGAAATAGATTGGTTACTTATTTATTTTTAGAGGTTCTAAGACTATTTCCTTATTCCTCACAGTTTTAAAACCTTTCAAAGAAAAGCCTGTCTCCAGAGCCAAGTCTTCCAAAGGTCCTAAAAATTCCATCACTGTTTGGTGCAGATGTTATGGAGGCTATTTTATGACTGCCCTAGGGGACAAGAGGACAGTGTCTCATCTGTTTGTAGAGCCTTTCCCTATTACGTTTTTTTGGGGCAGGCTTGTGAAAGAGCCTGAAAGAAAGTGAAACATTTTTAGAACTATCTATTTTGCTTGCTTCTTCTCTAACTTGTCCTGAAATTCCCCACAAATGGATGGGTCAGTGAAGTGAATAAGCATGAAATGTCTAACATCTAACTTCAACATACCTTATATATAATCAGAGATATGATAAATCATGGTATAATGGTATATTAAGAATTGTAATGCAAAAATAAATTAAAAAATAAAAGATCGAATTTCAGAAGCTGGATGGCATAGAACATCTCCATCCTACTGACTGGGCGAACTTTCCCATCATTTTCTGCTGGTAGATTGTACCTGTATTCACCCCAAATCAAGATGTGTGTAAATTACGATACCCAGGGATGTGTGACCTTTGATTCAGAAGGGCCCCACCACTCTGTAAAGAGTTCTGTTGGGCAGGACGAGCCACCTTAGGCACAGGCACTCTGCAAGGACCCTATTGAAGGGAGTCACACTTTGGGGAGTTGGTGGTCCTCAGAGTCTCGTTTATCTTGTGAATTCTGTGATTCTGGTACTGAAATATGAGTGAGTGGTTGGGACCTTGGCACTTTGCCACAGAACTGGGGGCCCTAGTGACACCAAGCAAAGAAAGCAGAAAAGGAGTCTGGCCTCATGGACAGACTAGTGATTTAAAAATAAGGCTTGGGCCCTTTGGGACTAGATGTGTTGAAAAGAACAGTAGTAGTATCCTGTCTCACAGAGACAGGTCTTTTCTCTCACTTTCTTTATTCTTACTTAACCATTTTGCCATAAGATGTGGTAAAGCAATCTCTAGCTGCGGATGGACAGGCAGAAGGTTCTATACCATTACAGCTCACATGGATATCCTCCTGCACACCTCAGTGATAAGACCATGCTTGCTGCTTGCTGCTGCTGCTATATTCTAGTTCCCGTCTGGAGCTGGCTGCAGATTCTTACAGGAAATCTGCAGCCAACCCAAGGACCTTGGATTCTATCTCCCCCAGGATCCAGTAATCCAGCCTCTGTGCATGCTGCTCAAAGTCAGGAATGGAGCACCTTTGCTTCACTTTCCGAATTTGTAAAAGTTGCAGTAACTGAAGATGATCAAGGCTATCCGTGGATTGGGTTTTAGTCACCCGGGGGTCTCCTGTTTCCTATTCTCACAGCAGCAGATCAGCCTAAGTCCTAGCCATTTTCCTCCAGGTAGGAGGTGCAAGGCTGGGATGCACATTTTGGTCTCTGCTTAACACTGATTGCCTGCCTTGCAGGCTTCAGGGTTGGGACATAGGCTTTGGGGCATAGCATAAGACACACCTCACTGCTCTGGCTTGAACATATTTGGCATATCATACAGTACAGGAAACTGCATCTATAAAATGAATTGAGAAATTATTAGGCAAGCTTAGAAAGAAAAATTTAAAGTATTGATTTCTAGTTGGGGAGAGTTTCTAGGCCCAACATATAATCTTGGGACTTGTTTATTGCCAAAGTTGCCAGCAAGTTGCTTTGTAGATAAATTATTTTTTTCATATGTTAAAGGAGCAATTTCCTATTTTTATCACCACATTGCATAACTTTTGCTAAATGTTCAGTGCCATTTAAGTCACAAAATCGCCCAGGATTCAATGTTTCTCTGAAGACAGCTAAAGCCAAATGATTTGTGAAAAGACACAGTTAGCTGTACTTCCTAGTTCCCATAAAGTCAACTTGGTGACTAACCTGTCCAGAGTAACACTTCCTGATGGGGAATGTCTTCGAGACCTCTATCTGGTAGGTAATTCAGTAGTGAGAAGAGGAAGGTATTCTGAGGGACAGTGGAAAAGCTGCCGAGTGGCTACTCAGAGGAGAATTGCAGGCAGGACAAGGAGCACAGACACCAGCAGTAGGCTTCCTGTTAATTATGGCACAGAATTCCAGGGTTCCTTAAAGAGCTATAGCCTCAGTGTCCCTCAAAAGTAGAAAATATCCAAATTTCCAGCATTTGCTGCATCATAACTTTTTTAGGCCAATATTTGGAATTTGCTGAGGAATCAAACTTCAGAATGCACCTTTGCTTTCCTAGAGTGATTCCAAGACATGACAACATGCAGGAATTCTAATAGAGAGGACAGCTAGCTCTGTCTCATTCCTTTATATTCAGAAATGACCCTTCAGTTTGTATTCCCATCTCTTACTGTTCCTACCCACAAACAGTTGTTGCCCAAAGCGGAGACGCATCTTATGTAGTGAGAACCCTAGTGGAGTGTGTGCTCTGAAATTAGTTGTAATTTCTATACAGCTAGGAACTTGGCCACTAAACGTGTGTGTTCAGCCTTGCCCTAGATATTATCTGACATATGGAAGGACTGTTCCCATTTTATTTTCTCAAGTAAATAAAATGAGGGGATTGGCCTACATGGCTTCCAGAGATTCCTTTTAGCTCTGAAATTCTAGGATTGCCATGCCTTTATGTCTAGCTCTGACCTCTCTCTCAGGCCTGCTTCTCAGTTGACCTCAGGCAGCTCCACCTAATGTCTCTCATTGTCACTTAGTCAGGGACCGTCATACTGACCATCTTCCTGACAGTCCCAAAGGCCATCTCTTTTCCTTCCTCTTTTCCTGTCAATAGAACTTAGTATTATTATCTTGCTTCACTCATTTATTTTACTTTCTAGTTAACAGTTGTTACTAATTTATGCCATTACTCTGGGGTTTTATATTAGAAACCATGGAATATTTATTTTTTCTTCCTATGCATAATTAGTTAATGGGTACTGCCTATTTCTCCTAGGTTCTATTCTCTTGTGCTTAGTCCTGAGCCCAGCGTTTCTCTGCCTTCTTTTCAATTATGATGTCTTTATCATCCATCCATCCAAATATTTATTTTCCATGTGTCAGGTCCTCTATTAAATATTGAGGACGGATATAAATCATACATGTTCAGTTTAAGGATCTTCCAGTCTAGCGGGAAGACAAAGGTTCAAAAAGTGATTTTAATGCAGTTTTTCACATGAGTGCTATCTGAAGTCACTTTAAAAACTAAGGATTTGATTAGGATATATATATATAATGATTTTATTTTATATGACTATATTTTATAATATGAAATATTATAAAAATATATATTTTATAGTTCTATATTACTGGGACAAATATTATATAATCATGTATATTATATATAAATATATGTATATTTATATACTTGTCCTATTTATATATATTTATATTTGTTAAGGAACGAGGGAAACAAAATGTTATGTGAATTCTCAGATTGATGATTGTGAAACAATTCTAGACTGTAGAATCATCAAATTTTAAAATATTTCTGGAAAGTATAAGTAAGTAATTTGTTCATTTATCATACATTTATTGAGCACTAGGATAGTTTGGTGACCAAAACAGACAGATCTCTGCTCTCAGAGTTCAGAGTCTAGTTGGGGAATTGGGGGGTGGCAGCTCTGCCATGGTTAGGAAATACACCGGGATCTGATGCCTGGGAATGACGAAGCCCATGGAGCGCATGCCTGAAGGACAGCTCTCATCCATTCAACACATTCCCCCCACAGACAAGGGAGCTGAAGCTTGGGAGACTTGTGGCTGATGTGGGTCAGGTCAGTGACAAGCCAGGCCTATGCTGGCTTTGGCCCCGTAGGTGCTTTGTGATTTCCTGGCTCTGCCTTGATTTCAGATTTCCTGAGCACATCATCTTAAACCTGCTTCTTTCATAGAACAAAATAGACAATGAGTAGATAGTTACTAGTAATTTCAACCCATTGACAAGGCTGCCCCCTGTCTTCAGATGGAGGGAGTGCATTCTTTCTTAATACAAGTGAGGGCCTGCCATACTCACTCATCTCGAAATTACTAATATTTCAAATTACAGTGAGGATTAAAATCTAAGAATTCCACGATAAGACTAATAAATAGGAGACCTCAGATCATTAAAAATTCTCCAACTTTCAGATGCTTTAGATCTAGTTAAAAATACTCTTGGAATGATTTTTTTTAATGCATTTAAGGCAGAATTTATTGATAGTATCTTAAGATTGTAGCTTACAAATAAATTCAGTACTTTTCTGCTATAACAATTCTTACACAAATTAACTTGATAAAAATCAATTGATTCATAACACATTTTAGTAGCAGATTTTTTTTTTTCTTCCTGTGGTGCTGGGGATTGGACCCAGGGCCTTGTGCATGCAAGGCAAGCACTCTACCAACTGAGCTATATCCCCAGCCCAAATACAACACATTTTAGATAAAAGTATTTTCTAAGCAGCTTTGCTTTCCAAATCTATGTGGGAAACCATTTGTATTTAGATACCAAATTACCAGAATATTTTAGTCTTCATACCAGAAGAATGTTTGGTCACCCAGTTTACTTAGTTATTTTTATGATCATTTAAATTTAAAAGTAAATGCTTTGAGTTGCTCATTTTCGTTTAAATGCTATTTAATATTTACACTCTTAAAACATAATAGCAGATGCCAGAAGCTATATTTTTGATGAGGCTTTCTTATCACCAGAAGAAAATAATAATCTGTAAATAGATTAGCCTTTCAGAAATAGCTTAGGTTAAGAATATTTTTTTTATTTTTCTCTTTATTTTTGTCTTTCTTTGAGAGTCAAACTTAAATAGTTTCAATTTCCCTACTAACTCTGGTGTATTCTTAATTCATGACAGTGCATACATAATACAGCTTGATCAGAGTTCCATTTAAGAAGATTCAGTACAGTCCTTTGGTGACTGGTGAAAGAAAAAGTCCCTTAGAAGTCGGATCCTACTACAACAGAGCTGTCCCTGCTGTGGTTGTCGTGTTTGTCATAGTGGGAGCTGACCCTGTGTCATTTTTCCCTGTTAAGGTTCCTCAGTGGTGTGCTGAATATTGCCTTTCCGTTCACTACCAGCATGGGGGCGTGGTGTGCACTCAGGTCCGTAAGCAGACTGCAGTCCAGCTCGCCCTGAGGGTAGCGGATGAGATGGATGTGAACATCGGGCATGAAGTTGGCTACGTGATCCCTTTTGAAAACTGCTGTACCAGTGAAACGATCCTGAGGTTAGTTCTGGAGGCTTCATCGGCTCCCTGATGACCCTTGGCCTGGGCTCTGTGATCCTGGAAGAGCATTATTCTTACTTCTGTGGGTTGAGCATCTGGGGTAATAATAACTGTGTCTCAGTGTCCAGCTATGTCCCCACCTTGGCACCATCAGAGATTCTGTGTCAAAACTTCTTCCATGGCTCCCCATAATCCTCAGGAAAAAGTTGCAGCTTGTTAGGTTGGTGCCCAAAGACCTACAAGCTCATACTTGTAGAGCTCTGCCTGCTCATACGCCCACATCATCACCCGTGTGCCAGCTGTGGGGGCCTCTACGCTTCTGTGCGTTTAACCTGTGCTTCCCTATGCAGAGAATCCAGGCCTCTTGTGGGCATGGCTGTTTCCTCCCAGTCACTCAAGACTCAATGGGAGAGTCACCCACACCAGGAGGCTTCCTGACCCTCTGCTGACAGGAATTTGAAACCCTCTGGGCTCCTGTATATCAGCCTCCACCACACCCTTTCCATCTGTGTTCTGCAACTTTCTTTTTCAGTGTCTTAAGGCTTCCCAGGAGCCTTCTCTGTGGCTACTATAAGTTGTGGTACCTCTTCTTTGTGTTTAGCTTCCGTGTGAGATTTCTTTTGAGAAAAGGCTTCCGAGAGCTTGATACAAAGAAGAAAAGAGAAAAGGAAATAGGAAGTAGGAAAATTAGAAAAGTCACTGTCCTGGACCAGTGCTTCTTGAGCAGTTTTATATCATAGCCCTCATAGACAGTGAGAGTATCTGTCCAGCACCTCAAGGAAATGGTGGGTGCTTCTTGCAGCCAGAGGTGACCACCTGTAGGCTCTAGCTGCCCGGGTGCTGCCTGCCTCTCCAGGAACTGAGGGGATCTGCATATACTGGGATCTGCACATCCATAACCCACTTATGGGGCATGCCAGCGGGCCATGACATGCCATTTAGGCAGCTATGCTTCAGAAGAACAGGACAAAGATGGCTTTCTGCACACTCATATCCCCAACATTCAATCTGCTTATCCCACAGAGGATGCTAGCAAATTTGCTAGAGGAAGGAAATAGAATTGTTCTGGCCTAGCTACTGCTGCAGACTTGAATGTGGCTCCGTGTCCGTTCAAAAAGCCCATGTGACTTGTTTCATTTGTACTAAGCTGCTTTCCTGCAAATGTCTGTCATCAGAAATAGAAGACTTTGATTCAGGCTAGGGTCAAGCTATGGGGAATCTTCACACCAAAAGCACTCTGACTTGAACTTGTTGAGAACACATTACCTTAGTGATATAGCCCTGCTGGCCCAAGTCATCAAGTTAGTATTTCTAATAATATTTATAAAGTTCCTATTATGTAAATGGTGCATGACTGACAAGAAATGGAAACCTTCTCTGCCTCTTGGGAACTCACAGACTAGTTGCACAGTTAGACAGGCATGACATACAATGCTGAAAGAGGGAAGGAGCCCTGGGGGTAGCTTCATTCTTCACCTTTTACAGGTTAAAGTAGCCTTTTTTTTTCTTTTTGTACTGGGGTTTGAACTCAGGGGCACTTGACCACTGAGCCATGCCCCCAGCCCTATTTTGTATTTTATTTAGAGATAGGGCCTCACTAAGTTGCATAGTGCCTCACTCTTGCTGAGGCTGGCTTTGAACTCGTGATCCTCCTGCCTCAGCCTCCCTGAGCCACTGAGGTTACAGGTGTGCGCCACCATGCCTGGCTAAAGTAGCCTTTTGAATTGTCATGATTTTAATTAAATGATGGTTCTAAAGGTTCTGAAGTAAGTGCTTGTGTTTTTATATCTTTAATGCCATTTAGACTTTGAAAATTCTTTGATCAGCAAACCCTTGGACATAGTCATTTTAAAAATAGAATAATGGTTTTATCTTAATATGAAATCAGGTGTGTATGTGTGTGTGTGTGTGTTATTTATTTTATTAGAAAGCTACAAAGATGAGGGGCTGGGGTTGTGGCTCAGTAGTAGAGTGCTTGCCTAGCACTTTCGAGGCCCTGGGTTCGATCCTCAGCACCACATAAAAATAAACAAAATAAAACTATTGTGTCCAACTAAAAAATAAATATTTTTTAAAAAAGAAAGCTACTAAGATGAATAACTGGAAATCTAATCATATTTGAGAGTAGGTCAAGACATTCCTACCATTTAAACATCTATCACATATTGGACTTGCTTTTGTGAGATTATTCAGGGTGCAAAACTCAAGCATTCAATTCTGACAGCCAAAGGAAGGTCCACAATTTACATTAAAGTGTCCCTTTCTTAATAGGGACAAGAGCTTTGGGTGAGTGGGGCTGCGGTGCAAGGCACTCTGATGACAGCCTGCTTCAGCCGCTGCAGGTCTGCTGGGGCTCTTGCTGGCTGCTGGCCGCTCATGTTTTTGTATTTTCGTATTACAGCTCTGCTGCTGGGACCTGGGGCTTTCTCTTCACCCTGACCTCCCCCAAGCAGAGTCAGGAGACGTCCTGCTTGCTGTTGCTGTGAATGGGGTGCAGTCTTGGGTAGGAGGCGAAAACAATACCTTATTTTCCTCCTGGAGCTCTGTGCTCTGGAGGAGGCAGCGTGACTCTATAATGAACCTGTCCTCTGTGCTTCAGTTTCCTCATCCCTAAAATCGGATGACTGATGCACTGCTCAGAGGGGTACTGTGAGGCCTGGGTGAGTCCATATAGGGGACCCACGCATAGTGTATGTAGGTGGTAGCCATTTTGTAATTATAATTAAATTTCTAATTAGATTTTTATAATTGGAGCCAGATTCATTTTCCTGGGGAGGTATGCTAGCCATAATTTTGAATAAGCTCAGATTGAATTGCTACTTAAGGCAAAGGATTTAAGGTTGATTGTTGATTAGAGGAGGCAGTATTCTTCATAACTCCTTGAAAACTAATCCATCAGGCACATAGTGGGCCTCAGGAAAGCCATCTTATGTCCTCTACTTTGTTTTTTTGTTTTTTGTTTTTTGGGTTTTTTGATGCTATATATAACAGTTTCATTCTTTAAGCTTTTTTTTCTGGCCTTTTTTGAAAAAAGAAGATATCTGAATATTATATACCCAAAGTAGTCTTCTTGTAAAAGTGACACATGGATTTTAAATACTGACCTTTTCAGTTTTGAAAACTGAAAGTTCTCAAATTTCCATTAAGATCAAACTCAACATATAAAATTTTAGAAAATATTAATGTTAATAAAACTTTTAAATATTTTATCATATTCTTAGCATTTTTAAGTCTTAGGGGGTTTTTGTTTGTTTGTTTGTTTGTTTGTTGCAGTGTTGGGGATTGAACCTAGGGGCACTCTACCTACCTAGAATTATAGGGGTGTACCACGTCACCCAGCAGTCTTAAGAATTTAAAATTTGTACTGCATTTCCTGAAACCTTGGCAGTGTATCTATATGTTTTTCATGGTTATCAGTAACAGCACTTTTTAAAGCACTGTACACATAAATGTAAGAAATATATCTTTGAAATATATCCATGTCAGAAAAAATTGAAGATTTGTGTAGTAAGTTTTAGGGTGAGCCTTTGTGATTCCTTTAGTTTGATATGATCATCTGGAAGCCAGGCCTTGCTTGCTGAGTTTTAAATAGGTCACCCTCTTCTCTTTTTCTAATTACACCTATGTGTATTTATGTAACACACATGCCTCCTGTCTGACGGCAGTGCTGAGATGGGTTTTGCTGAAAAAGGAACAGAGATTCAGTTTCTATCATTAAAGAAGTAGCATAGATTAAAATGATTTGTTTTAAGATGAACCAATAACAAGATGGCATTGTATCCTACTAATTAACCTTAGCAAAAGGGGACCTGAAGGCCAAACTTTCCATGCCTACATTTGTTCATCTGTATCTTGAATAAAATGCAATGTTGAAGAAGTCAAAAGATACTTTCTTCTTTAAGTTTGAGGAAAGGAATGATTGCAGTTTGTCACTGCTCGTTTGGTAAGACACGAGAATACGTATGAAAAGGAAGGCCGAGAGGAAATGCGTTGATCCCACAGAGCAACAGAGAAAAGCAGGAACTTTATCCCCAAGATGTAGAGGCCAGGGAGGCAATCTGTAATTTAACAGTGGCATCAGACATGATAGGTGTTCAGGTTGAGATCTTGACTCTGTGCCTGGCTTTGTGACAGGGTGTTTAGCCTTTCTGAATCTCAGGTCCTCATTCATAAAAATGAGATGGTAATAAATCTACCCTGAAGATTTATTCTGAAGGTTAAGTGAGAAACCGTCTGCCCTGGACTGGCAGCTTGCCTGATACACTAGGAGCTAAAACCGTGTTTCTGTTCTTCTCTTTCTTCCTTTAAAGTGGTCAATTGAGAGCTGTGCCAGGGTCCCCAAGACCCACTAGGTATGATGATTTGCCAGGAGGATTCAGAATATAGTTTACTCACACCTAAGATGTATTGCAATCAAGATATATTTAGTGAAAGGATACAAAGCAAGACCGGCACAGAAAATGGGGTATGGGCTGAAGTTAAGAGGAAACCAGCATGAGCTTCTAGGAGTCCTCTCCCAGGGGTCACACAGCATAGTGAGTTGTGACGATATGCAAAGTGATGTCCTCCTGGGAAACTCACTAGACTCAGTGCCCAGGGGTCTGAATGGAGGATGGTCACATAAGCACCCTCTGCCTAGTACAGTGCAAGCTTCCAGACCCCCCAGAGGAAAGCACCAGGGCAGCCTCAGTCTTGTTGCTTGTGTGGTTTAGGCGCAGTGGGCCAGTGCTGTCAGTTCTGGGAAGAAAGGGTGAAAACCCTCCCCAAATCTGAGTTTCCAAATGCTAGTGAGAAAAAGCCTTGCAATCAGTCCTTTCTGAGAATAGCAGTCTCAGAACCATTATGTACAAAGACAAACAATAGCAAATACCTTAAATGGCTAGAAAATGTGTAAAATTGCTTTCTTTAAGCAACACATAGGTAAATATATGTCAGAAAGATACTTGAGTGACAGATAGGTTATTTTTTATTATTTTTAAAAATAAAATCCCAAGAACTGCTGAAAAAATCCATTAAAATCATTAATGATTCCTGCTGTCTCCAGGCATTCTGGCCAATTTGCATGCTGTTCTCATATGAAGATTATCTTTAGAGACTTGTGTTTGTTTAGTATTGGAGTGAGAGCCCAAGCTTATTGACGACAACATATTAGGGACACACTCCCACCGTGCACCGCCAGTGATGGAGATCTCCCTGTGGGAGCTGGCTGCGAGCCTGGAAAGCGTATGCTGTTACGGAGAATTCTCCCACTGATGAAGGGGAAGGGACAATGCCTACCTGGTGAGGGTGTTTTGTGGTAATGTTTTTTTATTTATAAAGCTTTGGGTCCATGTTAAACACAGCTCTTGTTACTATTTATAATAAGCATTTAGGCAGAAGTCTTCAACCTGCGATCGTCCTTAGAGAACCCATGAATATATATATATACAAACTGGGTGTAAATTTTCTTGATGTCTATTTTCCCATGTTGGAGGCCTGTAGATTCTACCACCTCAACAGTATCCTGGTCCCAGTGAAGATGTAGAGCCACTGATTTAAAGAAAAGGATACAAGGGAAAGTTCTCTGCATGACTTTCTTCAGAATATTCTAACTGTAATGTGCCTTCTTTACAGGTACTGTACTGATGACATGCTGCAAAGAGAAATGATGTCCAGTCCTTTCTTGGGTAGCTATGGGGTCGTCATTCTGGATGATGTCCATGAAAGCAGCATTGCCACCGACGTGTTACTCGGACTTCTCAAGGATGTCTTGCTAGCAAGACCAGAGCTGAAGCTCATAATTAACTGCTCCCCTCTCCTGGTCAGCAAACTCAGCTCTTACTATGGAAACGTGCCTCTCATAGAGGTGAAAAATAAGCACCCTGTGGAAGTTGTGTACCTTAGTGGGGCTCAAAAGGATTCTTTCCAGTCTATTTTACGCCTTATCTTTGAAATTCACCACTCGGGTGAGGAGGGCGACATTGTAGTCTTTCTGACCTGTGAGCAAGTAAGTAAGTGCTACTTTGACCCAGCAGTGTGTAATGAGGAATTTCATTTGGGAAGCTTTTAATAACTAACACACGGTTTCCATCTGCCGGGTAACTGTTTAAACATTGAGCTCCATCACACCTCATTCTTTGACACTTCCAAAGCCTTGGCAAGGGTAAATAAAATCTGCGCTGAGAGGGGAACAGGGAAGTGTTGCTGAAGTCACATGCTGTTCTGCAAACAGAAAGCGAGGCTGCGAGGTGCCTGTGGAAGTGATCTCCAGGCCAGCTCCCTGGCCAGGGCTGCCCGGCCCAGGCCTGCTGGCTTCCTCGTTGTCTATGCAGTAGACACACAGGGACTCTCAACTGCTCCCTGGTGCCCAGGCACATTTGTGGAGATCACAAATCTCACCTAAGCTCTTGGGATGGAGTTCAGCAGCAACAAAGTTCCCATAAATGTTCCTGTGACAGTGGGGTGCGAGACAGAAATGGTGGATTGTGCTCCCCAGAAGGCCATCTCCCTAGAATGAGCCTCCTTTACTTAAAGATGGAGGAAAAACCTTAACTTGGATTTCTTGCAAACTTCTCTTCAAAAGAATGCTTGGAAATGTACAGTTGAGCCTCTTTTCCATTTTTGGTAGCTTTTCTACAGCGAGTTGCCATTGGGGTTACTTCATTTTTTTATTGAAGCTACACTGACTCTTCGTTGATTCATGGGCAGAATCTAAAAGCCCCCAGATCACCAGAATCCCACCTCTTCTTAGAGACTGATTGCCTGGTCCTCTTCCCTTCAAATCTGTTCACTTAGAGAGTAAAAGTACTAGTTCTTAGACCATGACCCGAACAGATAGTGATTCTAGTGATTTAACAGAAACCGAGGAGGAAACTGTTCCCTGCAGGCTGTGTCACCTGCTGAAGAGAGGAGCATCTGCTCCTCTGTCAGAGCCTCTGCCTGCACATTCCTGTACTGCCAGGAAGAGCCCAGGAGAGTCCCTGCCTCTCAGAGCAGGAGGAACACTGGTCCTCCTAGCTTTGGGAACTTTAGACAGTTTTCTTACAACTTAAATGTTACCTGTTTCCTTAAAGAAAGTCACTTAGAATCTTAAATGTGTATGTTCTACAGTGTATTTATCAATTTTTTGTACAAAGATGATAAACATTCTCTTGAATAGTAATCCACCTACGAGAGTGATTTATTCTATTGTCATGTCCTAACCTTGCATGATTTAGGATATTCAAAAAAGTCCTCAGGAACATAATAAAATGACTAAGGAGGCAGAGAATCTGTGAAAACAGAGGTCCCCAGTGTCACTGAGTGAACCTAAGGAAGGGAAAAATGGCAACATAAGAAATCTAAAGCATATAGAATTGCCAGGTGAAAAAGCAGACCTGCATTTCTGCAAAAGGAGAAAGTGTAATTAAGCCTGGTGGGATGAACGGTTATCTTGTCTTTCAAGTACGTAAACAAAAATTTCAAAATGAACTTTTGAAAAATAAAAGCTTGTAACAGAATTGGAATGGTGGTCTTAAAGCATTTGATCCTTGTAAGTAACGTAAGCTATAAACTAACGGCAGCAGTGACTGTTGACCTGCTGGACTTTAGAAGGTAAACTTCACTGAGGCAGGTTGTGGAAACCGAGTCCACAGGATGCCAGACTGCCAGGGTATTTCTGTCAGGAAAACCTCAGTCTCACAATCTGAAGATCTTGAAAATTATATGCTAGGATAGCTGCCGGGTTTCTATTCTCGAGACTAAAAGGCTCAGGGGTCACTCCAGTTGAACTGGGCTAACTGGAGTGACTCCAAAGAAAAAAGTATTTGTGTCTCTAGTCGCTATGACGGCTCCTCTGACCTTAAGGGTCCAGAACGAGAGCGAGAGCACGCGCTGACTCCTTTTATTGAGAAGGGATTCAAATGAGGCAAGGGGTCAGGTTTCAGGGGGCTGAGTCTAACTTCATGATGTCCACTGTCAGCAGGTTGACGGACACCTGGGTAGGCCACACCCAAGGGCACAGTAAGAGAAGGACACACACACAAGGCACTGCCATGGAAGATTCTATCCTAAACAGGGCAAGGGGTTATATTACAAAGGAACAGGTGAGCGTAGCTCCACCCTTGGGGCTGTAGCAAGACACACCCATGCACGAGACCCAGACCCTCCAGCCTCGAACCCAAGAAGGGTGGGGAAAGCTCTGCCACATTTCTGCGACTGAGCGCGCCTCAGCACCCAGCCGGGGAGTGTAACTCAGTCACGTGTAAGGTTGGTCTCCCACAGATAGCTAGCTGCAGGGGGATTTTGTAGTTCTGGCCTCTGAGAGTAAGATCCCTGAAGACGCTGGAGACCCTCTGGTCCATAGGCAGTAGCTGCCGCAGTTCTGCTGACTCCTGCAGACCTTCCCTGGAAGCTGGCTCTTCCTGGTGATTCAGCCCCACAGTCCACCCAACAGGTGCAACACAGTGTGGTTATGGGCTTCTCTTTTACCCCTCTTATTCCATCACTGTTAAGATATTCCTCTTTGATGGTCTTGGAAAGGTTTGTCTTGCTTGGAAATCCCTGTTCACAGCTGTGGATCATTATTTCCCTGTGCTATTTGAAGCTTTCTTGGTTCTTATATAAAGCTTTAAAACCTTCCATAGTGCTTAAGTAGCATATGAGAACAAACCCAGGCAGTTTAGTGGAATAGTGCTCGCTGTGATTTTTTATTGAAAAAGTACATTTCAAATTGCAGAAACATTTTGGTTTCATTGAGTCAGTAATGCATTCACATTAGGTATGTGATATTTTTCTCATAGTTCTTGCTTAGTGTCACATCTGCTGTGAATTAATCCCCATAATTCACCTGCTGCCCAGGGTCTCGGCACCTGAGACTTACAGCCCTGAATGTTTACAGGGTATTGTTCTTATCACTTAGCTATCGTTTAGCCTGAAAACAAAAACTCAAACAAGTAGAAAATGTATGGTGAGATTTATGGTGGTATCTAGCCCCAGAGTACCCTGCAATGACAAACTGTCAGAGAAGCTGTTGGCAGGTTGGCATTTTCTGGTTCTATGCAGTTGAGGGTCTCCTCTCGTTTTGGAGGCTGGACATCTACTGAATATTGTCCTTCAGTAGATGTTGCCATTTTGCATAGCTATACAGGTAACTTCCTATATATACAAAGTCTCTGGATACTCGGAGTAAGAAGATTCAAGGAAATGATTGAACAAAAGATATTAGGCACCAGGTGTGTTTTAAGCATTTTTAAATTTCCGAAGCTTATGGCCACAAAGCTCTCTATCATCTGTGCTTGAAGACTCTAAATTTTGTGTGTGTTTTTATTTTTATTTTGGTACCAGGGGTTGAACCCAGGGGCACTTAGCCTCTGAGCCACATCCCCAGCCATCTTTATTTTTTATTTTGAGACAGGGTCTTATTAAATTGCCTAGGGCCTACCAGGCCTCTGGGATTAAAGGTGTGCACCACCATGCCCAGCAAGTCTAACTTTTATTTATATATATATATATATATATATATATATATATATGGGGTTTTTTTTAGAAATATTTTGTTTCTAGTTGTAATTGGACACAATACTTCTATTTTATTTTATTTTTATGTGGTGCTGAGGATAAAACCCAGTGCCCCACATGTGCTAGGCGAGTACTCTACCACTGAGCCACAACCCCAGCCCCTATGTAATATATATTTAGATCTCATTCTGCTTTTTCCTACTAAGGGTTTATCCCCCATCCCACTTTGGAACAAAATTCAACATTTGAACCTATCCCCAACTAAAAAGTTTGACAACTAAAAGCAAATTAAAAATTAGTTATTAAAATTATTCTTTCAACAGTATTCTAAGTATAAGAGTAAATATTTTAGAGTACCTGGAATCGAGCCTCCTTTCCCATCCCCAGGTTAGCTGCAGAGGGTGTTAACCTGTGCCATTTGGGAGGAGTGGTGGGTCTCTGGGCAGGCCAGCCCCAGCAAGGTCCAGGAGCTCAGGGCTCAGTTGTTTTCCTTTTAATTTCTAGGCTGTCCTCACAACATATGTGAGATAAAAGGAAGTGATTAGAATTGTAAAAGTGGAAAAATAGTTTGTTCTTACTATTCCATTTGGCAAGTTTTCATTTATTTATGATCAACAGTCATGCTGTTTGTTCAGTTAAAAAAAAAAAATCAGCTAGACATGGAGGTGCATGCCTGTAATCCCAATGAGGCTGAGGCAGGAGAAACACCAGTTCAAAATCAGTCTCAGCAACTTCCCAAGCCCCTGTCTCAAAATCAAAAGGTCTAGGGATGTGGCTCAGTGGTTAAGAGCCCCTGGATTCAACCCCTGGTACCTAAAGGATCAAGAAAAGAAAAAAAGTAGCTTACCCCAGTTCTTAGATATCTGTGAAGCCTGACCCTTTTTTTTCAAGCAGATCTGTCTTCCTCCAAAACCCTTGAGTTAACTCAATCCCATTCTACAAAAGTATAGAAAGGAAGGCATCACAAGGTAGAAAAACAGAGTACAGTTAAGTCCTAAACTTTAAGGGTCACAGGAAGCCATCTTTCAACTTAATGGAATCTAACAAATTCAGTGAAGCTTCTTTCACTTGGTAGTTTGTTAGACCATTTAAAAGGTTAAAAGTTTGGAAACATAAAGAGGAGTCAAAATTACAGTGTGACATCTCTTTTATATGACTTGCTGTGAGGACGCGCTCATACAGGTGCCTTTCCTTTGTCTTAGGTGTGATTTGAAAAATAGAAAAACACTCTCTTGGGGCTGGGGTTGAGGCCCAGCGGTAGAGCACTCGCCTCGCTCATGTGAGACCCTGGGTTCAATCCTCAGCACCACATAAAAATAAATAAACAAAATAAAGATATTGTGTCCATGTATAACTAAAAAAATATTTTAAAAAACACTCTCTAAAATGCCTTACCTTTTAAGCATTTTCTGTCAATTATTTGTACATAGTTTTATGGCAAATAGTTTTATTTTCATTTTTTATTTTTTGTGGTACTGGGGATTGAGCCCAGGGGTGCTCTACCACTGAGGTACATTCCTAGCCCTTTTTATTTTTTTTTAATTTTGAGACAGGGTCTTGCTAAATTGCTGAGGCCGACCTCAAACTTGTGATCGTCCTGCCCCAGGCTTCTGAGTTGCTGGGGTTTGAGGCATGTGCCATCATGCCCGACCATAATTTACATTTTCCCCCATGCTCTATCTGACATGTAGTTAAACATATTTCTAGACACCTGAATCATGCAAAGATGTTCAGTAGCACTATTTGCTCTGTACTTTATTGTATTTCTGCTACTTTAAAGGGCTAATGAGTCAAAATCAGGTTTAGAATGATCCAGATGGGGATCCTGATTATATTTGTCTATGTGCCTTTATAGGAAATGTGCAGCAAGTGTGTATTTCCCAGGTCTGCTAGTGTTAAAGTGCAGCAATGCATCCTCACTGATACAAGAATAAGTTTTGTCTACCTGTTATTGCTTATAGATATGAGCAGCCTCATCAAGCTGGAGAAATAGCCAGATAATGAGGCAAAGGCAAAGATAGTACATCTCACAAGAGGAAACCCATTTTGGACCAAAAGCAATGAAATCACTTATAAATTATATTTAATGACCCCAATGAAATTTTCTTCTCCAGTTATATCTTATTTAAAGATATATGTAGGCAACAACCAAGGCATTTCTTTCCCTGCCTGCTTTATACAGAATTGGCTATAATTTTATTGAATTCTGACTTTTTTAAAAAAATAGCAATTTGTGTTGTGCTTATTCTCATGGGTGATTTTTTTTTTTTTTTTTTTAATGCTAGGATATTGGAAAAGCCTATGAGATTGTCTGCCAAGAAGGGTCTAACTTAAACCCAGACCTTGGAGAACTGGTGGTGGTTCCTTTGTACCCCAGAGAAAAGTGTGCACTATTCAAGCCAATGGATGAAACAGAGAAGAAATGCCAAGTTTATCCAAGAAGAGTGGTGTTGACCACCAGCTCTGGGGAATCTCTGATCTGGAGCAACACAGTCAGATTTGTTATTGATGTGGGTGTGGAGAGAAGAAGGGTAATTATCATCAAAGAGATTAAATAATGTGCTGATGATCACGAAGATCCACTTTCTTGGGTTTCCACCATTTTGCTGGCCAGAAAGTGAGAATGCACCGTTGTGTCCTGGATTCTCTAAATTTGGTCACACATGCAAAGAAGAGTGATGTTGGTAGTTTGGAAACAAATTAAACTGATTGAGGTACCAGAGGAGGCTTGGAGAAAAGACAAAACGTTAGCATGAGGGTAGTAGTTCTCTTTGTCCGTGTATTTTCTTTTGATAAGGTCCCAGCATAGGACACCTAAACGTATCTTCTCCTGTGTACATCTAGATAATTTTTGGTAGCCCCTTTATCAAAGCAATTAGCATCTTGCCCAAGGAATTTACTAGAAATCAGAAGTGCACCATCTTTAATTTTAGCAAATATTGGCTTGCAATGTACTAAATTTTTTAGAACATATATTGCTTGAATAAAGCTATTTTAGATAAGATACCTTTATCAGTCCCTTTAAAATAAAAAAAAATTATGGAAAATGAAAATAAGCTCTCAAGCTCCAAAGTCACTGGGACTAAAGATATCATAGCCTTTGAGAGCTGAAAGGGAATTAGCAAATATTGATTCATTTACCATTATTAGATGTTGAACACCTAAATATCCTTGTGTTACTGTGACAAAAAATAGTCCCAAAGGTTATGAAGGTTCCCTTGGAGCCAGTTAGAGTTGATCTTGACTGAAGTAGTCCACCATTCAGAGAACCCAAGTGCTGCTTGCCCCTGAAGTCATTCGTAAAACTTGCTGTTCGTGCTGTCTGTGGTTTCTTATAGTAGGTGTTGTACCTGAGAAAGCTTAGAGCACACGATACATCAGAGCATTACCACTAGGAGCAGCAGCGCTTTTCTCCATGTGGCTGGAAAGTTAGCAGCGCTAGTATCTCAGCAGATGGTGCAATGGCCCCCAAGTTCTGGAAGCCGCAGGGAGAGCAGACAACCTTCCAGCCATGTGTTGAAGCACTTGCAGTTCCTGTTTCATGGAAGTGAACTAATAGTAAATGCAGACAAAGGAAAGGCACCTGTATGAGCTCGTCCTCACAGCAACGTGCAGCATGGCATGGTAGTTGCCTGAGGCTAACGCTGCTGTCTTTCCATTAAAGGTGTACAACCCCAGGATCAGAGCCAACTCCCTCGTCACACAGCCCATCAGCCAAAGCCAAGCGGAGATTCGCAAGCAGATTCTCGGGGCATCCTCTTCAGGTAGCACTGCGGACACAGAAACCAAATGCGGATGTTTAGATGAAGGCCACACAGAGGCACTGAAGTCACTTTCCTTGATTTCTTATAGGGAAACTTTTCTGTCTGTACACTGAAGAATTTGCCTCCAAAGACATGAGGCCACTGAAACCAGCAGAAATGCAAGAAGCCAACCTAACCAGCATGGTGCTCTTCATGAAGAGGATTGACATTGCAGGCTTGGGCCACTGCGACTTCATGAACAGGCCAGGTAGCGGGACCTGGGGGCCACAACTTACCTGTTGATCTCCTGCCCTCTCCAGTTCTGAGAACAGATGGCACCTGGCAGTGCAAGCAAAGGCATCTGGTTGGGTCCAAAGCATTTCTCCCATTAGAGGCAACATTCTCTGACAGAAGCCCCCAAACCTCTAGGAAGCATCTTTGCTGTCACTGGGTAATATCTGCCACTGACCACTGGACTGTCTAGGCCTGAGAAACAGGTGGGGCAGTGGAGTCTCAGAGTGCAGGGGAAGATGGAGACAGCACCCCTGCAGCTCAGAGATTCTTGGAAGGGATGTTTGAAGGCCAGTGGTCCTTCCTTATGAGCCATGCTGTCTCCTGAGGAAGAGCCACTAGAATTCCACTCCTTTATAGTTGAGGTCAAACTCCGACACAAGGGAGGTGATGTTCTTAAACTCTGGGTGGAGTTACACTCTGAGCACGCTCCTCCTGAGCATCTAATGGACACACTAAGAACAGCCCTGCCCTAGCACACTTCTGGCTTTGTCCCTTGAGTCCATGCCTTGTCAGGACCTGTGCTGGCCACCAAATGCTGAGGAAAACCCCCAGAGCAGGCAGCACCCAGGCCAGAGTGGCTCAGGGTACTTGGGGGAGGAAGCAGACGGTGGTTCCCACGCATTCCCACGTGGTTTGACCTGCCTGTGCTGGGTAAACCCCCTCAGCTCTAGGCACAGCATCCTGGCATGGGGTCACTTGGTTTTAAATGTCAACAGCCAGCTGGTGGTTTGCAGGCAGCAATGCTGTGCTTATTCCTATCCACTTCAATACCAGCCTGTCCCCGCAGGAATAACAACAGTGACATTTATATGGCTGGTGTTTAGTATCATGTGAAACAATTTAATATAGCGACCCTGCGAAGGGAGGGCTATTATTTGCTCCATTTTACAGATGAGGAAACTGAGTCACAAAGAAAGGAGGTAACCCACTGCCATTGAAGAAGGTGAACGTCAAACCCTGGCAGTGTAGAGCCCTCCTACCACACTGCCACCCGCTTGCGACTGCCCCTAGCCCCAGGCCCCGTACCCTTGCGCCTGCCACTTTGCCCCCTGACCTGCAGCTTGCCCTCAGTAAAGCTAAGGGGTGTGGCTTCTCCTGGGAAGGTCCCTGGCTGAGTGTGGCAGTCCTTGGCTGTCATGTTAGTTTTCACTTGGGCTCTATGTTAAAGGAACATCCTTAATTTTTTCAGCACTTTAAGCTGGTGGTTGTGATTTGCACTTTACCAAAGATGTAAATGACAGCCTCCTGGCCTGGGGGCTCTGCTATCTTTTTTGTTGTTGTGGTTCTAACTAGTTACACATGACAGTAGAATGCATTTTGACATATTGTACTCAAATGGAGCACAGCTTCTCATTCCTCTGGCAGTACATGGTGCAGAGTCACTCCAGGAGTGTAGTCATACATGTATAGAGTAATAATGTCTGTCTCATTCTACCTTCCCTCCCATCCTCACAGCCCCTCCCTCCCCTCCCTTGCCTCTACACAAACCAAAGTTCCTTCATTCTTCCCCATCCCCCCACCCCACTATGGATCAGCCTCCACTTACCAGAGAAAACATTCAGCTTTTGGTTTTTTGGGATTAGCTTATTTCATTTAGCATCATATTCTCTAGTTCCATCCATTTACCTGCAAATGCCATAATGTCATTCTTCTTGAAGGCTAGTATATTACATTGTGTATATGTTCCACATTTTCTTTATCCATTCATCTGTTGAAAGGCATCTAGGTTGGTTTCATATTTAACTATTGTGAATTGAGCTGCTATGAACATTGATGTGGCTGCATTACTATACTATGCTGATTTAAATCCTTTGGGTATAAACCAAGGAGTGGGATAGCTGGGCCAAATAGTGGTTCCATTCCAAGTTTTCTGAGATACCTCTATAGTAGTTGTACCATTTTGCAGCCCCACCAGCAATGTATGAGTGTATCTTTTTTTCCACATCCTCACCAACACTTATTATTGCTAGTATTCTTGATAATTTCCATTCTGACTATGAAATTATGAATAATTTCCATTCTGACTATGAATCAAAACTACTCTAAGATTTCATTTCAAATCTTAGAGTAGTTTTGATTCATATTTCTCTACTTGCTAGAGATGATGAACATTTTTTCATGTTTGTTGATCAGTTGTATTTCTTCTTCTGTGAAGTGTCTGTTCAGTTCCTTAGCCCATTTGTTGATTGGGTTTTTTGTTTGTTTGATGTTAAGTTTTTTTGAGCTCTTTTTATATCCTGGAGATTAGTGCTCTACCTGAGGTGCGTTTAGTGTTTTCCATTATGTAAGCTCTCTCCACACGTTATTAATTGTTTCCTTTGCTGAGAAGCTTTTTAGTTTGAATCTGTCCCATTTATTGATTCTTGATTTTTACTTCTTGCACTTTAGAAGTCTTGTTCAGGAAGTTAGGTCCTAAGCCAACATAATGAAGATTTGAGCCTGCTTTTCTTCTTAATAGAAGTCTCTGTTCTAGTGTCTTAAGTCTTTGATCCACTTTGAGTTGATTTTGTGCAGGGTGAGAGACAGAGATTTAATTTTGTCTTGCTATGTATGATTTCCTGTTTTGCCAGCACCATTTGTTGAAAAGGCTATCTTTTCTCCAGTGAATGTTTTTGGCATCCTTGTCTAGTATGAGATAACCATATTTATGTGGGTTTGTCTCTGCGTTTTCTATTCTGTACCATTGGTCTACATGTCTATTTTGGTACCAGTTTCAGGTCTGGTATTATGAGGCCTCCTGCTTCACTCTTCTTGCTGAGGATTGCTTTGGCTATTCTGGGTCTCTTATTTTTCCAGGCCCCGTACCCTTGCGATTGCTTTTTCTAGTTCTATGAAGAATGCCATTGGGATTTGAATAGGAATTGCATTAAATCTATATAATAGTTTTGATAGTATGCCATTTTGATTATGTTAATTCTGCCTATCCAAGAGCATGGGAGGGCGATCTTTCTATCCTCTATTATCTTTTTCACTTTCTTTCTTTAGTGTTCTGAAGTCATTGTAAAGGTCTTTTGAGTCCCAAATATTTTATTTTATTTTTTTAGGCTAGGGTGGTTTTTCTAATCTCTCTTCCGGTGGATTCATTGCTTATGTATATAAGTGCATTTGGTTTATGGGTATTGAGTTTATATCCTGCTACTTTGCTGAATTCATTTATTAGTTCTAGAAGTTTTTTGGTGGAATTTTTTGGATCTTCTAAATATAGAACCATGTCATTGGCAAATAGTGATAGTTTGAGTTCTTCTTTTCCTGTGTGTATCCATTTAATTTCTTTCATCTGATTGCTTTAGCTAGAGTTTCAAGGACTATATTGAATAGAAGTGGTGAAAGAGGGAATCTCTGTCTTGTTCCAGTTTTTAGAGGGAATCCTTTCAATTTTTCTCCATTTAGAATGATGTTGGCCTTGGGCTTAGCATGGATAGCTTTTACAATGTTGAGGTATGTTCCTAGTATCCCTAGTTTTTCTAGTGTTTTGAACAAGAAGAGGTACTGTATTTTGTCCAGTGCTTTCTCTGCATCTATTGAGATAATCATGATTCTTGTCTTTAAGTCTATTGATGTGATGTATACATTTATTGATTTCCATATGTTGAACCAACATGCATCCCTGTGGTATTCTTGTCAGTTGTCACTTTGCACAAGGGACAGAAGTTGGCAATAGGCCTTGGAATCAGAGGGTCCTTAGGGTAGAAGCTGTACAATTTCTACTGTTTGCACTGCCTCTCTTCTATCATTTACCCAGTGGCACGAGTAGGATTTAGGGGCACTCAAGAAAATGTAAATGATTTTAGAGTTACTTTTTCCTCAAAAAAAATTTTTTTACAATACTGGTAGAATTTGGGACAAATTTTTTTATACAAGAGGATTTTATAAGTGAAGGTAAAGTATAAGCTAGGCAAGAGTCGGGTAAAGCAGGGTAAGGCTCAAGCAGAGAATGGCCGTTTCTGAGCAGAAAACAACAAAGACATGCTGCTTATGGTTGTCTTGGGAATCACCAATTTTTAGTAAGAAGAGGGTCACCTAAGGATGCTGACTTTGAAAATAAAAAGGTAAAGGGCTGGGGTTGTGGCTCAGTGGTAGAGTGCTCACCTAGTACATGTGAGGCACTAGATTCGATCCTCAGCACCATATAAAAATGAAATAAAGATATTTAAAAAAAAAGAAAAAGTAAAAAGACAGATGGAGTGCAGACAGTTTACCATCCGAGGAAGAGCAGTGTTGAAGTCCACAGGGCTGGTGCCTGCTGCACAGGGGCCCAGAAACAGCTGCAGCTGCCAGGCCAGCAAGAGTGGATCCTGCCCCTCAACAGTGCCCAGTCCTCCCCAAATCCCCCAAGGAGTTCCCTATTGAATTCTCCTAATAAATGTCTTGAAAAACCATTACTATGTTCCAAGAAGCCACTACTCCTCTAGGTGAGAATCTTTTTCGAAAATTTAAGATTTTCAAATTTACTTTTGGGGACTCTGGAATCTTCAAAAAAGGGTCATTACCTAAATTAGCAGTAGCTTCCTGGAACCAGACAAGCTCCTGTCTCTTCTAAATAGACTTCCTTCCCATGGCTGTTCCCCCCACCCGACTATCTGTCCTTGCAGTGAAAGGATCCTGGGCAGTGGTCCTGCAAGAAATATGCTCGCTCTCTCTCTCTCTCTCTCCCTCCCCTCCCCCCCCCCCACACATGCTGCCTTTGTGCTAAGTCTGTGGGAATAGACAGTGTCCCTGAAATCCAGGAGTGAACTAGAGGAGGAGAAATGTCCTTGGGCCGAAGACTCTGGCTCCCCAGACTTAGGGGATCAAGATCACAGTGTAAAAGGGGAAATTCTGGAATAAGGAGGAAGAGGCTAGAAGAGCTGAGGCCTGCAGGAAATAGAAGCCTGGAGGGAATGCGTGGAAGGACAACCTTGAGAGTTAGATTGCAAAGTGAGCTCTATCCCGCTGCTCTAGGGAGGAGAGCACGTCACCTGGCTAACAGCCAGGGTTCCTGTTCCTAATGCTGGGCTCAGAGCATACGTTAGCCGGCTTTTCTTGGCTCCTGGTTTCCTTCCCTAGAAAAGGGTTCTGGAGGCCTGACCCCTTCCTAGCTTGCTTAAATGATGGTGGTTCTGAAGAAACAGTCACTGAATGTGATATAAAGTTGTAAGATGTATGTGGCAAACTCTGATCCCAATTGATTTTTCTTATGTAGACATTTTTAGAGAGATAAAAGTGGCCATGAGTTAGGGAGCTGGGTAGGGACATGGTGGAAGGGTCAGAGACCCAGATAGGCTAGATGAGGACAGCAGTGTTCCTGTGTGGGGCTTCAGCTTTTAAACAGTAATGTCACCCTCTCAGCTTTTTCTCCTGGCCCTGAAGAAGGAGTCTGTGGTGGACGGGGGGTGTCTCTTCCACCTTCACTCTGCCTCGCTGGTGACACAGAGCTTCCAGTGCTTTGCTCTTGTAGTCAGTCGATGGATCTGCCACAACAGTCATCCAGGAATCCTCCTCTGTTCTAACCCCACTACTCATCCTGAGGCCCAGGAATCACAACCTGTTGATGTCCCAGCCTTCTTCCTGCTCAGGAAAGGGGATATTTGGTGGACTGTCATGAAAGGAGAGGAAAAGGCAGGCTCAAATGTCATTCTTAGAAGCCCAGCTGTGGGGGTACTAGGGGACCCCTGTGTGCTCTCTAGGGCCCCTCTGTGCTGCTTTCTCGCTGAGGCTTAAGCCGATAACTGGGGACAAAAGGAACACGGTGGCCATTTATTTTTGTCCTCTGACAATACCCACACAACTATTTTCTGCTGTGCTTGGAAAAATATAACTGGATTAAATCTGACTCATCATTTTGGAAGCTAAATAAATAAATAAATAAAAATGCTTGCAGCTGCTGCATTTAATTCAACATATAATTGAAATGCACAAACGCAGCAAACTTGTTACCCTTTTCTGGATTCATGAACCATGTGAAAATGAATTTGGCATAACTAGGCTACAGGCTATTAATTGAATTCCCTTGATATGGACCTCTTTTTAAAAAACAGGGTTTTTTCTTCCCTGGCTGCATGAGGATTGACCTCCATCATGAATGACACAGCCACTAATGGATCTGGGTTAGAAGGCTCAGGATCAACTGGCTATCTCAGTGGACCCTTGGAAGGCAAGGATACCTGGTCAGGAATTTGCAGAGAAAAGGGGCCAAAATGTATCAGATTACACCAGATATTGTCTTTGTAATCAGACTCAGAATTTTTGGTGGTGGCCTGACAACTGGCTTTGGAACCTGATTCCTTGGATTTGAAAAGAAAAATGAACCTAACATAAACTGCCAGGCATGTAAGACAAGACCAGGCCTCCTGAAAATGGGAAAGCACAGGCAGACGGAGGCTGGGGCTGCAGGGGCCTGAGCTGGTTCAGGTGGGGAGAGGGAGGGAAGATCTGCAGGGGCTTCCTCTGTGGGCAAGGTGCAGATTTTCCACCAGAGGACTCATAGATCCGTTAACCACGACTTTCTGGAATCACATTTGTCATGCTAAAAGCCATCTGTAGTACACTAGAGAGCTGTATGTGCATGTTTACAAATCTCTAGAAACTTGGGGATTTGCTTTGAAACTTAGAGCGGTTTTAAAATTGTACAGTCTACGTGGAGGAGAATGGGAGAACACAGGCTCCACTGTGGCCCTCACCCACAGCCTTGCTGCAGCAGTTCCTGACTGCAGCCAGGACACCTGCATGTCACCACCCACAGCCTAGAGTTAAGCAGATACTCCACCACTGTACTGATGAGACCACGCCTGGGTTTTTAAGTTAAATACTATCATCTGTTTAAAGGCCAAACAGAACTTATTGCCATACTCAGCTGGGTTGTGTGTGTGAAAAAGAGGCAAGTATGCACTAACATAGTTTCTGAGAGCCAGTGTTTGGGAGCATCTTAGAAGCAATCAGTTGAGAAATGTTACAGAAAGTAAAAACACAATCTGGCAGGGATTTTAAAAGGCACAGAGTGGACGTAATTTAATATGAGGATAATCAAAGTAATTGGTTCACAGAGTTTAAATTAATTAACATATGTAGGCCCCTTAGAAAAGTGACTGGCATATAGTGACTCCCCTCTGAGCTTTGAAGTGCAAGGCCAGTAGGCCCTGAGCTACAGAAGGGCAATTTTCATGGCTGTGGAAAACAGATAGTGAGCCATGGGTCTTAGATGTCACCTCAGATCACCTCTGAGGCTGCCCAGGGACAGTTGTGGTGGATGACAGCAAGCACGTGGGCCCTGGGGCCTACTAGGGTCCAGTAGCAGCTTTGCCAGCTCCCGGTGAAACCTCACATGAAGTCCTCATTTCACAAGTAAGGAAATAGCTGGCTGGCCACGTGGCTTTGGCAAGTCACTTACCTTTGCCTCAGCTATAAACTGAAAGTGAAACGTCTACCCACCTGCATCATGAGGTTTTTGAGAGGCACGGAGGAGACATTTATGCACAGTGGCTTCACCTTGTATGGGACGGGCAGTGGAAGTGCAGTTCCTAGAAGAGGGGACAGCTATCATATCCATTACTGGGGGTGGAGCCACTTGTAATTTTTGAAGTGGCGGCATTCATAGTGCCCTGTTCTTGAGGAACACTGACAGAAGTGTGCCCTTTGGAAGGCTGGTAGTTCCCCCAAGAACACCAATAAAGGCAGACACGTGTGGGAGATGAACTAAGCATCTTTCTTGCCTGCGTGGTCCTTTCTGAGGCCTGGGCTGGTTGGTGATGTGGCTTGAAGAGAAAGAAAATTCTGGGAGTTGCCCATGACTGTCTATTGTCTGCTTATGTTTTCTTCCATGCCATGGGCAGGAGCAAAGCTGGCACCTGAGGGTTCCCAGGGCACAGCTAAGCTTGGCCTAACTGGACACTGCCATTAGGGCCAGGGCTGGACACAAAAGAATTCTGGCTCTGAGAATCAGGGTGTAGAAAATGTTTCTCTCCAGTTTACCATTGGAGGCCACGTTACCCATAAAACCCTCTCCATCTCTAATGACAGATTGAGCCTTAATTTTCTGCCCTTGCTAGTAAAAAGGAGGCTAAGGAACATGGCCAAAAAAGAGGGACAGCTATGGCTTTGGGGACTACTCACCAAGAGACTCCTTGCCCTATGGCTGGAAATGCTTGCCCACTCCAGACACGAGAAAGCGTGGTGCCCTGCCAAGTATATTCCCAGAAATAATAGTAGACTAAAGCATTTACATTTATAAAGTTACTGACATAAATTTGCATAGTATCAGCTACCTTGAAAGGAACTGAAAGTTTCTGAGTCATTTTGGCAAGTGAGGGTAGAAGAGATTGTCATAGCAAAGGTGACCTAGCTGGAGGAGTCCTGCTGAGCCCCTGAGGGCACAGATGCCCCTGCAAAGGGAGGAGCCCTGACTGGGATCCTTCCCTTTTCACACTTAAAATTTTGGCATGTGTTTCAAGAACACAGGAAATCTGCTGTGTGAGGCTGTGACAGTGCAGCCCTGGGACCCCTCACTTGTCCTGTGCTTTTGCTCCAGGATAGCCCTGCCTCAGCCCCTCAGCTGCTGGTGAGCTTCAGCCTTGTTGCAGCCTTTCTGCTGATGCCCTGGAAGAAAAATGCAGAAGTGTGTTGAAGGGTGGCATTGGGGATTCTGTGAAGAAAGGACACACGGAACAGCAAAGAAATGCTGTGATGATAGATAGCCCTTCAAGTTCCTGTGAGCGATGGCAGCTGACAAGGCCCCTGACCTTGCAGTGAGCTTTACCTCAGGCAATCAGCTGCTGTTGCCAAGATAGCTGAATGAAGACCATGTTTTGTTTGAAGTTGCCTTTGGACTGCCATGAAGAAGAGGAGGCATGCTGCCTATTTTATAATCCATTACCTACTGTGGACTACTGTCATACAGCAACTCCTCTAAACCCTTCTGCTTTTTAGCTAACATAGTTTCATGGGCCACAATGGCCAGATGTCTTAAAATATAGAATGTAATATTAGCAAATCCTGCTCAGGTATCTATTAGGGTTCCTTCTAGTCTGCATTAACTCATTCTTTCTGAAATGAAAAAAAAAAAAACATAAATATCCTCTCTGTCATTAGGAACAGGAGCAGAATCATGAAGTCATTTCTGTTCCTAACTCTGTATGCAGCCAACTCAACTCCAGGGAATAAATATGAATAGTGGGGACAGAGCCTGGTTGTCAAGCCAGAATCTTATAGGAACAATTGCCAAAGATCCTGTAACTTAAGAGTGCAGCCGTTTTGCTGATCTATAGAAATTTGTTTCAGTGATTAACTTTGTACTCCCAGCCCCCTCGCTCTGTTCAATCTAAGTTGCTAATTCCTGCACCTGTTCTTGCATCTTCTCTAATAGTTCAGCTCTTCCCTTTCATGTCTCCCTTGGCTCCCTACAGGACTCCTGAACTTTTTTTCTGAGTAGCTCGACTGTTCCTTCCCAGAATTGCAGCCTTTCAAGGTGTCTTCTTTACCAATTTGGTTAGTCCAAGGGCCCCCAAGATTATGAAGTAGTGTTCCATGTCAGCACCCAGGCAGGAGGGCAGCCAAATCCATGATGTAATGTTCTTGAGAAGCCATGATTTCTGCTCAGTTTAAAATTCTGATGTGAAAATCAGAATAGGAATATTTAGCATCTTTCTTCCCAGGTGGGGGTTCAAGCTGTGCTTTGGTCCTCCTGCTGGTGTCAGGTGGTTTCCTACTGCCCTCTGGCCCTTCCCTTGCTTTCCCAGCACTGATATCTTGCTCCAACTAGTTTATCAGAGGTTGAAATCATCTCTGTTGGTGGCTCTGCTCTCCTCCAGCAGGGCCAAAGGTGCGGTGAGCTGCAGCACAGTGTTATTGTTGTTGCTCAGACCACACTAGTGGTTTCCACAGCTTTGCTGTTGGTCTGTCAGTGGTGGGGTCTGCTCAGCTCAGAGCCTGGACTAGGTTTTGAATTACTCAGTTTGCCTAAAATTCTGATAAATAGCTTAATGGTCAAAGTTTGGGCAGCAAGTAAGTACATTTTTACTATCTGTTACTTTGAATTCCCAAATGCAGACAGGTTAAATTGCTTCTCAGGGCCCCAGTCTTCGTCTCCCAATACCCTGCACATACCGGGATTGAGACCAATGAAAGCTGGAATCCAGCACCTCTCATAAATTCTTCAGTTTCTGGAACAGCAGCTTTATATTGTGTGATTTGCTTCCTTGTGTGGACTTTGCTGCTATCCAAGTACCAAACAGGTGAAAAAACACATGTATTTATTTTAATATAATGATTCTACAAGAACAAAGAGAATAGATTGCTTTGAAGCAATGGATTTTTGGTGGAGATTAAACACGTATAATAAACACCATACCATTTTCAATGTTATATAAATCTAAAACAGAAAGGAATGGAGAAAGTCAGTTTTCTGTCTTTATTTGCACTGGCAATTAATTTTGAACATCCTGTCTACTATTTCTATCATCTGAGTTCTTTTTTCCTTTTTCTCTTTTTTTATGCAGTGTTTTTATGCATATTTTTTCATTGGATGTGAGGTATTGTATATTTTATCTTGGGCACTGAATATTTTTGTATTCCTACAAATATTTGTGAGCTTTGCCCTAGTTTGCAATGTGAACATTTCAGGATTTGCTTGGTAGATTTGTCTGGTAGCACCAAAGCAGTGCTCATCTGGTTCATGATTCTGTGCCTGTGAATCAGATTTTCTGATCTGGCTCATGAACACAGGGCCTAGCCTAGTTCTGTGTGGGTACCAGGCACCATTCTTTCTAGTCTTCTCTCACGACTCCCCCTCTGGCCTGAAGCAGTGCCTCATATGTCTGTGGACCTTACTCTGCTGACTGGTCAGGGAGGACTCTCAGCCCCATTCCTGTCTCTGTACACAGGTACTCTTAATCTGTGGGCCATGGCCAATGCTCCACCAGGGCTCCCCTCCCTGCAAACTGTCAAGGCATTATGTGGACTACCACCAAGCTCACCTTGTTAATTTTTACTCAGGAATTACTGTCCATGGTTGCCTGATGTTCAGCATCCTGCTACCTGTTGTTTTACCTATCTTGCCCATCGTTCACTTTTTTTTTTATGCAGGAGAGCAAATCCAGTACCTATTATGATGTATGAGACTTTGGGTTTTTGTTTTTTTTCTTTCCTAGCACCAGAAAGTTTGATGCAGGCACTAGAAGACTTAGATTATCTGGCAGCACTGGATAATGACGGGAATCTTTCTGAATTTGGAATCATCATGTCAGAGTTTCCTCTGGATCCACAGCTCTCAAAGTCTATTTTGGCATCCTGTGAATTTGACTGTGTAGACGAAATGCTAACCATTGCTGCCATGGTAACAGGTATTCCTTGATGGCTGTTCTTTTGTACTGTGAATCTGTATGAGGTATAGATTTAAATGATCCATTTGAAATTATAATTCCAGGAGTACAGAGCAGAGACAGAGATCCTATCATTTGAAATAATAGTGAAGTATTTTAGTAGATTAAGAAAGAAAAATTGTTAAAAATGATCTTAGTATGAAAAATCTAAATAAAAATCCAATTAATTTCTTAATCAAGCATGTGAAAATATACCAAATTTGTTTTTGCTCAAGGGCTCTGCGCAGATCAATAAAGTGTCACTAAAAGTTATTTTCCAAATACGTGTGTGTGTGTGTGTGTGTGTGTGTGTGTGTGTGTGTGTTCCTTTGCTGGCAGCACACAGACCAGCCTCTGGGCTGCAGCAAAACGTAGTCCTTAATACTAAGCCTGTCCTGCAATGGGGCTTCCCAGCTTCCTTGGAATATAAGCATGGTGTCAAAGCTATTATGCAGGCCTTAACAAAGAGGAGAGAGAATTATAGGATGACTGGCTCTAAATTTCTTTGACTTCTAAGTAAACAAGATAACATATTTATTGAGAGATCCAAGACAGATGAAGTTGTATAAACAATAGTGACCCTGCCCCTATGCATGCTGTGCCAAGATGGAATGTCCTCATTTCTGCTGACCGTGTGATCCTTGTGTTTTAAAGCTCCTAGCTGCTTTTTACATCTGCCTCACGGAGCTGAGGAGGCTGCCATGACCTGTTGGGAGACATTTCTGCACCCTGAAGGAGATCACTTCACCCTCATCAACATTTACAAGGCCTACCAAGACACCTCTCTGAACTCCACCAGTGAGCGTAAGTGGATGGTGGTGGCTCTCAGCTTCTACTTCCTAATTCCATCTTTTCCCATAGAAGGCTGAGTTCTTAAGTGCTGTGGTTTATCCACAACTGTTCTCTTCTAGCCCCACGGGCCACTGGGGGAGCACTGCTGGAGGCTCTCAGCACACCCGTGGTTTCCTGCTGAGTGGTGGGCTCTCATCCCATGGGGTGCGGGTGCGCTGCCACACATGCCTGCCTGTTTTTAGAGCTTTGGTACTCTGCTCAGCCAGTCTTCAGATAAAGTTTGCTTGGGGTGCAGTGACAGAGGGACACAGAGACTTGCGACAACATGGAACAAACATCTCTAGGTACCCACCCCCCAGGTCAGAGCTGTGCCATGTTCTTGCATAGCCTAGCACATTCACTCTTCACATGGAGAAGACACAGAGCACTGAAAACCAACCCTGCTCAAGGCATGAGTGGAGACCAGGCTGCTGTGCTGAGGGAGCTGGAAAGGATCTGTCTGGAGGGTGCCACCCAAAGCAGAAGGGTGTGTGCAGACACAGAGGCAGGAGCCTGTGACCTGAATGGCAGTGGTTACAGTAATTCCACAGGAGGGTACTAATGCCAAGTGACCAGAAGCTCCTATGCAAGACGGGCAGAGGGCAAAACAGCATGACAGAGGTTGGAGCCCACAAAGGCAGCCAGTGAGACGCTCCTCTCCTGAAGGAGGGCTTTTCTCTCTGTTTTCCATAAGGAATCTTTACCTCCTTTGCTTCAAAAACTGGTTTGAAAACTATGTGAAATGATGGGGGAGATGACAGCGAAGTGAAAGGCAACAGAACTACATAATCAGAGTTAGTGTCTCAGAGCTGAGAAGAAAGTTGTCAGTGGAGCCAGAAAGTACTGGGGGATTTGGTGGCATCTTTTGAGAACAATCAGGACAGGTGCCAGTGTCTGACCACATATGGGCTCTCACTGCAGCAAGCAGGCTTAAGTGGAAAGGACACAGTAAATGAGGGCCTTCTGCCCTCTGTGCCAAGGCCGTGTGCACTCCCAGCTTGAGGCAAAGCTTGAAGAATTAGAAGTGGCATTAAAGAGTAACCAAAGTCAACCAGGTAAGTGACTTCTAATAAAAAGTTGCAGCTATGGTAGATAGATGAGCTTAACTGTAGTATAATTAGCTCCCAAGTCGGCCTGGTAGTAATCCTTTTCTTATTAAATAAAATATGAAATATCTGCATGAATCAGAGGAACTTGTCTCTCCTTCCTAGTTTGATTAAATATTGTGGCCATGTACATCTTACTGTGCACATGAGATGGAAATGTAGATCTTAACATAATCTCTGCCTCAACCATCATGGATTAAGGGGACTTTTGATCAACATTGGGAACATGCTATTTCCCCAATGCACTGGGTTGCAGAACCTCGACAGCCAATCCCCCAGCCACCAGAGACCTTTGTCTCTGCTGTCTTCCTGCCACCCACTCACATGAACTTCTCCTTGGGAGAGTACACAGGGCTAAGGGACAGAACCAGCCTGGCCTGGGCTCTTTCAAGCTTAGGACAGATCACTTCTAAATACCCCTTTGTTCCTTTTTCCCTCCTAGACTGTGTGGAAAAGTGGTGTCATGATCACTTCCTCAACTCCTCCGCTCTCAGGATGGCAGATGTTATCAGAGCTGAACTCTTAGAAATCATCAAGCGAATCGAGCTTCCCTATGCAGAACCTGCTTTTGGCTCCAAGGAAAACAACCTCAACATCAAGAAAGCGCTGCTGTCTGGTTACTTCATGCAGGTCAGCAGGCCAGGGCCGTGTGGGCAGGGCTGTAGCAAATGCTACGTGTTTTTGGCCAGTTGTCTCTCACACTGGGTGATGGTTTTATTGACCTGAAGTTTAAATAATACTAAAAGTACATGTTATTTAAGACTTGGCATTTAAATATACTTCCTCATAAGGAAATAAAAGGCCAAGCAAGAAAAATGTTAACTTCGTCCAGGAGGGCAAAGTCTTTCTCACTCCAGAGGGAAGCTGAACATCAGGCACAGTCCCTCATCTCACCTTTTCAGTGGTGATACAAATGCCCAACAAATAAAAGTAGCGTCTTATTTGCTCTTTTCCCATAGTGAAGGCTTACTAATCAAAGCACATTATAGAAGTTGGTATGCCCCTCACAAACTAGTATTTCCATAAAACTCTAATGTCATCTTAATGAAGAAAAATGATATTTCAGTATGGGTTCCCTAATCTGTAAGGAAGGAGTATATTATGGGTCCTGTTAAGAGTTAAATGATCATATAACCTAATTAAAATACATAAATTAATTTTAAAAATAGTTATATGCTCCATAGCAAGGGTGAAGCCTCTGACATCTGCTTTTGTGTGCTCCATAATATGGCAGGTGACATGCCATTTTACTTCATGACCAGAACTTTCACCTCACAGCTGTAGTTTAAGCATGCTGCCCTGAAGTTGCCCAAGTTAGCTAACGTCATCACTGTCTCAAAGTTTTGGACAAGGGATCTGGGGTTATAGCTCAGGGTAGAGCACTTGCCTCGCACCATGTGAGACACTGGGTTCGATCCTCAGCACCACATAAAAATAAATAAAGATACTGTGTCCATCTTAAAAAAAAATCTTCAAAAAAAATAGTTCTGGGCAAAACATATTTATGTGGTATTTTCTCTATGAAAACAGGAAACATGAGTGCTAAATCTTAAACTATTCCATATTACATACTTTGAAATTTTTGTGTATTAGTCTCCATACTGATGCCAAATCTTTTTAAATCACACCTTTTAGATCGCTCGGGATGTGGATGGGTCAGGTAACTACTTAATGCTGACACATAAGCAGGTAGCTCAGCTGCATCCCCTGTCTGGTTACTCCATCACCAAGAAGATGCCCGAGTGGGTCCTCTTCCATCAGTTCAGCATATCTGAGAACAACTACATCAGGGTCACCTCTGCAATCTCTCCTGAACTGTAAGTTTAATGGAGAAGAAAGGGGATTCTTGTGAATTCATACCTGTCGGGATAAAGGACAAATTTGGGTTTTATTTCATTTTCAGTTATACTAAAATTATACTGGTAACTTTCTTACTTTCTGGAGAGCACCTACCACAGGCAGCTGTGTGGATGATACTTAAGAAACATTCCTGCTTTTGAGATCACAGCTTAAAGAGAGACAACAAAGAAGTATTAAACAAAGCATAATGTTATCTTTAAGAGGAACAAAATGCTACTGGAGAATGCACTGTTCACTGAGGAAGAATGAGCATAGCTGTCTTTTAGGAACAGAAGAACAACCGTGGCTGGAGCTAGTGGGCTAGGGAAAGGAGGGATGGTGAGGTTGAAGAGACAGGCAGGTACCACAGGTGTAGGGCTTTGTGGGTCAGCTAAATGGTTTGGATTTTATCCTGAGTGCAGCACATAACAATTGGAGTTTTAAGCAAGAGCATCTCTATGGCTGCTAAACGGATGATGGATTGGGGCAGGGGGGCAATCAAGAATGAAGACAAATCTCTCTGAGGCTACTGCAAATTCTGGATCCGTTTTGAAGGTAAAGGTACCACTACTGCCTGAGCAAAGTGATGTTCAAAGCAGCAATGGAGATTATTTTTCATAAGTGTCCAAAGTTCTGTCAAGCTTCAGATCTGATCCCTCTCATGTAGTCCTGGGCCTTAGGGGAAATACCTATTTCTACCAGGGATCAATGGTGAGCAGTACTTCCATCATCTGGCCTAATGCTAGAGAAGCTGACTTATTCTAGAAATAGGATTGGATTGGTTTCATGAAAACCAGAAACTACGTATTCTACGAAGGCAGATGGGAGTTCAAATTATTATTGTTTTTGTACTGGGGATTGAACCCAGGTGCACATTACCACTGAGCTGGATCCCCAGCCTTTTGTTAAAGAAAGGGTCTTGCTAAGTGACAGAGGCTGATCTCAAACTTGGGATCCTCTCTCTCTCTCTCTCTCCGAGTTGCTAGGCATGTACTACTGTGTCCAGCTGGAGAATTCAAATTAAATACTAGTTCTATAAGTAGATTCCCTAGGGTTGGGAAGGGCCCAGACAACAAGGTTTGATATCTGTCATACCCTGTCCCCATCTAATTGTTTTGTTTTAAACAGATTTATGCAGCTGGCACCACAATACTATTTCACTAATCTGCCTCCTAGTGAAAGTAAGGATATTCTACAGCAAGTTGTGGATCACCTGTCCCCCATTTCAACTATAAAGAAGGAACAGAAAATGTGTGAAAAGTGCCCTGAGACTACTGAGCAGAGATGCACTCTTCAGTGACTTGCCTGCCAAACAAAGTGCAATAATGATCCCAGAGTGAGCCCACAGTGGGCCCACTAAAGCCACATATGAATGCTTAACATGAGGATGGATGCCCCACCCCACAGGATAGTCTTGAAAAAATAACACTTTGTATATTATTTTAAAATAAAAAATAGGAGTTTTATTGAATTCTTCAAATTACTACTCCATGTTTTTCTTCTTGGTGGAAGTTTTTAATCAGCCATTCATAATTAGACCAAAAAAAAAAAAAAAAAGATATTTTGTGAATGTGTCATAGACACATGGAAAAGAACCCTACTTTTGTAGAGGACTTAAATATGAATAAAGTCATGAGTTTTGCAGTAAATCTCCACTGGGTTTTCTGGTAATTTTACAAAAATAAGCCCATCAATGTCCATGAAAAATGGACTATATAGATAGATGATATTTCAGTTTATCCATAATTTCACTCATCTTGCTGTCTGGAATTAACATCACAGTTCGCAAGGGCTTCATTGGTATATCATCAAAAGACCACCTGCCTCCCAGGCAAGTGTCGCTCTCCTCTTGCACTGAGTAGTTGAACTTCAGGACTGCCTTCTACAGCAAAAAAGTAACCAAGAATTAAAAATGTGGACAAACCAAAGGCAAAATTCATTCAATCTACAATAAAGAATAGTATGTTTGGCATATATTTGAGTAAGAATGACAGCTAAAGGAAGCAAAACTCAGAATAAAATATGCTCTGATGGGACACTGAGGCAGAAATTATGAAACACTCTCCAAATAGATTTGGGAACAGGGACTGAGGTATGCCATTTTTAAGAGGTAAACAGGCAGCTAAGTGATAATTGTACTTTTATCCATTTGTGAACTGTTTCTCATTCCAAAGTCAATCTCATTCATCTCATTTAATTCTCAAAGTAATCTTGTGCAGGTAAGTGAGATTAAGACTCTTAACATTTGACAGCCACAAGAAGAGTCATCTTCAAATGCTGGTCTTTCCGTACTCCCTCTGCCACTCCTTAGCATAAGGCCATTTTATGAACAGATTCAATATGCACAACCAACCTTGAAACACCCACACACGACCCTGAAATGGTCAGAGGTGTGAGGCACACATTTTTTAAAGATTATCTTTACTGTATACTTCCTGTATACTTCTCAGGTAAGTTCCCACATCTCCCTACACCCAACATCCTACCTGCAAAGCAGATCCTGTCTACCTCATGACACGGTTTTAGAATTAAGACCTCAGAATAAGCCTGATCAGGTAGAACAAGTCATCACGTTTTCCTCCTCCCAAATACTCTGTCACTACCATGGGCTGGAAGGTGGTGGTGAGCCTTCTGAGTACCGACTGTGTGCCAGGTTATTTGTTAGTGGCTAGTCAGTGGCCACACAGAAAAATGGACTTGGCATACCTAAAGGACTTTGACCTAACATGGAAGAACAAAAAATCTTGATGATCAAACATCCAAATAGATCAGACAGTCTTACTTACCTCATAAGACAGTCTTACTTACCTCATAAAAAAACTCTTCCTCTGCATTTACAAACATTAATTCATCCTTCTGGTTGCTCCATTTCTTTTTGGAATTGGATTTTCCTGCTTCCACAAATGTCTTACTAATCAGAAGGTAGAAAGAGCACTTCCCACATGGCTTATTAGTTTTGTGTGACTCTACTAGTTCTTTCCTAAAAGACACACACACACACAACGTTTAGTTGGTGAGACAGGTTAAATCTGTCCACAAACCAGAGCACCGAGGCCCCACTCCTAAAGCAGTGATTTTTATCTATGCAGTCAATTACACTTTAGAATAATCATGCCACCACTTTATAATAATGTGATGAATCCAAGTTTGTGTAAATGAATCATAAATTCACTCAGTACTGCTACTCTGTGCAAACTTAAAATATCTAAGAATCTGAACTTTAAAAGCAATAACTATGTAACTTATAAAGAGACATGACCAACATCACTATAGCATATGATGACTATACAGTCTCTAATCACTAGAGTTTGGGACTAATTTTTGACACAGCAGAAGCTTCATGGACATGGAGATCCTAAATTCTAGAGCAGTTAATGAAATGTAATGAAATCATTTTTTCCTCCTAAAAATTACACAGCTCTATGCATCTGGCTACCCCTGAACAAAGGTGTAGATTAAAAAACAACCCAAGTCATATCTAATAGAAAATCAAAAGAGCAGATCACTCTCCTGTGAAAACAAACATGAGCTGCAACTGCTTAGAAAAAGCAAAACTCGATCAACAAAAACCATTGACAAAAGAAGTATGATCTGAGTAGCAGCTGAGAAGGTAGAGAATAGAAGAGTGGATATAAAACTAAAAAACACTGAAACAAGAAGCAAAAATGGCAAACAAAGTTTGCAGAGTGTAGTTTCAGTCCTACAGCTATTATTGGAAAACAACACAAGTGCTGCCAGCGGAGGCAATACTCTATAAAGGACCTGTCTGTATTCCATCGTTTATTTCAAAGCACAGGCCACAATGCCTAGTTCATCAGTGTGCAAGATTTTACAGTTCTGAGATTAACATATTTGTAGCTTAAAACTTCTGCATCAAACAAAAACAACAAAAATGCTGAGAAGCAAGATTCAGTAACAGAACTATGCTGCAATTAGGTAAGAAACAGACCAACAGAAACTAGGAACTTCACTTCATTTTGGTTATTGCTGTCATTATTCAGCATTTTATTCATGTTACAGAAATCTTTTAGGAGGAAAATGTCATGCAAATGGGATAAAAAGTCTAAAGGAAATTCATCCACCTTATTCCATTTAAAATCTTAAAAAAATATGAAAATTACTGTCACAAATAATCCAAATTCTTCAAAAAGCCAGCTATTAAACTCTTTCTTCCATCCTCCCCACACTACACTTGTTTCAACCCAGGCCAGGGCTCTTTCTGTACCTACATATTCCACTTAAATCACATTTCTGAGTCTACTTGGGGAAAAAACAAACAAGCTACTGTTTGAAGGTATTTTCAGAAGTCTCTTACTGAAGCTGCTGGTGCATGGGCAGAGCAATCTGAGGAGGGACATTAATGAATCTTTCACTTAGGAGAAAGCCCACAGGCTTGGTGGTGTCATTTAAAAGCTTGTCCAGCTGTTCAACCACACTCTTTTCACAGTTCTTCTCACAGAAGCTTAGAACCAACTCTTTAATTTGTTCAGCACACTGGGTACCCTAGAAAGCAAAGACAAGACTTGCTTTTTATTACAGGCCATTGCTTACAGGAGAAAACTTGAGAGCAAGAGCTATGGCTTTTTATCCCATAGGTCCAAGGGGCGTTTCCTGCTATAGCTTCTAATATCTGCTGCATCTTACTTTTGAAGTAACTGTACATCCAGGGGTTGGGAAGTAGGCAGAGGAGGGAGGTAGGGAGAGGAGGGAGATGCTAAGGAGTGATACTAGCCAAATTATATTGTGTGCATGACTGAAAATGTAACACAAATCCCATCATTACATACAACTATAATGCACCAATAAAAATGTGGAAAAAATTTTAACTATTTATTACAAAATAAAAAACAAAGAAAGAAAGAAAAGTAATTATATCTGCTTAGGTTATCAATCCATGACTAGTGGTCAGAATTATAATTAATACTCATCCACAAAGAAGTTATATCTGTTCACAAAAACAAGTGGAAATAACTGAAAAGTTCATTTTAAAAATTAAAGATTATTAAGTGTGGCCTTATTCTCCAGAGAGTAAGCAGCTGGCATAATTTCCATTAGAATTCATCATGAGTCAACAAAAGGAGATGAATCAAAACAAGTAAATGTCAGTAAGTGCCCTCAACTTTGGAAGCAGCAAAGCCTCAGAACAGCCACACTGCACAAACAGCAAAGAGACCAGCTGCAGACACAGCAGAACTCTGTGCCGGTACCAATGTCAGACACTGTAGCACAGGGAGTACACGACTTCATCTGGGTATTCAGAAATAAAACAACACCTTCATATTGAAAGGATTCAGTAAGACTCTGAGAGAGCACATATCCTTACAGCTGAATATCACTGTCTGACTTCTACCATGCATGAAGTCAAAGTGGTTTTGGCCTAAGGAACAACCATTCAGATGCGACCCGGTGAAACTAACCTTTCTTTCAGTTAAATTTAAAAGGCTTATGAAACCAAAAATTTCATCTTCATCTGCATCATCATCATCGCTGTCTTCTGAAACATTTGTTTGCTATTTTAAAAAGAAAAAGAAAAAATTTTCATATTTGGTTGTCTCATTTTATCTTTTCAATTTCAAAAACAAAACTGCTTTCCTGCTGTGTCCCAGAACACACCATATCTTAACCTATATGACGTGCTTCTCACCTAACCTCCCTCTACTGTTCCTCTGTACATTCTGCTCAAGCTCATCCTGCTTAAAATCTTCTTCTTTTTGGGAGGTGGTAGGGAGGACTAGGGACTGAACCCAGGGGTGGTTTACCACTGAGCCACACCCCCAATCCCCCTTATTTATTTATTTGTTTGTTTGTTGAGAGTCAGTTTTCACTAAGTTGCTTAGGGCCTCACTAAATTGCTGAAGCTGGCCTCCAACTTGTGATCCTCCTGCCTCAGCCTCCCAAGGTACTGGGATAACAGGTATGTGCCACCATGCCCAGCTAAATTTCTTTTCAAGGTTTTTAAGACATTTTCCTTTACCACACTGGAGCCAGCCCTTTTTTTTCTGTGGGTCCATGACACTGTTCCACCTAAAACTCATGCCTCCACAATAATTGCCAGTACTGACCATCAGTGAAATACGGAACAAGATTCTTCACTAATACCTAACACCTTATACCTACCACCTTGGGTGGGAGAGAAGGAAAAGCAAGAAAGGGAATGATAAATTAAGAAAACAAATGAAATGGTTGACTCCAACTTGAACTTCCCAGCTCTACTTTGATGGCCCCTCCACCGGAGGCCTCAAAGCTTTGTCCTCGGTTTTTCTTCTATGTGTTGCCTGTTTACTCCATCCCCATACCCAGCCCAGAGCCCAGCACAGAGTACTCAGGTGAGACATGCCTGGGAAGGAAAGGAGGCTGCTGCTTCCATACCAAAGGACAGCAGAGGTGCCCCATGTCCTGGGACCTGTTCTGGGGGGAAGGGTTCTGTTCTCAGGGGAAGCATCCTGCACTGGTTCAGTGAGTACTGTTCACTATTGTTCACAGTCCTAAGCAGGATGTCTTAAGTTCAACAAGACGACACAAAAATGGAGACTGACAAGGTAATTCATGAGACTGACAGTTTCAGTGAGAAGAACAAGGGAATGTTAGCTCATAAAGGAGAAAGGGGAAAGAAGTCCAGGAAAAAAGGAACAGACAAACAGCCCTGGTCCTCCAAGATCAACATGACAATTTTCCTGCACTTCAGCAGACCACCAGCGGTTGCAGCAAAACCTGTGCAATAACTGCAGACAAAAGACCAGGGGAAGTAAATGGGACTCCCCCTGGCTCACCCTGATTGTTCCTCTCCTTACAAGGGGCTCTGTCTACCATCAGGCTGGACCATAAAGGAATTGCCTTTCTATGGGCCTAGAGTCACAATCACATCTACAACCATATGCCTCTCCAGCAAAAGAGTTCTCCCTGCTAAATCCATTTCCTATCCCATCCCATCCCCATTCCTAAGCCTGACACTCAATAGTTTTTTAGCACCTAAGTACTGTGGAATTCATGACAGCCAAGGAGAACTGAATGATACTACTTCATCTCCAGCTTCTCTCAGACTCAAGCATATGCAATTTACTATTCTCCCTTTGCCCTTTTCTCTAAGACCTTAGAGACGACCTCTCTTTTAGAGTTCACATCCACCTAATCCCCAAGGATCCAGCAAATGCTCCGAGCAAGGCTCCTAGGAACAAGAAGTCTATCCCTGGGACACCTTAAATGTCTCGGAAATCAAAGAAACCTTAATTATAACTGAAGAGCTATTTGTGTGATTATCCATTTAAAGGGCAAATCCCACTGCATGTCAAGCTGTTTCAAGGATAAAGGCAACTGCTTCTCATACACATCCATCAGACCTTAAAAGACATTAATCAGCTAGAGAGCTGGGGATTTGGCTCAAGTAGTAGCATGCTCGCCTAGCATGCGTGAGGCACTGGGTTCGATCCTCAGCACCATATGAAAATAAAGATATTGTGTCCACCTAAAGCTAAAAAATAAATATAGGAAAAAAAAGACATTAATAAGCTAGAGATGGAAGAGCAGGCAAGTGGTCTGCTTTTCCTACTACCTGTTGTGTGTCATATCAGCCGGGGAAACTCACAGAGGGCTGGAGGACTCACTTTCAGAGGGCGCACTCATATGACTGGCACAGGTTTCATTTCTTGTTTTCTTTGCATTTAGCATCAGAGATTACTAATGTTGTCAGAAGGTCTAAAAGTATCTACTGTATTAAGCATTAAAGATGTTGGTAAGCCTATCATTCAGTGTCAGAACTGGAGTGGCAAAAAAGCCAGATTAGGGTGCTTGAAGAAATGAATAGGAGAAGTAGTAGTAGTAGTAGTATTCTCACACCATGAGAATACTTTTCAAGAACTTTGGTTTTGAAGACAAAGCAAAACCGCTAAAAGTGATCAATTAGAGTGGACGCAGACTGGGAGTTCTTATTTTTTTTTCACATTAGCCTAGAGTATAGGTGCCAAGAATGGGAATAGATATCAACAGAGATTACATATGCTCTTCCATGTACCAGATCCTGTTCGAAGCACTCAGCAACTCATTTTGTTCACCTACCCAATCTGCAAGGAAGGTGCATAGATCATCCTCACGTACAGAGATGGATTAAGGTCTCTGGGAAAGACTGCATATTCCATAAATGGCTCCAAAGACATATTGAATCCTGTGTTCTCTTCTGACAAAGTGACCTCACACTGCCTGTTGAGTGATGGGCTTTATGTACCCACCCCTGGCTAGGCCTTCCTTCTCCTGTAGAAAAATCTCTTGTCCATGCAAATCAAACATATAAAGGAAATGACACTGTACCATAAAATGCTATTTTCTACCTCTTTCTTTTGGGCTAGTTGCTCTTGGAACCCAACCAAAGTGTAGAAAGGTCCACGTGGAAAGGAACAGAGGCCCCTGGCCCAGAATTCTAGCTGGGTTTCCAACAGAAAGCCAGCACTAACTTACCAGTCAGAGTGAGCCACCCTGAGAGTAAATTCTCCAGCTTCCTGTTGAGCCTCCACAGCTAATATGACCCAGAGCAGGAAGAAAAATTAGTCATTCCCATTGAGCTCTGTCCAAAATACATGAGCCAAACATCCCCTCTGCTATTCTATGACATTAAACTATAGGGTACTTGTTATGCAGCAAACAATAATGAAAAGAGCCACTAGGAGATAAGCAGCAGAGCCAGGATTCAACCAAGACTTTATTTTCTTGAACTCTCTATGACACTTATGATGGCAATTCCCTCTTCCTTCAAATGTTCCTCCCTTGATTTTACAAGGTCACTGCACTGCTTTTCCTTCCACCTCTCCAATCACTCCTGTCAATCTCCTCTGGTACTGCTGCCACATCCAAGTTCTAGTATTACCAGGTGTCTATCCCTGCCTTCCCTGGGCAATCCCAATCACTCATATGACTCCAGTAACTATTCACCCATTGAAAACCCCCAAGTTGAGACCCCGGTGGGAGCTCAGGCTCAGCACAGGATCACCTCTGCTCACCAGCAGACCCCTGCCAGAGCTGAGGCCCAGCCCAGGATCACATCTGCCCAGAAGCAGACCCCTGCCAGAGCTGAAGCCCAGCCCAGATCCACTGGCAGACCCCCCAGAGCTCAGCCCCTCCGAGGACCTGCACAGGAGCCCAGGCCCAGTGTAGGCCTGGGTCTGCCCCATCACCACCCTCTGGGAGCCCAGGTCTAATTCACTTCCATCTTGAGACACTACAGCCATCCCCATAACCTTCCCCATGCACTAGCCTCTACCATGGGGCAGCAGACAGGGCCAAGAAGTAGCTGCATGTTGGAACGGGTATCCCAAAGCCAGTGTAAGGCCCACCCTTTCAGCCCCATCTCTGAAGTTGCATCCATCTTGGGGCACCACCTCTTCTGCTATCTTGAGTTAGCTCCTGCTACTGCCACCTATAGTTGCAATAGCATCCATCCTGAGACACCAGCAGGGTGTGGAAGACCAACATCAAGGTAAGAGAATCTGCACAGATACTATAAGTTTACAGGGTAGAAAACCCCCCAAGTCTCCAAGGCTCCCTCTTCTGCTCAGTATCTCACTTGCACTCATCATAGGCCCCCCAAACTAAAATGTACACGGCCAAAGTCATGTTCCCCCTCCTAACCTGATCTTCCTCCATGTCTGCTGTCCTAATTGCTCCAAACAGAAACCTGGAAGCTCATCCTTGACTCCATTTTTTCTCACTCTCAAGTGAACCACATACTAAGCCTCATCATATTTCACTTCCCAAGTGTCCTGAGTCCATTGCTACCTCCTGGTTTATTGCTTTTAATATCCTTAGATCACTACAATGACCTTCCGAGGCATTCTCCAATGGTACCTCCTCTCAGCTGGAGCTGAACAAAAGAACACAACTGTCCTGCTTACCTTAATCACACTTCCAATATGGTTCTGTTGAATTAAGAGATCTGTTAGTTCTGCAGTGTTCACAGGAGCCTTTAGGAAAAGCTAAGAGGAAAAAAAAATATTTTAAATTAAGATCAAAGCATGATTTCTAATAAAAATTCAAATCCCTTAATTAAAAAAAAAAAAATGTCAAATCACTTGTCCAAACTGATGATCTAGAAAAGCAACTCCAAGACGAAGAGAAAAGCCCAGGAGTGTTAAAGCACCTAAGAGTTAGGAAACTTCTGAGAAGAGGCAGTCAGTGGTAATAAGGCGTATAGGGCAGGGGAAGCAAGGGAGGAGAAGGATGGACATAGGGTCAAAGAATTACTGACAGGTCACTGAAGGCTATAAAGGTTAGAGAACCAAAGCCATATTATATGGCTGAAGGGATAAGTAGGGGCAGCAAAAATGACACTGTACCACCAGAAGGTGAAGTTAAAATGATTATTATATAAAAATTATTTTATCCCACAAAGTATGGATGTGAATTAAAGGAAATAGAACAGTAGCTCAAGGAATTGACAGATGAAAATGAGTATATTTCAGGACACAAAAAACTTTAAAGGGAAACAATTCCTCCTTCCAGGCAAAGTGAAGAGGATGGAAATGCAAATTCTGAAAGGATGAAATTTGAAAGGGACTATATCAAACAACCTGCATTTTCTGAGAAGAGCAAATTTATGTGTAATAAGTAAAAGACAATACCTGCTGCAGTAATTTCTTAATTCCGTCATAATCATTATCTGAGATGGAATAAGCTTCAAATTCAATATTCACTTCCTGTAAAGAACACACAAAACAGGTCACCATATGTAACTTCCTAAGACAATTCAGGCATTATTTTCCACTTTGCAAATTTTTCTTTTTCATCAACTTCCATTCTCTTAGGTTCTTATTTTTAGTCATGTACAGAAGATGCTAAGGGAAAAAAAAAAAAAAAAGACATGAGAAAGATGTCACCTGAATAACTATAAATGTCTAGGCTTTCAAACAAACACTGCTAAGACTGTTACCTGTACAGATTACAAAGACATTCATATCATTTCCTCATGTGACACAAAAGCCTGAGGAAACAAAACACTCTAAGTGACCTAGTCTAAATGCTGAGAAAATCTAGTTCAGATAACAGCCACAGCAGTCACAAAGGAGAAACTGTCATTTACCCAAAAAACAAAGTAAAAAACAAAGTCACTTCAAAAGTTCCTGGTACTGCCTACAGCTTGATTTAGCCCATGGGTTTGAGGCTATACTTCATTTACTTATTTATTAAATATCACCAGGTAACAAGCATTTGAGATAAATTGGCTAGGGAAGCAGACATGAATGATTCTGCTCCCAATGAAGCTTATGGTTTAGTTGGGATACAGACACTAAGGAGATACTCACAAATAAATGCAAAATTACAATTACAGTTATTTGTGCCATTAAAGAAAGGGACATAGCGCTACCACTTGAAAAACAGGAGTGAGAAGGTCAAGAAAAGCACACCTAACAAAGTGGCACAAACCAGGAACTGAGAACAAACAAAGGGAGCACAGGGAACAGCACATACTAAGGCCCTAAGTCAGGAGTAATATGGTGAGTCCAAAGGACTAGAAGAACAAGTGGGGAGCTGGGCTCCCTGACCTATCTGTGCAAAACAACGAAATCTAACAAGATTCTAACAAGATTCTACTGAAATATTCCCATAAAAAAATGAAACTATTACTTCACACCAACAACAAAATCTTTGATGCTTTTAAATGCATCTAAATCATACCTTAAACCATACCTTGACATGAGCTCTGATGATACAATATATTTACATGCACTTCAGGTTTTATAGGTTTTGGAATTTGGGTCTCAGCTGAAGGATTCTGCAGACAAAACAGACCTACTTTTACCTTGTCATCCTAACTGTGCATACACTTAAGTGCTCCCTTGACTGTCAACTTGCCAGGGCACAGACATCAAGTCTAGCTTGCACACTTCAAATCTCAATCTCTGAAGTAGGCCAGATTACAAAAATAGCAAAACCCAGGAGACTGGGTGGGAGCATTCCAAACAGGATCAAACTAAACCAAATGACAAATTGTCATTATTCAGGTCTTTACTTTATTCCTTAGAATTATTTAAATAATGCTCTCTAGTGTCTCTTCATTATCTAGATAGAAGTCTCAGACCTGCATCTTGGACTATTATGGCATAGCTATTGCAATGGCTACCAAATAAATTACCAGTCCACACCTCTTTCCTGCATAAGGCTCCCCTTTAGATGGTTTCAGCAAAAACGGCCATCTTTGTATAACAGCCCTGTCACTCAACCCCAGGTGAGTGTCACTCACCCCCTTCCCCAGCATTCAGATTTCAGACTGTGGCTTCTAGCCTTCTTGCTCTTTCTAATGAAACTCTGAAGCTACTGGCATTTTGATTTTCTGTTATATGGAGTAGAAACAGAAAAGCAAGAATACAGTGGAGAAGAGTATGACAGGGATGACAAATATGAAAGACTTTGAAGGTTCTTGATAGCATTCCAAGCTCAGGGACTCAGTCTAATCCTGAAGCTCACTGGCTTTCCTGCCCTTAGAGATAATTAAGATAACTATGCATCCTCAGCATACATTCCCCTCGGCTGAAGTGATCCTGCAGGGGTTTCTGTTATGCACAAACAACAGTCCTAACCACACGATCACAAGAACCTTAATAAATATGCCCAAGCCTTTTCTTTTCATCATCAGCACTGTTCCTTCTTGAAGTTTGAAAAACCACTTTCTATTGCTGCTCAGCCAGCTGCCTCACCTTATTCTTTAAATTAGACTATTTGCAGATGTCCTTATATACCATCTTGTTTCAAAAAAGACCTGAGTCTGATTTTGAATTTAACATAATTCTCATAGTTTCCTACATAAGGGAAATAAATTGTGAATAAGTGAACATCTCAGAAATTAAAGCCTTCTTCAAATAAACAGAGAGATAAATATCCACGCAGCATTTCAGCACGGGGAACTGCCCTGAAAACTTTTAACAATTTCTTCCATCAAAAAAAAAAAAAAAAAAAAAAGCCATACATAGGGGTTGGAGTTGTGGCTCAGCTTTAGCGTGCTCTCCTAGTGTGATAGTAGAAGCAAATGTGACTCCATTTTGTTTTATGACTTCATCCTGTAAAACCACCATGCCAAGTAGAAGGGTCATGACTGGGGTAAGATGTTCTTTTCCTTTTGCTATAGAAACCTTTAAGAACACAGAACTACCTAATGGGGCATTGTTTCTGTAACTAGGGTAATGGGGCTCTGTTATTGTAACTGCGGTGACTGGGCTAACTGTGATTGGTTAGGCTTCCTGCCGCTTGACTGCACTCTCCTGCTTCTGTAACTTGGCTTGCTTGCATTGGCTAGACCCCCGAATATCCCTTTTGCGGTTTTCAGGTTTATAAGGAGCGCCCTTGCAATTGTTCGGGGCTGATCAAGGGAACAGCTTTATGTTCTGGTCAGCCGCCACCGGTGTGCTTCAATAAAGGCTTGATTCGATCGATTACACGTGAGTGGTCTGGAAGTCAGTTTATGAAACCCCGGGACGAAGCTTTATAACACTAGCACGTGCAAGGCACTGCGTTCAATCCTCAGCACCACATAAAAATAAATAAATAAAATAATGGTATTGTGTCCAACTGCAACTAAAGCAAACAACAACAAAAACCCACAAAAGGCCATATATTCCCAGAGTAAAAACTACAGTGGGTGCAGAAGAGATTTTAAGCCCTTATTCCCTTCTCCTTAGAGCACCTACTCCTACTCTCCAGAGGTTAATGTCAAACATACACATAATCTGATGTTATTTTCCATCTCATTTTTTCTCCACATAAAAAACTATATACATGTTATTGTCACTTAATTTGCTGTGTGGTTTCACTTGTAAAACAGCAATAATTCTAACTTCATAGGACTGATGTAAGTATTAAATGAGTTAATATAAAATGCACAGAGTGTGCTGGGGTTGTGGCTCAATGGTAGAGTACTTGCCTAGCATGCATGAGGCACTGGGTTCAATCCTCAGCACCACATAAAAATAGAGATATTATGTCCACCTAAAACATTTTAAAAAATAAAATGCTGAGTCTAGAACAGGATCTATTACTATTGTTAGAAAGTAAATTCTTACAAGTAGGATTACTGAACCAGAGGATGTAAACACTTTAAATTCTAATCAATGTCATATTACCTCCAAAGAGACTGTACCAATTTACATTCCCACCAACTGTATATGTAAGTGCCTATTTTCCTACACTATTATTAGAGTAAACACATTTTCAGTCACTGGAGGTATGTTAGATTTTCCATGTTAATGCAAGCACAGGTTCCTACAAACACAAAATTAGAAAAATAGCAAACGTTTTTCCAAATGAAAAGTGGTAAGACGGTAATTACAAGGCAAGCAGCCAAAGTAAAGAGCTGATCTGATTGGGAAGATGTGTCATATGCCCACACCAGTCTTATCCCTAACCCTGCATCCACACTTCTCTGTATCTTCTTTTCCATGCTCAATCTAACTCGTGCTTACCTCTTAGACTTTATTTCCCATTCCTCTTTATTCTGATTCAGCCATCCTTGCTGCCTTTCTGCCCGCCAACCATGAGGAAATGTTTTTTTTTTTTTTTTAATAAATAAAATAGGAAGTCACAGGAGTATTCTGAGCAAAAGAATGAGAACAGACCTACAAGATCTCCAGCTGTAAGCAGATAGTCCATAAAGGAACAAGAATGGAAAAGGCAAGTCAGTTATTATATTACAGTAGTCCAGGCAAGATTTGATGGCAGTGTGGACCAAGATGGTTACAAAATCAATGAGAAGTGTCTGGACACTTAAGAATTTACTGATAGACTGGATGTGCAATGAGGAAAGCCAGGAGATTTGAGTTAACTCCTAGATTTGATGTGTGAGAAACTGGTCAATTTAGGGCCATTTACAGAATGCTGAAGATTAGGTGAGGGAGGCATGAATTACAAACTGATAGTTAAGTTTGATGCACCTGCTTAGACATTCAGTAGTCTTATTCATTATTCACTCAACGAATAAATATCTATAATATTGGGCACTAGGAAAGGAACCCAGTTCCGAGTTCATAAGGCTAAACCATCTGACCGGGTCAGCTGTCCCAAAAAGGCAGAAAATGGCCTGGCGCGGTGGTACACGCCTGTAATCCCAGCGGCTGGGGAGGCTGAGACAGTAGGATAATGGGTTCAAAGCCAGCCTCAGCGACATCCAGGCGCTAAGTAACTCGGTGAGACCCTGTGTCTAAATAAAATACAAAATAGGGCTGGGGATGTGGCTCAGTGGTTGACTGCCCCGAGTTCAATCCCCAGTACCAAAAAAAGAAAAGAAAAAAAAAGAACCAAAGAGGCAGAAAATGCCGCTTAGTCGAGCTCCGAACACGAAGGAGAACTGCACGACTAAGAGCCTCTGGAAAGACTGGAACAACAGCGCGGGAAGTTCAAGGACCAAGAGGGGGGCGGACGCAGGGGAGAGGCGGCTAAGCGGCGAGGAGGAGCTCGGAACCGTCGCCACGATGGCGGCGTAGGAAGGGCTGGACTGGAACTCCACAAGCACCTGGCCCCCCGTTTCTGCCTGCCGAGCCTAGGGACAGGGACGTCACCAGTCCACGCAGCTCACACGCTCTTCACCCTGCTCTGGTGGGCAGGGAGTTTTTAATCACGGGGGTCGCGCGTGCTTCTCACCTCGTCAAGGACCTCGTCGTCTTCGTCCTCTTCTTCGTCACTATTCTCATCGTCTTCGTCTTCATCCTCGACTTCATCCTCCCCTTCTTCTTCGTCGTGCCGGACGGGGTCTCCGGGAGGCCGCGGGGCTCCGTTCCCCAAGGCCCGTCGTTTGGCCCGGGACGCCATGCTGCCGTCCACACTGCGCCTGCGCAAGATCTACGGCCCGCCCTTCCGGGCCGACACATACTGGCCGAGGGGGTGGGGGACCACGAAGCCCCTCGGCGCTAACTGGACTTGAATGAACACCAGAGACCCTTCTGGACTCACAGCCGTGATCTTCCGGAGTCACATCCATCATAAATCCCAGCCTGGCCCTTTATTTCTCATTCGTCCTCCCTCCCTCATCAGTCCCTCCAAGGCTACCCCTGTCGCTCAGTGGTTCAACCCATCCGGCTGGTTTCCTTCCGCCGGCCTGGACGCCGGTGGGCACGCGCGGCCGCCCATCTGTGCACTGCGGCGGACCGGGGGCTGGTGCTGAGGTGTTGAGTTCCCTGGGGCGCCCACTCTGTTGCCAGTCTCCCTGAGCCCCTTCGCTGGGACCGCGGGGTCCCGCCTCCCACCGGTGTTGGCCGAGTGCGGCGCGTGGCGCTGGGCGGGCTCCCGCTTCTCAGCCCTGGGGCCTCGCGGGGCCCGCGAGGTAGGTGTCGCTGCCCAGGGTGCCAAGGAAGACACGGGCATGCGGGCCTTGGCGATGTGGGGCCGGCCGGCCAGGCTCCTGGAAGCCCTTTGAGAGCAGGCTAGACCACCTTCCGTGCCTCGGCGCCGGTCACGTGATCCGAATTGACGGCCTGAGCCTGTGACAAACAGGAGAGGTACCCCTCAGCGGCCGCCAGTGCGCAGGTGGAAGTACAGGTCCGGGTTGTCACGTGTCTAGTTCGAGAGAAGCTGGAGTTCCGGACGTTTACAAGAAATAAGATCGTTAAAGCCAATCGTGAAAATGAGAGGGAGACCAATAAAGAGGAAGGGGACCAGGGTGGGCAGGGAAAGGAGAAATACTGGCGACGTTGTTGACCGAATTATATTGCTATTTCGTGTGCACGTGTGAACATGTAACAACAAACCTCACTATTATGCATAACTACAATGGACCGATAAAAATATTGGAATCCAAATTCATTAAAAAGAAAAAAACACTACCAAATAAATTGCGTCCACCAGTCAGGATTATCGCTCAGGGTAGCAATTTTCAGGTCCTTATAAAGGCTATATGAAAGAAGATCTTTAATTAGGGAAGCCATCAGCTTTTTGAGAATTATCCATTTTCTTATACTGAAAACGAATGCCAGATGTGTTTCGAAAAACAGAATGAGCTGTCCTTAGAAGTAAGGTGGTCATTGTGTAAGAGGTTTATGTAGAAGCATGGGAACTTCTTGTCAGTAGTTCTTCAGTAAAAGTCAGTATACCCTAAAGGTCTCCATTAGTTCAGAGTCCTCATGATGGTGCCCACCAGGCCATGTGATGAATGTTAATATACTTAAAAATCAGGGCTGCACATCTGACGGAGTAGCTTGAAGTGGCCCGATTGGGCCACACAGTTGTGCCAGAATCCTATAATGTGCACCTTTCAAAAAGGCTAAGATTAGAAAAGAGACTTAGACTTAAAATACACCGTGCAAACATGACAATAGTGTGACACTGAGACATTATGGGTAATTTCCCTGCTTGGTTTGTTGTTGTTGTTTGTTTTTGCATTGCTTCGTATTGAACCCAGGATGACCTTGTACATGATAGGCAAGCACTCTACCCACTGAGCTACACCCCCAGTCCTCTTTGTATTGTTTTTAATTGGAATCATATAGTAGTCTTCGTGTTAGTCTTCGTAATCATATAGTAGTCTTCCTTCCTTGTTATGACTGAATAATAAAACATCGCATTGTGTGTATATATTACATTTTGTTTGTCAACTGACAGTTGATGGACACCATTTTAGTTATTTAAATAATTCTGCTATGAACATGAGTATAAAACCATCTCCTCAAGCTCCTACTTTCAATTCTTTGGGGGTATGTAACAACTGATGGATCATATGGTTTGTTAATTTTTTTGAGAAACTTTGCTTTTGTGTGTGTGCAAAACTTTCACAATGAGTTGCTAAAAGAAGAGAGTAACCCCAGATTGGTTCCTAATCTCAAAATCATGGTCAGAATATGAATTAGAGTAGCAAATGTGAATAAATGGCTCACCTATGGTTTTGATAGTCAAGAAAAATATATTACAGATCCCAGGGGACATCCTTAGTTCGGGAATGAATTGATTACCACTGTCTTAATCTTTCTATTTAGTACAGAATTTGCCTTAAAAGAGTAGAAAGGCAATCTAGAGTGATTAGCTTCAGGCTTGGATTCAGACTGTCATTTACAATCTGTGTGATCATGGACAAGTGCCTCAAACTTTGCAGAGCCTTTTTCTTCTGTCCTTTAGTATATGGATGATGATATCTACATTGCAGACTTAAATGAGGATTTTAGTCTTGCATGTAAAATGCTTATATAATAAGCCCAGTATGATAGCTAATAAGTTAATTTTATGTGTCAGCTGGACTTGATGAAGGGATGCCCAGATATATTAGATTATTTCAATGTGAGTCTGTGAGGGAATTTTTAGAAGATTAGTGTTTGAATCCACTGACTGAGTAAAGTGCATTGTTCTTCCCAAAGTGGGTGGGCCTACTCCATTGAGGGCCTGAATAGAAAATAAAAGGCGAGGGAGAAGGAGAATTTGCCCCTGTCCTTCATCTGCCCTTGGTGCTCCTGGTTCCCAGGCCTTCAGACTTGGACTGGAAACTACTCCATCTGACCTCAGTCCTTCATACTACATCACTAGCTTTCTTGAGTCTCTAGACCAAGAATTCTCTTTTTAAAAAAAAATATATATATACATATTGAGCTGCTACAGATGCTAGCCAGAAAGGGACCGAATCCTGGATGAGTGCCACAGTTACCACAGCAAGGCTAGGTAGCAACCGGAAAAAAATATCCACAAAAGCCCAAATCACTTATTAATGAAGATTTGGGGAACAAAATCATAAAGTTGTTTCCAGTGAATTTATGTTGGCTATAAATAAAAGGGGTGGGACTCACATAAAGTGAGAAAGGAAATGTGGGATAGGAGGGCATTCCATAAGGAAAAGTTCTTGTTAACTTCTGGATTGGTTGGGGTTAGTAGTCCAGAAAGTCTATCCAGAAGCCAGAGAGGTTGGTGGTGCCTGGGGTCAGCTCCCAGAGGTTTTAACTCAAGTTTTTAATATAATTCAGGAATGTAGAACATCTGTTGGATTGGGTCACTTTAAGACATCTCAAAATTTTTCTTTTCACTCTTGCAAATAACAATTTGTGGGACTCCTCAGCCTCTGTAATCACATGAGCAAGTTTCTCCTACATTTCTTTGTAGATACAGATATATCCTGTTGGTTTTGTTTCTCTGCAGAACCCTCATAGTAAATAACACTAAGTACTCAATAAAGGGCAGCTGTTGTAACTGCTGATACAAAGAGTAGCAGGACACACAAAGTGTGTGGGGCTTCGTTCTTACCTGTGAAACCATCTTAATCCAGTCACTTTCCTAGTTCTTTAAGCAACCATTTCTTGTTTCAGAAATGCTGGGTAAAGTTAAAAGTGTTTTCCCACAGTGTGAAAAAGTATTGAGCATCTACTGTGGGAAAGAAGGGCCCTCAGAAAATCCAGCCACTGAGAATCCTCCAGCCAATTTCATAGATGAAGGAACTAAAAGAAGAACAGCCTGAGCTGGGCTCAGTGGCACACAGCTGGAATTTCAGCGCTCAGGAGGCTAAGGCAGGAGAGTTCCAAGTTTGAGGTCAGCATTGGCAACTCAGCAAGACTAGAGTCTGAAAATGAATTTTTTTTAAATAAAAGAGGCTGGGATGTAGCTTAGTGGTAGAGCACTCATGAGTTCAATCCCTAGTACTAAAGGGAAAAAAAAAAAAAAAAAGCAGCCTAGACCAGAACCCAAGCCTCAGCCCTCCTGGGAAAGCTCCTCCTCCACTGCCCTCTACCTCAAGTTCAGAGTGCAGCCTGTTTATTCACCTGACAACGTGCTTATCCTGGACTTCTCAGCTTACTTATGGGACTCCAGCACAGCAGAGCATCACCAGCAACAGGTCCCCTTAATTTTATACTGGAGTGGCAGGAGAGGGATAAGGGTAGTAATTTGATTTCTATTTGTTGAGTCTTACAGCACATGTGAGGAATAGTTACTATCTGAAAGCTCAAGCTTCTTGCTAACATGGTTTTATCCTAAGAAAATCAGAAGAGAACTCAGAAGGAATATTTTTCTGCTAGCAGTGGATAAATTGATTTGGCTTTCACATGTTTTATAGTTAAATGAAGTACTTGGTACTATAGTGATAACTTTATATCTTCATACCTTTGTCTTTCCTAAACATTTTCATTTGCCAAGTTTATAAGAGGCAGATACAGCAGGGGAGTTAAAACACAGAATTTGGGGTATGACCCCCAGCTGCCACTTAGCCGTTCCGAAACAGGACAAGTGTACCTCAACTTCTGCATAAACCTCATCGATTGAATGCATGTAAAGCCTGGCATGTGCAACAAATGTGCTAGCTGTTTCAGCAGTCCTATGGCTAGGGCAGAGGTTATTCCAGCTTAACACAGGAGAAAACATGGTCAAACCATGGTAAGTCATAAAGCAGGGACCAGAGACCATGTCCCTTAGCCCTTAATCCTATGCTTGTTCTGTGACACCATGATTCCCTCCTTACACTGTTTCCATAAAGAAACAGGAAGAGGGCTGAGGGTGAACTCAGTGGCAGAGGTACGCCTAGTATACTAGATGCCCAGGGCTCAATCCTCAGCACTGTAAAAAAATAAAAGACTGCGGGTATAGCTCAGTGGTAGAGCTCTTGCCCATGGAAAGCCTTTGGTGATGCACTGTATTTCCAATATACCTTCACAGCAACACCTAGATTAACACTTGTAAATAACCAGAAACTATAACCAGCTAAGGTGACATATAAAAGAGACCATCACAGAAAACTGGGCTCTGAATTTCTGTCAGACACATTTTGAGAACTTGAGGAAATACTGCCCATTTCCTTACATCCTCAATCTTAACACCTGGACAGCAACAATAATTAGAACTTGATTTCATAATAATATATTCACCTAGGTTTGGTTGCTTAAACACAAAGCAATTCATTTTGAACCAAATTTTCCTAAAATGTCCTGTAAATAGTCCAATATTCCAGTAATATAATTAGTAGTCATTTATAATTAGTGGCTCTCAGAGTTAACACACTTCTACTTCACACAGTGTACTCTATTCGGTCTCACCAATCACTGCACAACATTTAAGGAACTCGTGGGTCTAGTGCTATTTGTGGGATGATGAAATCTTTGTTAAACAATCTTTCTTTGTACACATTTATGAGTATCATCTGGGTTTATCTTCTTAGAAGTGAAATTACAGGAAGAAAGATTATGAAGTCTGTAAGACTTTAAATGTCTACAAATAATTCTTCAGGCTGCTAAATTATCTCCTTTTACTTGACAACATTTATAAACATCATTTGAGAAGTGCAAAAGCCAATGCAGTCATTTCCTAAAGTACTTATAAGCTGCGTAGTATATTTGTCTTAAAATGGAAATAATTATGAATTTACCTTCATAAATGTAAGATGCTCATTTCTCTATTTGTTATAGATACACCCCAGAGTTTGCATTTTTTTATGGTGAGCCACTGACATGGGACACTTGACTTTCACTGATGGCTTTCATTTGCCTTTGCAAGTGATATCAACTGCTAACATGCCCTCCCTTGGCCTTATCAGTGACAGGGGTCTTCAGGAAGAGCAAGCCCATTAACGCCAAGTCACTGTGTGGGCAGAACAGATCTCTCCAGCGAGCAGTTAATCACCTCCTTTTCATGCTGCCCCCATCTAGTCTTGCTTAGGGAAATTCTTTGAGATCCAAGTAAGATCTCTTCCCTTATTTTGTCTTAGTGCCCATAAGGAGCACCAGGCAATAATGAAGGTTCTTTTACTGAAAGATGCAAAGGAGGACGATTGTGGCCAGGATCCATACATCAGGGTAAGTGGCCCAAGATTCATTGTCCCCTAAACTGGAGATTTCTTGCTAAAGGAATCAAGGGCCTGGAGCTGGGGTGGTGGAGGGGAGCTGCTAACACTCATACTTGACACAGAATAAAGTTAATGATACTATCCATTCCCTTTATTTCAGAATAGCCCCTGCCAATCCAGAACTATTTTTTCATTTGCAGGAATTAGCATTGTATGGACTTGAAGCCACATTGATCCCTGTTTTATCCTTTGAGTTTTTATCTCTTCCAAGTTTTTCTGAGAAGGTAAGACTTGTCTTGTCTGAACTCCCTGTTAGTGTTTGGTCTCTAGAAACTGGCCAGCCTGAGCCATTTTCCTAGGCCCTTATTCTACCACCAGATTTGAACACAAGGACGGCACACCGGGCTCCAGGAGGCTTCGTCCTGGGCTTCTCTCACCAAGCCTCCCCTGGCTCCTCTAGGAAGCCACCCATAACCAGAGGTAGGCCAGGAAGAACAGGGCCTATGAGAGCACCATACCTTTGTGGTTCTCAGAATTCTAGAATCTTCTGTTCATATTCTCCTCTGAAAGACCTCTATATAGCAGACCAGACAGGTATTTTCCCCATTTTAGAGAATGAGACCTCCAGCCGGCCAAAGATAGACCTAGAACTCAAACCCAGGGCTCTGTCTACCATTTCAGCTTTGCATCCAAGTGCAGGAGTAATAAATATTGCAGGAGACATACCCAGTAAAGTCTTCCAGATGTTTCAGATTAAAGCCTTTAGGCTGGAGATGTAGTTCAGTGGTAGAGGGGTAGCATGTACAAGGCCCTCAGGTTGATGTCCAGCACTACAAAAGACATAACAACAGATTCAGTACCCACAGTTTAAGTGATACCAGATCTGTACAACAGCCCAGTGCCTGCCTCGGAGTTAACTTTTAGTGCATTATATCACCATTACTAGTTTTAAAATTTAGGTCTTCAGTATAGGCATCACCTCCTGAATATTGCAGTTGCATTAAGACACAGATAAAGTCTGCCCTCTTCCTGCACCTCAGCCATTCCCAGGCTGGGTCCTGCCCCCTCTGCTACAATCTCCTGAGTTGCACTTGTCTGTCTCCTATACTGTGAGCTTCTTGAGGGAAGTACTATGGTAATTCACCTGTACATCCTAAAAGGCCTAGAATAGTTCCAGGCCCAGAGTAAGCCCTCAGTAAGTGTTGGGGGTGGTGGATGGGTGAAAAGAATTAGCTTGTCTGCTACTTCTGGGAAGCATTTAGAATTCTGGGTCACATAGCTCCATAGGAGATGTTGAACTTAAGCTATCATACAAAATGCCTTTATTGCTTTCTGATGTGCAGCTGTCTCATCCAGAATGTTACGGGGGACTCATTTTTACCAGCCCCAGAGCAGTGGAAGCAGTGGAATTATGTTTGAAGAAAGACAATAAAACTGAAGGTGAGGGTGGGTCTGATCTGGATTCCACTGGGCTTTTATTTACTCTGTTTCTCCCACTGAGACACTAAAGACAGAAGTAGCTGAGCCCTGAAAGAGATATGTGCAAGGTGGTGCTGGGTCCCAAATGTTTCTTGGAAGGCAGCAGACAGGGTGCCTCCGCAGCTTGCTGGGCATTTGTATCTCCTCAGAACATATGAATGCCAATTTCTTCCTCTGAAAATATGATAAATACCACTTTTCTCAAAGGAATGATGAGAAAACTTGGCAATGTATGAGAAAATCTTCAATGCCCTGTCAGGCCCTTGATGACAGGCCATCTCCTTGACCCTTCTCCCTTTCTCCTTCCCTTTCTTTCGATCAATAGTATAAAAAGGCACAGCCCTTTCACTGAATGCTGGGGTGCAGACTGAACAGCCACCTTATTCATAACTGCTGCTGAACAACCTCCTAGCTAACATGTATGGAGTGCCTGTTGTGCATCAGGCTCTGTGTGAAATACTTCAATTCATTATCTCACTGAACCCAGACAACAACCCAAGGCATACAATACCACAGTCTCACTTTAGAGCTCACAATGCAGAGGCTTGAGAGAGTGACAGCAGGGAGAGTGGTTGGCCCAGGGCTTTGGAGTGCAGTCATCCTGAGCTTGGTGAGCTCCTTGACCTCTCTGCTTGTCAGGTCTCTTGCCTTTGAGCAGGCCTAGTAGTCCTCACACCACAGTAGTACTCTTCTACTCCTCACTAGCTGGAACTTACCACTTTGTGCCACTTGCTGTCCTTGGTCTTTACCCTGTGAGGTGGATTGGTAGTTCCACTTGACAGATGAGGAACCTGAAGAACAAGGAATGCAGTGCACAATCTTAAGTTGCATGTTTGTGACTCTTGCAAGAGTCCAAGTCCCAGAGAAGGCATCCAGGAGGTTGCCTGGAATAGTCATCATGAGTCACGTGGTAATGGATTGTCATTGTCTCCACAAGCTGGGCTTGCTACAGACCTGTACACATATGGGCCTCCTGCTGAAGAGAGAGCCTGTCACTGCCCCCAGTGGGGTTTGGGGTGCCTTGTCCTACAGTTGTATTTTTCCATTTGTATGTGCTTAGAAGGAGAAAGTTATAAGAAAGGAGAAAACCCCAGAGTCCTGCAACTTTGTCATGCTTTGCAGTTTAAAAAGCATTTCCCATACATGTTTTTATTTTGATTCTCATGACAATGGTATGTGATAGGACCAATACATTAATCCCTTTTAGCTTAATGAAGAAACAGAAGATGAGGGTTGGGGGGCTGCCGACTAGCCGGGGGTCCACAGCTGCTGAAGGGGCAGAGCTAGCTCTGCAGCGAGGCTCCTCTACCCATCAGTGTGCTCACTCCATCACTGTTCTGCTGCAAACCTTGAGAAGCACTTTGTTACCCTGCTATGGATAATTTCCCAATAAATATTCTTACACTTGTAGGGTAGGAAAAAAGGTAAAACTCAATTTTGAGTTGTTGTTTAAAAAGGAATTTCCTTTGGGATATAAAAAGTAAATTCACCATAACACTGGTGAATTTAGGGGAAAATTATGCTCTTACTAGATTTTAGGACAAAAAAAAAACTATTATTTGTCTTCTTAAAATGTTTTGAAACCACAGTGGCCATATAATATGTATACATACGATCCATTTTCTTTTTGTATGTCCTTAATCCATTTTTAAAAGATCTTTCCTTGTCATAAAATGGTAGTTTACTGTATTTTTATATTGTGTTTATTAATGAAAGTGAAATTTATTATTTCTACTTTGAACCATGGGTAAATGAACCCTTTCATTTGAGATTATATTTTGTTGATCACTTTCAAATTTATTTCCCAAATAAAACATAACTATTGATTTATTAGACATTTAAGTCTAATAATAATGTCATTTTTAATGACCAGTACGTTTTCTTTAAAAGTCTAGATTTTTTAAAATTTTAATCTCATCATGCAAATTGATTCTTTAAGTTATGTTTATTTTCTAGTACATGTTAAAAAATGCTTCGGTGCCAATTGTGGAAATTGTTATTTCAAGCAGTCATATTGAAACATTTACCTAAGTGATTTTTAAAACACCCTGCAGGATATGAACAACAGGAAAATGGAATTTTAGTTTGAGATGCTGTTCTTTCACATTTGGTTATTAATAGTTTGCTTTGCTCATGAGTTTCTTCGGGTGAACAAACAACCTTGGGCAGCAATCCAAAACTTAAGCAACCTTGGGCAGCAATCCAAAACTTTGGTACTTACAAATCAAATTTAATTTAATATTTTGCAGTCTGGGAAAAGTCTCTGAAAGAAAAATGGAATGCCAAGTCAGTGTATGTGGTTGGAAATGCTACCGCTTCTCTAGGTAAGGAAGTCAGGTAAAAATAAAGTGCCCCAAATGGTTTAGCCTTCTTTATTTTTGTAAAATACATCAATTCAGTTTTTAAATGTTTTTATTTACAAAATTGCAGAAAGTTATTAATTAGTTAAATATTTAATGCTACTGATAGGGTGCAGTGAAATAAATATATTAAAACATTTCTAAGTGACATTAAAAACTGGTACATCTTTTAAGAAATTCTTGATCAGTACATATTCAAAAGTTTTATTTAAATATTCGTAAACTTTGACCCATGAATTCCATTGTGAATGTACTCAATGCCAATGAATTATTCTTTGAAGAAATGGCTAAAATAGTAATCTCCATGTAGTGGTTTATTAGTTCTCTAACACACATAGAGTGAATTGTTGAGAGTTAATATTATAACACTTTAAATATTTAGAACAATGCTGACCAGAAGCAAATAAATTAACCTATAACTTAGTTTCAAAATAGTTCATTTGTCCAAATGAGTTTAAAAATATTGGAGGAAATATTGTGGTATGAATGAAATTAGTACATTTTCCAGAGAACAAAATGAGATTAGGGACGAAATGGGTTGAAAGTTGTTAGACTAATTAGAGGTAACTCCTGGATCTTGTGTGCTGATAACTTGCCACAAGCTCAGCAAGTCAACCAGGTGAGGGACTCAGTGCTTAGTTGCCAAGGGAACCACCTCCACTCTCCATGTCAGTTCTCCAAAATAAGAAATTGCTTTTACTTTACTGTTTTTTTTTTTTTTTTTAATGAGAAGAGGAAAAAAAATAATACAGGCAGTTTCTGACTTGTGTCCTCTTATGGTTTCTGGATGTCCCCCAAAGGCTTATATGATGAAGACTTGGGTCCCCAGTGCAACAGTGTTGAGAGGTGGGGCTTTGGGGAAGCAATTGCATCTTGAGGGTTGTGACTTCAACAGTGGATTAGTCCGCTGAAGAATTAATAATCTGCGTAGACTATTGAGAGGTGGTGGAACCTAGTTGGAGGGAGTGGTTCCTTGGGGCCTATATCTTTTCCCATCCCCTTTCTCTCTGCTTTCAGGCTGACATGAACTGAGCAGCTTTTCCTCCACCACACTCTTCCACCATGAAGCTCTGCCTCACCTTAAGTCCATGGGCTGAAACTTCTGAAACCATGAGCCAAAATAAATCTTTCTTCCTCTAAGTGGTTTAGGTGTTTGGGTCACAGTGATGAAAATCTGACTAATTCATCTACCCCACTCAACTATTCCATACACATTGTAGTTATAATTTTTCCAACTTGGATTTTTATACTCTAAAGTCAGATTTCTGCACATTAGCTGATAAAGATTTTGAGCTATCACGTATCTTTCAGTTTGACTTTAGCAGCATCACTATGCATTTTGCTCTTCCATTCTGTCAAATGAAATGAAAATGAGCAAATTGTCTTGAGACCTAGAACAGCTGAGTGACTGGTCAAGTGCATGATCCAGTGCAGCCCTTCTCAGTGTTGAAATCCAGGGAGAGAAGATGTCAATATTTCTTCACAAATGTTACAACTTAACTTCAAATTTGCAGATGTAATTGCTTGAGGGAAAATATATGCTGTGTAACTTTGCATTTGGTCTGCATAAAATATCCTGAGAAGAGGTTTTAATAATTTATTTATCTTAAGTTTGTGGGTTTTTTAAAGAATCAGGGTTAGTTGGCTTGTGGGCTGATACACTGTAACTCAGCCCCTATCCCAAGGAACACCTTCCATCTGGCTGCCCAAAGGTAGGGTGCCCACCACCCTCTTCTGACTGCAGGGTTGGTGCCTGAGAGCTACATGTGGCCACTGCTGCTTGGTTTTATAAACCCAGACCAGTGACCTCCTGGGCGACAACTTTGCAATAACAATTCAGAACTCAGAAAAACATATATATTTACACTTTTTGAACACATTGTCATCTACAGTTATTAATATCATTCATGACACCTACTGTTTGGAGTTTCTGTTATCCACCAGGAACCATGCCATGGTTTCTCAAAAGAAATTCTTTAATAAATTTAAATAAAATGAAACAACTGAGCCTAAGGAGGAGGATATTATTTGCCAGGGTCACAAACAAAGAGAGTCATTGGCTGACCAGTGTGATCTGTGACAAAATTTTTCCAAAAGCACCATACCCCACTGCATCAGCATACTGATGTTTTACCACTTTAAGCCATTATATTTCTATAGATATAATTTACATTTCCATGGTTTCTCATAAATGTTGAAAAGATTTTTAACGGTCTTACCCATAACCTTGTTAATATCTTCAAATATCATTTCTTGATCAATTTCGATTTTTCACCATGGATTTCATTTTACCTTCTGATTTTCCAAATGGCACTTTTTCAGTATAGGCATCAACTGGCAGATTTCACTCCACAGGTTTACACGAGTCTAAAAAGTTTGATCCATTGTGGCAGTATCCTAATGTCTCAATTGTTAAAATATTCTACATCAGGTTTGTCCATGATTGGTGGGATTTTATTTATTTAATGCAACTTTAGATAATCTGCAGTTTCTCTGTCAGCCATTGACTGGGGAAGGCCCTTCAGATGGACTTGTTCAGGCCCAAGTGTTGGTTGAAGCACTTGAACTGAGTTGGAGCAGATCCAGCCTTTCTACACCCAGGGCTGAGGCCCTAGACCAAACACACATTCTCCGAACATTATTTGAGAGTCTTTGTAGGCTTCAGGACAGACTAAATATTCCCAGTCCTTGGCCTTGCAGACAAAGCTAGAGCCACTAACTGCTCAGACCCCCAGCTTCCTCCTCTCTCAAGTACAGGAGTAATTGTCTTGTTCACAGTGTTGTAGTAGGAATCAAATGAGCAAGTGCTGACTTTATAGACAGCAAAGTATATGTGCATTAGTATTCTAGGCATGGTTCCCATTGTCTTAGTACTTAAGGGAAAAATGTATATTGATGTCAATACAATAGTCCCCTGCACCACAGGAATATGATCCACCACCACCAATAGAAGCCTGAAAACTCAGATAGTACCCACCCTACATAGGTTATATTTTTTCCTATATGTACATACCTATAATGAAATTTAATTTATAAATTAGACAATAATGGTTAACAATAGCAAGGCATGGTGGCACATGTTTGTAATCCCAGTTACCTGGGAGGCCAAGGCAGGAGGCTCCCAGGTTAAAGGTCAGTCTAGGCAACGTAGTGGCACCCTGCCCCCAAATTTTTATAAAGTGATGAGGATGTAACTCAGTGGTAGAGTGCTTGACTAGTATGCACAAGCCCCGGGTTCAATCTCCAGTACAACAATAATCCTCCCTTGCATCTTGCAGTAAAAGAACCTTCATTATTGCCTGGCGCTCCTTAAGGACACTGTGACAGAGCAAGGGAACAGATCTGCTGTGTTAAGTTACAATCTTAGGGGAAATTCTCAGGTTTCTCTTCTGTTCCTAGGGTTTTTTAGGATTCCTTTGTGCATTGAGCCCTATAAGACCCAAACAGGGCTGGAGTTGTGGCTCAATGGTAGAGTGCTCGCCTGGCATGCATGAGGCACTGGGTTCGATCCTCAGCACCATATAAATGTAAAATAAAGATATTGTGTCCACCTAAAACTAAAAAATAAATATTAAAAAAAAAGACTCAAACATGTGGGAGACTGGGTCTGTGTTTACACTGCAGCCTGAACAGTTTACATATGCATGGCATTTTCCCCCTTTGACTCAGCAGATTTTATCATCCATAAACTAGAAGCTAATGGTATTCACACTGAAGCTCTCATTTGTTAATGGCCAGCCTTTTTGTGCTCCTAAAAGGAATACCTACACCGCTTTTCTCCAAGAAGTCCCACATTCTGGAGCACAGACAGCAATCATCATTCTCGGCAGAGTAGCCACCAGTTTGCTATCTGGAAAAGTGCCTTGGGAGGCTAGGGATGTGGCTCAAGCGGTAGCCTGCTTGCCTGGCATGCGTGCGGCCCGGGTTCGATCCTCAGCACCACGTACAAACAAAGATGTTGTGTCCGCCTAAAAACTAAGAAAAATAAATATTAAAATAATTCTCTCTCTCTCTCTCTCTCTCTGTCTCTCCCTCTCCTCTCTCTTTAAAAAAAAAATCAACTCTGCTGTTATAGCACAAAAGTAGCCAATAATAAGTAGGCAATAATAAGCAAATAAACATGGTTCTGTTGCAATAAAACTTTAAAAAAAAAAAGAAAAGAAAAGTGCCTTGGTCTTCTGCACCTTACTCAGTTCATGAATATGAGCCTCAAAAAAAAAAAAAAAAAAAAAGGACACCCCCTCACCCTAAATGACCTACATTTGTAGAGTGTGGGTCCCTGTTGTTAGATTGCTGTGAACCCCTTCCTGACCTCCCTTCCATCTCTGTCTGGGTATGTCAGCCCACAATCCCTCTCTGGATGCGGCTTGTCTTCTTCACAGATGAAGGCTGTTTAATGACTCCTGCAAAAAGCAGTAGCTCTTACATGCTCACCATCTCCTGACTGGCGGATAAGAAAACAACCTTTATTGGGCTCCTCCCAGGATGCCAGTAGTTTGCTGTCATTATCTCACTTGATCTTTGAGACAGTCCCATAGGGTTGACATTTCACCTCTTATAGATAGGCAAGTGGATTTCAGAGAAGTGAGTTAAGTCCTTACCCAAAATTTAAGGTCAGGAGTGAGGGGCATGATCTGTCCTTCATGTCTGAGTGATCCTCCTACCTGGCTTTGACAAGAGACTTTTCTTTTTGATTTGTAAAGTGCATGTCTGTATATTTGCATACTAAAAAACAACACAGAAATCAAAGGACTTCAATAACCACTTAAAGAAATGACATTTCTTTGTTGTTTTCCAGTCAGTAAAATTGGCCTGGATGTAGAAGGAGAAAACTGTGGAAATGCAGAAAAGCTGGCTGAATATATTTGTTCCAGTAAGTAGAAAAATATCACCCCAAATGAAGCCCATTTGTGTTGTTTTTGACCTTTCACAACCATCACCTAGGGAAAAATACTCCTGGTGTGTTCTCAGTAGTAATGCTGATTGACAATCAGCTTGTAAGCCACTCCCGACCATAACCTGCTATATGTGTCTGGCTGTACTAATTTGGGATTTAGTCCACTTCCTTCTATACCAAAGGACTGGAGACAACTTGAACATTACACATAATATAATATTTGACAACTGGAACAGCAGAGAGGCCATCTGTAACTTCTAAGACAGCAGAAGCTGCTGGTGCAGATGGAGACTTTTTTCCATCTTGTCCTTTCCCGTCCTCTGAGGTACTGCTTCCTTCTCTGAATTCCCTCCCACTAAAACTTGCTCCCAGGTGAAGAGCTGACTGTTTTAGAAAGCTCACTTTTGGGTAGCAGTAGGTAGACCTGGATTTAGAATGGGGCTGTTTCTAGGGATTTTGCATTTATATGAGGATTAAACTTTAACTTTAGGCCTTTGAAGGATGGCGGGGCAAAGACTTTTGTAGTGTAAGGGATGGAGAGATTGGATGTGCACATATCCTTCCTCTAGATTGCACCTCCCTTTCTCTCTTCCCATGCATCTAATCCACCCGCAGACTCAGGTTTCTCTTGCTTTATGTTATTGAAGAGGAAGCCAGGGCCTCGCTCCTCGAGATCCTAGGCTGGCAGATGTCATCCGTTCAGAACCGGTGTCTTAGTTTGGCTACTGCTACTCCTGGGATCTCTCTCTACCCACAAGCTACTTCTGACACCAGCTATGTGAGGTTTTTCCTTATGCCAAACACCAGTTCTCTAACTCTCCAGATATGAGCTGGGCACTGCCCAAAGCTAGTGCAGACCCCACAGTTAAGGGCTCAGTCTTGCAAGACTGTCCAACTGGGCTATAGATCAGAGCTTCCCACAGCTCCCTTCTCAGGCTCAGTAACTTGCTAGAATTGACTCACAGAACTCAGGGGAACACTTACGTTAACGAGTCTGTTATAAAGTATGCAAGCATACCGGTAGACAGCCAGAAAAAGGGGCACATAAAGCAAAGACCAAACACAGGTGCTTCTTCCTGGCAAGGTTGGGGGACATTACCCTTCAGCATGTGGACGTGTTCCCTGGCCCCAGAGGCTCTCCAAACCCATAGTTAGTGGGTTATAAAGGTTCCACTGTGTAGGCTTCATTGTCAGTCATGGACCATTGGTGTTTGATTCAGTCCCTGGGCCCTTTCTCTTCCTTGGAGATCAGGGTGAGGGACTGAAAATCCTCTGATTACATGGTTGGCTCCTTTGGAACCAGAATCCATTTTGAAGCTGTCTAGGGCCACCCAGAGACACCTCATTAGCTTGCTTTGGATAATGGAAGATACTCTTCTCACGCCCGGTCACTCAGGAAGTTCCAAGGGTTTTAAAAGCTGTGAACCAGGGTGAAGGCCAAATGCATATTTCCTATTACACCACAGTGTCACAGAGGGGGTGTCCAAAAGAAGGTCAAGTAAAGAAAAGAGAGGAACCAAAGGCAGGCTGCACTGTAGTTTGAGTTAGATGTTCTCCTGGGCTTGCAAAGTCCCTGCAGCCTGGCCAACTGGTTGGGCGCACCTTGGCATTTTGTGAGTAGTATCTCAAATTGTCTACTATCTTTGTTACTGAACCCAGGTTTGGAAGCTCATTATGGAAAAACTATCTCTGAGAGATGAGTGTTAGTGAGGAGGGCTTTAATCAGTGGCCAAAGAATAGAAGAGGATCAACTCCTCTATTCCTGGGAGTTGAGTTACAGATACAGAAAAGGAATAATGGGAGAGAGAGAGGGACTAATAAAGAAAAATAGGAGGAGATCTTCCAGCAACTGGGTGCCACCTCTTGTCACACCTTTCATGGTCTGATGTTTCCAGTCATGGTGGCTGGTATTGTCTTTAGCCTTGAAGTGGGGAGAGGGAGAGAGTCTAGGCAAATCTAAATCATGTTAACCCTATATTGGAGTTTTGGATGAAACATTTCTCAAGTGATCAAAGTGTTTACATGTAGTAGAATTTGACTCAAAGGTTAAAGCAGCAGAGGAGACAGACGAAATATAAAGGCAGAGATGCCAATTAACTGACACAGGCTTGGTAAACATTCTGCCCTTATCTTGGGTGATACTGGTCTGCATTCTTTGCAAAGCCTTTGTTAACTTCCTCTAATTTATCACCAGCATGTCTGGGGGCCCTGATAAATCTTCCATTTGCAATTACAATATCCAAATAAAATCCAAGTTGACTGCTAATAAGGATCTTCACCTTGGTTTTATCAAAGCATTAATGATTTTCTCTTCCAACTTTGAAGACCAATTTCAAAAGCCAAAAAATCTACTTCCAATGCTGTGGTAAACAGTCTGATTCTTAGTTATTGCTTATTTATTTTAACTATGATTTACCATGAGACAGGCACTATTGTAAGCATGTGAAACTGATAAATTATTTAATCTATTAATGTGTGGAAATCCTCTTTCTCTCCCAGGTCCTCTATTCTAATGGAAAAGCAATTATTACAAGTTAAATGGTAAAGTCTGGAGGACAGTTATAACTTGAAAAAGAAAGAAGAGGGAGAGTCAAAAGCATTACAGTCAGGCACCATGGCACACACCTGTAATCCCAGCAGCTTGAGAGCCTGAGTCAGGAGGATCGACAAGTTCAAAGCCAGCCTCAGAACCTAGTGAAGCCCTAAGCAACTTAGTGAGACCCTGTCTCAAAATAAAAAGGGCTGGAAATGTGGCTCAGTGGTTACTCACCCCTGGGTTCAATCCCGGTGCACTGCAGTTCATGTGGAATGTCCTCCTGGACTTGTAAAGACCTTGCAGCCAGGCAGGCTTGCTGGGCTCTTCTTCCATGCCCTCAACTGATCTCTGTATCCCAATTATCTGTGATCCAGGGCCCAGTGATTGCACTCTCTTGGAGGCCTGGAGATGGTCATAGTTTTACAGACAGGCACATTTTCTCCAGTGAGATGACATTATTAAAAAAACCCATCTCCTTTTGTTTGCTACCTTCAGCTTCATAACACTCTCCTAAGTTTGCAGCATTTTTGCCCTTCAGCCCTGACAACCCAGAATGCCAGGCCTCCTTTCTGTGAGAGGAAGGGAGGGCAGACTTTGGACTGTACCAGTCACCATTCTGTGTTGGCTTTTGCTATTGTGTTGGTCTCTTCAGATTGGAAACCAGCAGTTTACTATTGCATTGCCCTGTTTAGGTTGAAGACAAGTCCACAGGCCTTAAGCTTTTCCCAAAAAAGAATGGATGGTCTTTGACTCCTCAAGGGGAACTAGCTCAGGAGATTTAACTGCAGCAGATGGCCCCTCCACAACAAAGAGTTTCCCCAGGACGTACTCAGGTCTTTCTATCATGTCAGTAGGGCCAGGCCTTTACAGTGAAGCCAGCTGAGCTGATTGGACCTGTGGGAGCCCTGAGTGCCTGCAAGCCAGACTCTGGGCCAGACACCTCTAGTGATGTGAGAGAGATAAGCACTCACCTCAGGGATCCCTGCAGCCCAGCCTCCTGAGTGCCATGGAGGGACTTCCAGCCATCTAGGAATCAGAGGATAAGAATGAGCAGCTCAGTGCTCCAGTGGGCCCTTGGAGGAAATATGGCAATGGGGAGATTCTTGAATCTTCTGAAGGTCCCTTGCATGCCTTTGGGGCTAGGCTTGCTGGAAAGTTAGACTTCGTGTTTTGCTACTGGATTCCCACTGCTGCCCCATGGAGAGCCGTAACCCCCAGCATCCTGCACCCGCTGTCCCACCACATGTAGACAGGGAGGAATGCCTGGGCCCAGGTTAAGAAAACAGCTCCTGAACATGGCATCTATGTGTGGGAATCATTTCTTCACACTGGAAAAGAGAACTTAGCAGGCATCTGTGGTCAATACCTAACAATTTCCTGATTCTTTTATATTGGAACTGATATTTACAGAGTATTATAGATGAAGAAAACATCCAGCAGTAGGAAGCTGTTATACATACTGACTTAGAGTAACATACATGTTCTAGTTGCTTAGCTGCTGCTTCATGGAGATGCTGCTGGGTGGGGAGAGCTTATTTTGCTCTATTCACCAAAAAACATGTGTTCAGGGAGACCCTAAGGATATAGAAAAAATATGCAATGTCTGTTAATGACCAACACGCATTAAAATTTCTTGCATCTGGTAGACAGATGTGGGGGGAAACAGTTGATTCTACCAAAAGGCCTTTTTTTTTTCATATTTGGGGAAGATTCTGGTGTCTATAGCCCGTTAGTATTGTTGAATAGTAATGTTGCAGGTCAGCATTCAGATTGCCTGCTGTCATTGCTATTCTGCAAAGATTTTAGAGCCAAAAACGTCCTCAGTCTTTGCAAAATAGAGATGGGGTGGAGGGGCGTGGTGAGAAGCAGGATCCTTCTGAGCATCTTGTCTCTAAGCCCTTTGGGCATGTGGTCTTATGGCTGCTGGCATAGCTAGGAGAGCAGTGGACAGGAAGCCTATCTTTGCTGGAAGTGGCTACAGCACCCTGACTGCCGGTTCCCTGCTGACTCCTAAGTGTGAGCCCTGACCCATCCAAGGCCTCCTCTAGAAGTGGAAAATCATCTCAATGCCAACACCACTGATCCTTACCTTTCTGACTAAGGTAAATTGCAAACTTGTTTTCTAAATAGTGCCGACAGGCCAGGAGCCACTTCAGGACCAGAGGGAGCAGGAAGTATGTAGAATAGCAGCTTTTTTTCCTGAGGATGTTGGTTTTCTAAGCACCTTCACCACATACCTCTCATTATCTTCATATAATCGTCTTCAAGGTCAGCAAGGTAGCAGTTGCTCTTCCCACTTACAGATGCCAGAACTGAGATCCAGAAGCAGAGCTGGTCCTGGAGACCTGGACACCTTCATCCTCCCAGGAGCTGCCCTCCCCAGGCCCTGTGCACAGGCCTGCCCCCTGAATTTTTACAAAGTTTTTTAAAGTCTGGTTCTGTGTTTGCAGGAGAGTCACCAGCATTTCCTCTTCTCTTTCCCTGTGGAAACCTCAAAAGAGAAATCCTGCCAAAAATGCTGAAGGACAAAGGTGACTAAAGCACATTGACCACATCACTGGGGATAGTACCTTGAGACCAGGAGGTGCACATGGTCATGGAGAGGCAGAGCTGGGATGTAGCTGGAGCTCCTGACTCATAGTCTCTGCCAAGAGCTGTCCTTGGGCTTTGTTTCCTGGCATAAGCATCCTATCTGTGTGGAATTCATGGAGTGGCCAGAGACAATCCTGTATTGTCAAACTTACACAAACATGGGAGCAAAAGCACCTGTGTGTACAAACAAAGGCTGTAGTTTTTGGGTCTTTATCCTTTCTCGGCCTCCTCCATTGTGGGGGCTGCTCCTCAGTGTTCAGCAGGCTGCAGAGGACTAGCTGGTCCTCTTGCCCTCAGTTCTGCCTCTCAGATTCTGAGCTCTTTGTTCCAGGAGGACTGTGCTGCACTGGGAGATCCCTACCAACTGCACACTGGGTGGTAGAGGTTCCACCGTGTTCCTAGGGCAATAAAGTCTGTTTCCTTGTGTGTTTTTTTTTTTTTAATAATTTTTTAGCTGTAGATGGACATGATATCGTTTATTTATTTATTTGTTTGTTTGTTTGTTTGTTTGTGTTGTTGAGGATCAAACCCATGGCCTCACACATGCAAGGCAAGCACTGTACCACTGAGCCAAAACCCCATCTCCTGTTTGCTTGTTTTGATTGTGCCTAGGAATTCAGATGGAAAGCATAACTGTCTATCAGACGATTCCACACCCAGGAATCCAAGTGAACCTGGACAGCTACTATTCCAAGCAGGTATGTGGTATTTCCAGGGAGACACCTGGCAGGACAGCCCCCCACCCCGCCCCTATGGTGAGAGTACAGGCTGAGTGGCATGAACTTGTAGATGTTGATTGTCTACATTGTTGCAGTGTTCCCAGATAAGTGACTTTGAGGAAGTGGCCTTTCCAAGACTCCATTTTGGTCTGTGAAAGGAATAGACTTATCTAGTAAATTTGTGGAAGGATTAATAAGGAGATAATTAATAAGGAGATACTTAAGCAAACCTCTTTGTACAGCATTCAAGGTATATGCAAGCCTGAGGTGCATAGTGGCCTTGATGATGCCATTGATTTCCATCATGTGGGGGCAGAGGCTGAGCCCATGCTGGGAGAAGCCCTCTGTCGTGTCTGTACTGATTTTGGGAGGCCTAGGGCAGGAGAGTGGACAGCTCAGACTGAGTTGATTGATGTCTTTACCATTTGTATTCAGAAGACACCTCTGCTCTCCTGGGACAGGCTTCCTGATGCCTTGCCTGATTCTGGGGGTCCTGACAGGACAAACCAAATCAGAGACCATGCAGGCTGTCTGCTCCAACTAGAGGAGAGGTAGAGGTGACAGTGAGTCAGCCTGACTCAGTGCCATTGGACCACAGGCACTAGGGGCATTGTCCAGACTGCTGGGCCTGTGGGCTCTGTGGTGCCCGTGTTCTCTGGCCAGACACAGCCCTGAGGGCCAGCAGAGCAACCAAGGGGCCCTGTTCACCCACCTGTCTGATCACGGCCTGCTCTTTGAACAGTTCCTTACCAGAATTCTGCCTCTGTGGGGCAGAAAAATCACAACATAACTGTGAACTACTCCTGGTTGAAGCTGCTGGATGCCTGTGCTTGGGGTGTTGGTGCTGATGGAGCCGGGGCAGGGGCATCGTCTCCCCTCAGTCTCCTGGCAAAGGATGGGTCTTGTTTCCTCTTCCCCCAGGGTGTCCCAGCCAGCATCACGTTCTTCAGTCCCTCCGGCCTTACATACAGTCTCAAGCATATTCAAGAGTTGTCTGGTGACAGCATTGATCAAATTAAGGTATAGTTTTTCTATGGGCTTTTGGACTTTTTCAAAAGATTAGTATTTGGGGGATTTTTGTTTTTGTTTTTCCTTCTTTGCTGCTAGGATTGAATGGGTACTTTACCACTGAGATACATCCCCAGTCCTTTTTTTATTTTGAGACAGGGTATTGCTAAGATGCTGAGGGTCTCACTAAATTGCTAAGATTGGTCTTGAACTTGCTGTCCTCCTGCCTCAGCCTCTGCAGTTGCTGGGGTTACATGTGTGTGCCACAAGGCCTGGCTTGTTTTGTTTTTGAATCTTCACTGATTGTGATAAGGTTTCCATATTAAGTCACAGCACCTTGGACAGGCCTAGCAGATGCCCATCAGAGAGCTCTATAGAGTTAGGAAGGTAATACCGTTTTCTGGCTGGAGCTCTGCCAGGTCGCTAAAACTCTTTGAAACAGGGGGATAATTATCTCTTTGTGGCCTGTGTGGACATTATCTGTATAAACATTGTTCTTCCCTGCATAGCACTAGTCCGGGACTAATGAGAGTTCAAGTGAAGTCCTTAGCTTGGTGCTGAGCTTAGGCTTGGTGCAACTTTTGGCATCCTTCCCTTCCCTTTTTCTTTCCCAGCTAGCCACTAGCCATTTTGAAATAGTTACCTATTCTTTAAAAAAAAAAATCCCTTTTTCATGTCTTTTAATGTTAAGGATTTCCATTCACACTTTTTTAGGGCTGGGGTTGTGGCTCAGTGGTAGAGCACTTCCCTAGCATGTGTGAGGCACTGGGTTCAATTCTCAGCACCACCTATAAATGCATAAAATAAAGGTCCATTCACATTTTTTCGGGACTGTATTTGTTACAAATTCACAACCAATCGCAGCCCTGTGGTGTCTATAAAGGACCTGCCCTTGAATTGGCCCAAAGCGGGTTGAGGAAAGAGGCTACCAGCACCATTGAGTGCTCCCTGTCATCAGGGAAATGAGGAGCTTTATCTGCCTTTCACAGGTGCATCTTCTGTGGGGCTTCCCGACTACTTTTCCAGTTTCAAGGTGGCGTGTTAGGGTCAGAGCTGTGCCCTGCCCTCCATCTCACCGCTAGGAAGAGTCACAGTTGGAACCCAGGACGATGTGTTTCAGGCTATTAACTCAAGCTGTTTAGAGTAGGTTACTGCTGGCATCATCCATGGTAATACATCATGGTAGTCCCAGGGCTGCTGGGTGGTGGGTGAAGCTCTTCTAGGTGTAGCTCAAGAGATTCTCAAGCCAGTCCAGGCCCAGGTATCCAGGAAGATTTGGGCAATTGTCCTCATCACAGGTAAGGAAACTACGGCCCAAAGAAGCTGAACAATTTGCCCGACTCGTATCATGAATTACTAGGAGGCCCAAGACTCACATGTGGGTCCCTGAAAAGGGAAAAAAATCCTAAGTCTTGCTGTTAGAAAGAGGAAAGCAAGAAGACCCAGAAAATGCTCAGTTGGTAACTGGCACATAATGAGCACTTACGACATTGGAGTGGGCCAGTAGCTGTTCTGCGCTGGCGCAGTTCTAGTCCTCATCCCTCCATGTCATGCTGCTGCTCTCATGGACCCCGAAAATGACCCTGTCTGAGTCATGCCACGGCTTTGAGATCCTGGGCAACCTGAACGGAAAGGTGCCACAGAACTCACCCAGGCTCCTGAGGTTTGTCTGCTTCATGGGGAACCTGACATTTCCATTCACACTTTTTTAGGGCTGGGGTTGTGGCTCAGTGGTAGAGCACTTCCCTAGCACTTCACCCTCTTTCTAAACAAACCTGTTTAAAAGCACAAATGGACCCTTGAAATCTCAAGTGAAACTCAAGCTGTTTAGAGTAGGTTACTGCTGGCATCATCCAAGACCACACAGCAGCTGGGGCCTGGTGAAGGTGCCTGACTTAGATTTGGCACAGCCCATTTCTCAGCCCCTCCAGACATCCTCCAGTTCTCAGCAACCACAGTCACCTTGCAGGTCAACATATCACGTACGAGTAGTTAGATGCCACTGGGGCCATCAGCACTGCCAGTGCTGGGAAGGAGAAGTAACAGAGATGACATTGTCAACAGTTCCTGGGTTGTTCCTGAGCCATGAAGTCTGTGTGCATCTGTGGACTCCTTCATCACTAGGACTTAGCACTGGCTCACAGGCACTGAGACCTGTGGGTTGGTGGCTTGGTCTTTCTGCCTCAGCTCGGCCCCAGATATGCAAGGTATTCTTCCTCTCTCCCGAGGAAGCTTTGTGGGACCCATTGTTTGTATACAGCTCTGCACAAAATGTGGTCATCTCAAAAAGTCAAGGGGGTAACTTCTGACCTGAATCCACTACTTACAGTGACTTGGGAAGACCATACACAGGTCTGTAAATGCCACAAAGGAGTGATTTCAGAGCAGTAGGTGAGCCATTCATAACAACTACCACCAACAAACTAATCAGAGTGACTGCATTGCCTCGTTCCCACATGCCCCTCACAGTTGACTCACACGCAGCCTGTGAGGTGGCCTCTGTGACTGGAGGTCGCAGGCTGGCGGTAGCAGAGCTGGTTGGGAAGCAGGCTGCTGACTGCCACATGGAGCTGACTGACACATTCAGCTCCTATCAGTGGTCAGCGGTGGGAAGGAGCATTAGCACTGGGCTTCCCAGGGCCAGTGTGGGAAGACTGCATCTCCCATAGGGTGCTGTCCTGTGACCACTGATGCACCCACAGAGGAAAAGAGCTCAGGTGGAAAAATCACTCTGCAACCCAACTGTTGGCCACTGTTGGCCACTCTTCTGTCACAGCTGCTCTGCTGAGATGTGTTGGCTGCTTGCTGGTTTCCAGTCTCAAGCAGTTTCTTTCTCCTTTCTTATGTTTTTAACCTCTTATTGAGATGTAATTACAAACCATAGCATTCACTACTTCACTAATTCAGTATGTGTACCTTCAAAGTGTAAAAATCAGTGGTTTTGGTCTATACCGACTAAAGCTGAGCTGTGCCGTGCTGTCATTTGCTTACCCCTCATAGGCGTGATGTACCGAAAGGCGCTGGCTGAGGCTCTGTCTCTTCCCTCTTTGCAGTTTGCAGCTATTGGCCCCACCACAGCCCACGCTCTGACTGCCAAGGGCCTGCCTGTGAGCTGCACAGCAGAGAGCCCCACGCCTCAAGCGCTGGCTGCTGGCATCAGGAAGGCACTGCAGCCCCAAGGCTGCTGCTGAGTCAGCTGTGGCCCTGGCCCCATGTGTCCTTCTCCACCTGGCTTCTTCCCCATGGGGGAAGGCAACATCAGATAGCGGCTCTGGAGAAGCTGCCACCATCAAACTCCTACCTCATTCCTGAACGGAAGCACCTGGATGGGAGGTGGGGTCAGCCCGGGGCCAGTGTCAGGCCTCCTTGCATGTCATTGCCCTCCATGAAGGCCAGCTTGAAACCAGCCAGGTGCATGTGGTTCCTGGACTGTGCAAGAGCTTCCTGTGCCCAGCAGGAAGGAAATCAAATAAAGCACACTGGCTGCATGTGCCCACCGAGTGTGTGTCTCAACTCAACCTGTGTGGTTTTCAGTGCAAAGCTGTGTTCAGAGGGGGGAACAGATATGCCCACCTCCGTTGACTGACAAGCCTGGTATTAATGATAAAATTTGCTGCGTATGAAAAAAAAATGACCTTCAAGTTCCTGCTTGTGAGCTGTGGTCAACTGGGATTCAAATAGAATTTTTTTCTTTTTTCATTCAGAAATGTAACTACAGCACTGCTCAGTTAGACCAGCTGGCCCCTGGCATCTAGAGGCTGGATTTACTTAGAAATGTAGTGTCCCTAGAGAATCTATCTCCAAACTCTATTTCCACTCTTTAATACTGCCCTGTATTTGAGCTGGGTTAAGGAGACGCACATTTGTTTTCTAATAGCCTATAGTGGGAAAAGGTCACTATGCCCTTGGGATTCTTGTCTCCTTGAAAGATCAGGTTGGAATGATCTTATGCTGGGCACCTACCATGCCCCTAGGAAAGGGAAAGCTTTATGCCTGTGACAGTCCTCATAACAACCTTGGAGGGTGGGCATTGCTATCATTCCTACTTTTCTGGTGTAAAAACAGGCTCTTCAAGAGGTGAGAATACATGTTCAAGGTCATAGCTAATAAATGATTAAAAAAAGACAAATTTAAAAGACATTTATGAATGCAGCACAAGGGCCAGGACATCTCCTGTGGTTCTCCAGATCTCTAGACCTCAGTGTGACTTGACACTTCACACTTGTGACTTGATACTTGACATGGTTTGAATGTGTCCCCAAAGCTTCGTGTGTTAGGAGCTTAGTCTCCAGTATGATGGTGTGAGAGCTGATGGAACCTTCAAGAGCCAGGTCCTGGCAGGAGGTCCTTAGGCCACTGGGGTGTGCCCTCAAAAGGGGTTGCAGGACCCCACTCCCTCCCTGGCTTCCTGTCTTTGTTCCCTGCGTGGCTTCCCATCCCTGCCATTCGACTGAGGCAGTGTAGCATGAGGGTGTCCTCGTAAGAGCCTGGGCATGTGTTTGGACTTTTAGACTCCAGAACTGAGCTAAATAAACCTCTTTTATTTCTAAAGTTAGCCTGCCTCTAACATTTTGTCATATACACTTGTACAGAAATTTTGCAACGAAGGCACTGTAATGCCCCCTGGTTTTCTGCCCAGACATAGGTAGAACTGTCCCCCTTCCTGATTTGAAAGTCAAACCTAGAATAAGTTTACAATCTTCCCTTTGTCAAGGAACCCTTTTCTACAGAAGTTTCTGTTCTTGGGGAAGAACCCAGCTCCAGCAGTCCATGCTGAGGACTCTGGCAGCACTCTAAGGTCCCTCAGCAAAGGAAATCGAGGGACCAGACTCCAAGAGCCTCCATGATGCCACTTGGCATCCTTGGCTATGCAGGAGCCCACTGTGCCAAGGGCAGGCATCGAGGTCTTGAGGCTATTCTCCTGGTTTAATGTCCCCTTCTGGGACTAGAGATGGTGAAACCAACCTTAAAATATTGCAGATTTCAATGTGGCTCTACTATACAGATAAGACAAGTCTATCACTTGTGCCACAAAAGACTTACCCCGGGGATTGACGAATCCTGAACTGGATGAGATGAGGTCACGTGCAGGAGGTCAGAGCAGCACCAACTTGCCTGAAGAGCTTCTTTTTTCACTTTTGTTAGAAATACCGAGGTGCCACAAGAAATCACACACGCGTTCAAAAGTGTGCAACCCAGACAGCTGCAGTCTCCTGCTTCATGTTTCCTCCAGGACCAAAAAAATTTGTGACCTCATTCTTATAATATTTCAAATAATTTCTTGGCCATACTCCCAAGCATGGCTTTCAAGGTGTCCCAACTTGGGCTGATTAGCCTTTCCCCCATGCCTCCTGCTGCCTATGCTCAGCCACACTTGCCTGAGTGTGGCCATCCACAGCAGCACAAAGCCAACAGCATACACAGACACAAATAATTTTAAGGAACAAGACCCTTTAGGAATGAATTCCTCAAGTCTCCGATCTCTGTCTTAGTGCATTTGTGCTGCTATGACAAAATACCTTAGTAATTTTTAAATACTAAAAATTTAGAGTCTGGGAAATCCAAGATCAAGATGACAGCAAGTTCAGTGTCTCATGGAGGCCTGGTCTCCTCTTCAAGATGGCCTTGAATTTTGTCCTCACATGCAGAGGGGATGGGAGGGCAAAGAACCAATGCCCTCTGAAGCCTCTTTTATAAGCATAACAATCCATTCACACAGCAGATCCCTTCTGGCCTAATGGCCCCTGAAAGGCCCTCCAGTTTGACACTTGCTTTGGGGGTTACGTTGCAATGTTTATTTAGGAGGGGACACAAACATTCAATCCACAGCAAGCCCTAGGAGAGACCATCCTATCCCCAGGAGGGATGGCTGTCATGCAGGGTTTAAGGTCTGACTTTGAGAAGCACAGACTTTGGCCAGAGCTAGCAAAGTGGGAAGGACTGCCAGCTCCATCTTCTCTGCTGGTCAGAACACAGCTGTGCATGGATCTTGGAGATGTCCAAGCTCCTCACGAGTACCACTTCCCTTCCCAGTGTCACAGGTGTTGCCTTGCTGCTGAATTATCAAGTGTGAGACAAACAGATCCCCTGGCACTTAGTCCCCTTCCCCCTAAAGCCCCTGTCCTGGGTCCCGGTGAGGGTTCCTGGGCTGTAGAGCCATAAGAGCAACACAGAAGGGTGCAGGGGGCCAGGAAGGTTCCACCTAGGAAACCCAGGCTCCACCCGTCTCAAAGCTCCACAGAGATTCCTTAAGATTTAGTCTCAGGAGATTCCTTAAGAATTAGTCTCACTCCACCAAAAAGTTCCATGCAATTTAGAACAAAATCCAAACAGCTCCCCTGCCACACAGGTCTTTCCCCTGGACCATCCCCTGCTCTCCTTCCCTCCCCTCCCTTCACTCAGGTCCAGCCACGCTGTCTCCTTCCTTCCCGAGTGCTACGGAATTGCCCAGCTGGTTCCTGTGCAGGGCCTTTGCTCTTGCCCCTTGCCTACAATGCAACCTTCAAGCCAGATCGAACGGGAACGCCTCCCTCCTGTCTCTGTGCCCAGATCTCATCTTCTCACGATGCCTTCTGCCCTCCCGGATATTACTTCAGGTAGGAGAATGCAGTGCTCATCCACGTGCACATCGCCAGAGTGCTGAGATTCTCAGGTATCTGCAACTTGGGGAAGGAATTCCCTGAGGATGTGGCAAACACAGGAGGATGAGGAGAGAGTTCTCATACTAACAAGAAGGGTGGCCCTGGGGTCTTCAAAGGCAGCCTGCCAGGGCTGCTGAGCGGCCTCTCAGAGGGCACACTTCGAGACTGGGTGAGAAAGCTTGTTTGCTCATAAAAGCGTTCCAGGCCCTGCTCATTAAGGAGGAGAGACGGGGACAAAGCAAGACAAGAGGGCCAGAATCCAGGCTGGGCCATGCTGGCTTTCTCTGTCTTGTGTCCGACACTGTTGCTCAGCTGCCTGGCTGTCCCCTGGCCTGCCCAGGCAGAGACCCTCTTCCACAGCCGGGACCGCTCGGACCTGGAACCATCCCCGCTGCGCAGGGCCAAGCCCATCACTGACCTCCATGCTGCTCAGGTAGGAGAAAGACTCCAAGAGTAGCATCGTCCACATGCACATGATGTGTGGACACGTGTCCACAGACAGGGCATGGCTGCAGACCTTGTGGGGAGCAAGATTTCCATGGTTCTAGCAGGACATGGCTCTGTGCTTAACCTGATGTTCACTATTGGTTTTTGCAGTGCTGGGCTAGATCCCAGGGCCCTGTGCATGCTCAGCAAGCGCTCCACCACCAACCACACTCTAACCCAACCTAATGTTGATTGACAACCCCTGGGTCAGCCTCTAGTCAGTGATTAATGTTGCCCTGTGCAAAAGAACCACAGACTTGAATATCATTGCTTTTCTAAATGCAAGAGAGGTAGTAAGAGGCTAAGGCACTGTTTGAAGAGCGCTCTCTGGAGAAAGGGACAGCTCTAGCAAAGACGCCCTACTGCAAAATCTAGGATCGTCAGCAGAGCCATCTGAGGGTGGCATCCATTGACTCTGCTGGAGCTCCACCATGACCTGGACAAAGGCTCTCATGAGATTTCTTCATGACATGGGTTGGACAGGGAGCGTGACCCTGCAGTCCTAGTGGTCACTATACTCCACAAGCAGATGATCAGAATCTTCCACATTAAGCCCTGGATCTGGTGTTCCTGAAGGTGGAGGGTCTTGAGAAGGGGGCTGGCTGGGTCTGCTGTGGCTGCCAGGACCAAGGGCTGTGGTGCTCCCTCCCCTCCCTGTGCTGGGGTGGAATTTGCCACTCCCAGGCCCCTCACTTGTAGTCTCTAGCACCTGGGCCAGACACTGCAGCCTCCCCTATTTATATCCCATGACCTCAGTGCGCTTCCTCCAGTCCTGACCCCTCATCTCCCGACATGCCTCTCCTCCTACCATCCCCACTCCCACCCGGCCTGCTCCAATTCTGCCCCTCCTCAGGCCACATGGTGCCATGATTTCAGCCAGCCCAGCCAACCACCTGCACACTGCCCTCACCTTCGGCCACTCTCTCCACGCCCTGTCTCCCTCCCTCTGTCTCTTTCTTCTCCCTCTATCTCCTTTCTGTCATATAGTCCCTGGTCAGGGCAGGCATGGGGCAGTGGGAAGGCCCTGCGGGTGGCAGCCCCTTGGACTTGGGTGCATTTCTCTCCCACAGAAGTTCTTATCCAGATATGGCTGGTCGGAGGGGCCTTCAGCCTGGGGTCCCAGCCCCAAGGAGCCAGCAGCAGCCCCTGTGGGCCCCACCCTGGCCGAAGCTGTGCGCAGGTTCCAGAGAGTGAATGCGCTGCCAGCCAGTGGGAAGCTGGATGCAGCTACCCTGGAGGCCATGAACAGGCCTCGCTGTGGTGTCCCTGACACCCGGCTGCCAGCCCTGTCGACCCCTTCAGACCCACGGCCCAGGGCCCGATCAAAGCGATTCCTACAAATGCTGCTACCCAGGCCAGGTGGGCAGCAGGAGGACTCCTCAGACAGTGGGGCCCTGAGGGCCTTCTCCAAAAAGACCCTGACCTGGCGACTGGTGGGTGAGGCCTACAGCAGCCAGCTCTCTGTGGACGAGCAGAGATACATCTTCAGACTGGCCTTCAGGATGTGGAGTGAGGTGACACCGCTGGACTTCCGGGAGGATCTCACTGCTCCTGGGGCCACAGTGGACATAAAACTGGGTTTTGGGAGAGGTAATAAGGGGCAGGTTCAGGACCCCCCACGCTTCCTGCCCACTCTGCAAGCACACACCTTCGGCCTTTCCCTCCGGGTTCCTCACCTGCATGCTGGGCGCTGGGCTTCCTGGAGTCAGTCCCACCCTGGTTGCCTCAGTCACCTGCAGAAAGGTGGTGCAACTGCTCTCCCTGGCTTGTTCTGAGGTGACACCCAACAGGGAGAGGCAGATGTAAGCCCTCTATTAATGTTACCATCTTAGAACTTACCAGAAAAGGGATGGATCTGTCACCTAGCAGGGCACCTGGAGTGGTCACAGGGGACACCAAGGCCAGCCTGCTCCCCTCAGAGGAGGTGGGCCCATGGGTGCAGGCCAGCTGTAGGAGCTTGCTCACCTGGAGCATTCAGTATGCCACCAAGACTCCACACACGCGCCCTCCCTGGTCCTCCTGTGGAGAAGCCATGGGTATATAACATTGACCTGAGTAAGGAGATAGCCAGGGTCACCCACAGGTACCACCAACTCTTAGCTGGTAAGATTTGGACAAATATCCTAACATCTCTGTGCCCCGTGTGTGAACCAGGGCAGCTCCTGGCTGTCCTGGTCTTGCTGAATCAGTGTCTCAGTGAGAGTGCATGGGGCACGGCTTGTTGAAAAAGCATATAAGGGACAGCGACCTTCAGGGACCTTCCAGCTGTCAGGACCCAGTTCCAGTGCCCTCCCCTCCGTGAGCACTTCAGACATCACCCATCTCCCCGTCCCCACACTCCTCTCCCTGCTGCTCCCAGCTTTGGAACCTGCTCCTTTGCTATAGTCTGTACTTCATGATGAGTTTGTAGATGACCATGGCTCCGCACTCCTCCTCCTGAGCTCGGCACTCCTCCTCCTGGCGGCAATTAACCCAGTTGTGGCCATGCCCGCTCCTGCCCCTGGTGCAAGCTCCTGGAGGCTGACTGCTGTCAAGTCTGTCTGGTTAGGTAGGGAATCTGCAATGGGCACCCCTCACTCACCAGAACCACTCTGTCCCCTTGCCAGGCCGGCACCTGGGCTGTCCTCGGGTGTTTGATGGGAGCGGACAGGAGTTTGCACATGCCTGGCACCTGGGCGATATTCACTTTGATGATGATGAGCACTTCACACCACCCACGAGTGACACAGGCATCAGCCTTCTCAAAGTAAGTAGCTCATGCTGCTCTACTGAGCAGGAAAGGGCAGGCAGCACGGGCCCAGTCTGAAAGCCAGGGCCTACCACGGCATGTGCATGCCCTGAGGTGGCTGGAGGGTCTGGGGATGCTTCCTAGTTCTCACCATGTTCCCCTTTTCCTGAAAAAGCACAGCACCAGTGAGGCACAGGCCTGTCCTCTGTAATTCAGGGACCAGTCCCAGTGGTACTCAAAGGCCCAGGATTGGCCCTGCACCCATGGTTTGTGTTGCCCTCCTAGGTGGCTGTCCATGAAATTGGCCATGTCCTCGGCCTGCCTCACACCTACAGGATGGGATCCATAATGCAACCAAATTACATTCCCCAGAAACCTGCGTTTGAGCTGGACTGGTCAGATAGAAAAGCAATCCAGAGACTGTATGGTAAGACAGCTCTTGGGCCGGTTCTCCCCAGAGCTCCCAGAGGACACTCAGGGTGCCAAGACACACCAGGACCCTGCTTGCCGCTCAGTGAGAGGCAGGTCCCCAGGGAGCACAAAGTTCCACTAAGTATTTGTCCCCTAACTCCACGGGACAATTTCCTTAGTTAAATGTGGCCCTGCTCTGACTGCAGCCACAGGTGAAGGACACAGGTAGGCAAAGCACACTCCCCGTGGACAATCCTCCAGCCCTCTCCTCCACATGCCGCCTGTGTTGGCTGGGAGAAAGGCTGACCTGTGCCTCAGTATCACACAGGAGCACCAAGGGGAAGCCACTGGGAGCTTTCTAGCAATTCTAAGGCAAAGAACTGATTAAGCTTGCAGCGGCAGCTTTAATTTTTATTTAGTTGTTCAGGCTGAGGTACTTATGGGTCATTATTTAATGAAAATGATCAGTGATTTAACACAGATGCCCAAGGCAAGGAAAGCTAGGCTTCCCCTTCCCATGTAAAGGAGCCTCACGGAGACCACCCTGTTTCTGTTCTTGGCACTCAGGGCCTTTGGAGACAATGGAAGCCAGGACACACTTATTTCCCCAGTGGAGCTCTTCCTCTAGTGTGTGCCCAGAACCAGAGGGCCTTCCTCTAATGAAGTCAGACTGGCCATCAAAAGAGAAATCAGGTGGTCATAAAACTTGGCATTCAGTCCAAGTCTGAGAGCATTATGAGCAACTCGTGTGGCTGGACTCTTGCAGGCAACCTGGGTCCCTGTTTCTGCTCAGCCCACGTCTAATAGCAGATGGTGTCTTGCTTTAAGGTGTGTCAATAGAAAACCCCAGATTTGCAATTATCTCTATCCAGTCACACCTGAAAGTTGACATTTGTACCATGTGACAGGTGGCCGGATTTTTCTTTTCAGGTTCATGTGAAGGATCATTTGATACTGCATTTGACTGGATTCGCAAAGAGAGAAACCAATATGGTGAGGTGATGGTGAGGTTCAGCACCTATTTCTTCCGCAACAGCTGGTACTGGCTTTATGAAAATCGAAACAACAGGACCCGCTATGGGGATCCTCTTCCAATCCTCACTGGCTGGCACGGAATCCCAGCACGAAAGATAGATGCGTTCGTCCACATCTGGACATGGAGAAGAGACGAACGTTATTTTTTTAAAGGTAAAGATTCTTCATGGGTGGCCTCATTGCTCTTTTTTAAAAAAATATTTTTAGTTGTCTATGGACTTTATTTTTTATTTATATGCAGTGCTGAGAATCGAACCTGGTGCTTTACATGTTAGGCAAGCATTCTACCACTGAGCCACAACCCCAGCCCTCGCCATTTCTCTTAATAAGAGAAATGCATTCAGAATAAATGTTCTGAGTCCCTACCATGGAATCTACTGTAATGCTCTGGTAATTACTTGCTTGATTCCAGTCTGCCCCATTGGACTGCGAGCTTTGTGGGAACAGGGGTTGGGTCGTGTCCCTGATCTTTTACAAGAAGGCACTTAACGTCACTGAATGGATGTGTAAAGAACTTTGCTAGACACTTGAAGTAGTTGACAAAGCACTGTTACCTGGTTCTGGAGGAAAAAGGATGCCCTGGAAGGCTAGCAACACAGGCATAATTCCAGGGGGCAGGCCGAGCAGGGAGGTGACCACTGCCACCTGGAATCCATGCTAGTATTCCAGAAGTCAGGACTTGCCCTGGACTAAGGATGGGAGAGATCCGGAATGCCTAGAGGAGGGCACCCAGACTGCAGTGTGGGTGTGTGCAGTGGCCAGAGACAAGCAGCAGGAGTGGGGAATGGAAAAGGCTCATCTGTGGACTCCATTGAAGGGGGACAGGGGACCCACATGGGATGAGATTCTGAGAAGACTGGTGGTCCGACCTTGGAGAGCCTCAAATGGAGTAACCAGGGTCTGGACTTCATCCAGCGGGTAGCAAGGAATCAATTTCTGAACAGGGAAGAGCAGTGTTTTGCAGGAGGTGATTCGGCCAGGGTGGGGTGACCATGTGAAGAGCAGGTTGGGGCTGTCTTGCTGCTGTTCTCCTTATTCACAAGCCACCCTGTCCAGCATCTCCACACCCAGCTCATGCAGACACGCTGCTTCGCAAACCCAGTGGGCTGCAATCCAATCCCAAACGTGATGTTGTGGCTCCTGCTCTTTCCTTTGCAGGAATGTTGTGTGTACCTCTTGAACTTGAATCTCAGTGATCCAAACTATGCTGCATTAAACTGCTCAGAGTTAACAAAGCAAGAGCTAAACTGCGAGAACGTCATATGCAAACTTTATTATCAGGATCCTATGTCTAGATTTGGTCTTTAGTTCCCTTCATATCACACAAGATTTTTTCAGTGCTTTAAAGAACTTACATTGGCAACAAGGAGTCAGTACAGAATTAGGTCATGATGGGGGACTGCTTTAAAAACATCTTTAATTTGCTGTAAATATTTTAAATTCTAAAAAATCCCAGTTAGAGTGAATTGCTGCTCCACTGGGACATCTCAGTGCCAATTGTAGTGCGTGTGTGGTTGCTAAGGGATGTCACTACTTGAGTACGCCATGAGTTGTGCAAACAGATGTGTCTAACTCAGCAGATTTATTTATTCTATTGTGTGCTGACAACAGGTCATATCTTTAAGAACTAAAAAGGAAAGCCTAGAATAATCCTCTCCTGTTTCAGAGCATTAAATTAGCATTTGAATGTTAAAACAAAATTAACCGGAGTATATTATTTATCAGGATAGTGGGTCTGGGTGGACTCTGAATTTGCACAAGTCACTTCGAGGCTCTACTCCAGTTTCCTTATTTGCAAAATGGGGATGGAGAGACAGATGGTTAAAAAACACTGGAAAAGGTATAACCCAGGAATAAGCATCGGGATTTCTTCTGTTAAGAGACCTTGTATCAATTAGAGTAGGAAAGTGATTCTGGGCCAACACGTGGGCCACTAACATGCAAAAGGACATTGTTGGACCATGAAAGAGGAAAAAAAAATCAAGATGCTCAGGTGAAAGAGACCACATTTTTGAGAGCCAACAGGACGATGTGAATAGATCAGGGCTCTCTGTGAGACACCATCAACAATCTAGTTGCAGCAGTGTCAAGTACAGAAAACGTTATTGGGGTCAAATTGAGAAGTCATCCAAAACCTGGGAAAACCACTGAGACTTCAGTAGGTGCCACAAGCCCAGCTTTCTCTGGGAATCTGGCAGAGCATATGCAGAATGGGCTGGGCCTGTATAGGAGGCTGTCCATCAGGTTTCCTGTGATTTAAAAGCCATATTTGTATTTTTGGTTGACACTCAGGAAATCAATACTGGAGATATGACAGTGACAAGGACCAGGCCCACACAGATGAAGAAGGAAGAAGCTACCCCAAACTGATTTCAGAAGGGTTTCCTGGCATCCCCAGTCCCCTGGACACTGCCTTTTATGACAGAAGGCAACAGCTAATTTACTTCTTCAAGGTGTCCTTTGTAAGTAGCACTGCTTCTGTATTCCCGTCTGAGATGTGTCGAATGAACAAAATTCTCAGTTGAAAGCTGTTCTCCTTGCTTCAGGTCTAATAGCAGTGGCAGATCATTAGGTGGAGAACTATTTAGAACTTCAGGTCTAAAGAACTCAGTGCACAGTTGGATGTAATTAACTCACTGCTGAAGTTAACCTAAATATCAATGAACTTCAGAACAGTCTTACTCTCTAATTTGTTTGCAGGTATTTGCATTTGATGTCAACAGAAACCAAGTACTGAATTCTTATCCAAAGAAGATTACTGAAGTTTTTCCAGCAATAAGACCACACAACCATCCCTTTAGAAATATAGATTCAGCTTACTATTCCTATGCACATGGCTCCATTTTCTTTTTCAAAGGCAATGCCTATTGGAAAGTAGTTAATGACAAAGACAAACAACAGAATTCCTGGCTTCCTTCTAATGGTGTATTTCCAAAAAGGTCTATTTCAGAGAAGTGGTTTGATGTTTGTGATGTCCACACCTCCACACTGGACATGTAATGAGGAAAACTCAAACAGGGTAAGATTTTTTTCGAAGAGAAAAAGTCTGACTTCTTTTACAAAGAAGTGAATATAGCTCCCCAAGTTAAAATCAATGGAAAAAAAAAAAAAAAAAACTTGCTTAAACTTTTAAAATATTTGGTTTTAAGATCAATTGCTCAGGCAAAACCAATCAACTGCCAAATAATTTTATTAACTTTTCAGAAAATCTCCCCCCCACACACAAACAAGCACCCTGAGGCAGCCTCACATTTGCTTTCGGTTCTGTGTGGAACTCTGCAGCTGCACCCCAACAATGCACCCAGCCCTGCTGCACGGGGATGGGGAGGCTGCCAGTGCCATGGTGTAAGTGTATGCTTACTGCACTTAAAACAACGTGATGGGAAAAGGCACAGAATTTGAATTAAGTACCAGCTGCAGTGGTACATGCCTGTAATCCCAGCAGCTCAGGAGGCTGAGGCAGGAGGATCTCGAGTTCAAAGCCAGCTTCAGCAACTTAGTGAGACCCTGTCTTAAAATAAAAATCTAAAAAGGGGCTGACGATGTGGCTTAATGGCTAAGCACCCCTGGGTTCAATCCCCAGTAACAAAAAACCCCATATATATATTATATATGTAGGTACATACATATGTATGTACATACATACACACACATATACATATACCCACACACACACCCCTCGTCATAATGATAGGTGAAAGTATATGAAAGGTTTTCACATGTCTGTCTTGATCTTCCTGCAAGGCAGGACAGACACAGTGCATGTTTCCAGCCTGAGATGCTGAAGTTCACTTGTTAAACCTGTGATGGCCTCTGGCCCTGACACCAGCTGTGCTGTTTGCACACATAGGCCTGCATCTCATTGGTCCTGAACAGAGGAGCTTTTGTCTTGCTGAAATTCATTTGGTGTTCTACTTTCCCTGCAGAGCAACAAACACTTGTGTGATAGTCAGACCACCAAAATAGAGCTCTGGGAGCTAGTTGGATAGTTTTATTTTCTCCATATCAGTTATATTTAGGACAGGCATGATGTTCCTTCAAGTTTAATATGCTTAATATGATATTTTTTGGTGGTACTGGAGATGGAACCCAGACCTCATGCATGCTGGGCATGAGCTCTGTCAGTGAGCCACATATCTCCAGCCCTGGCTGTTAATTCTTAACACACACCACACACACACAGGGAAAAGAAAAAAAAAAAGGAAGAAAACCATAATCCCATATGTAATGATGTGGGCAAAATTTGGCAATGAAATTAACTGAAAGATGCAGTAGCCTCAGTGACCAGGACACAAATAACCACATTTCTCCTAATGGAACATTTAAAACAGAGGCACTGTAAGAAGCTTTAAATTAAACCCAGCAAATTACAAATATATTTAAAAAGGAATTTTTTATTCCCTCTGTAGAAATCTTCATGTCATTGTTTTGACAAAAGAAGACAGAATTTATATTTTCTTGCTTAAAATCAATTTTCCTCTCAACTAAAAGTCTGTTTAGCTAAGGGGAAAGGATAGGAGACAAGAAAAGTAACCCTAACATCCCTAACTCCAGCTCGTTCTACCCAAGAAGGAAAATCCTTTTTGAATCCATGAACCCAGAGGGCGATATAACCACTGGAGGTGCCCCGGGCTAAAGAGCAGAGGGAAGCAACACTGTTCTGTGTGGACTCCAGCTGCCAGGGAAAGAAAATGAAGCCCTGCCAGAAGGAGACACTGCTGATTTGGAGCAAATGCTTTAACCACTTAGGCAAAACTTTAAATGCTTCAATGATTAACTTTTGTAAACTGATGCAAATCTGTCCCAAGAATGATGTAAGTCAAAGAACTAGACAAATGGTAAAAGAGTTCTGCCAAGCTGATAGGTGTCAATTCATTTTCCATGAAAACACTCAGGATTCTCTATGTAAGGAACAAGCAGTTTGTGAAAATTTAGCTTGAAACCAGTTTACTCCAGACAACTTTGTGGTGGAGCTTGGATTCTTTCAGGTGTGGTTGGTGTGGAGGGGCTGCTGGTCAACACAGAGGATCTGCACAATGAAACCAACCATCCCTGGGCCTGAAGCCCATTCCTGCCACTGAGCCCAGCCAGCAGGCTTGTCATAACCACAGTCAGTGGCACAGGGGCCCAGACTCTCACCACCACATGAAAGAATCCGACTCCCACGTTACACCATTTCTTGAAATTGAGTATTGATCATAAGGGACAAGTACAGCCTTGTATACACTGGAGGCTTTGTGGGGCGGGGAAGTGTATGTATGCAATCAGACAAGACCCACACACAGCAAGGAGTAAGTGAAATATTCCAGTGAAAACTGAGTGGATGGCAAAGTTTTACTTTTAACGTTATGATCTTTATTTTGTAATTATTAAACTGAGTTCAAATCACAATTTAATGTGAGGAATGAAAAAATGGAAAATAAGATATTTTAAATAAATAGTTTATTCAAAATAGTTTTGTTTTTTACCTTATTCACAGTTTCAAGTTTAAAATGAAAAAGGAGGGGAGGGGAAATAATACTATTCCTGATCAACTGTCATATAAAGTTGAAGAAAAGTGAATCCCTTCAAAACATGCATTAAATATAGAGTAGTGCACAATGGCTAGTCTTCAAAACTCCTGCACTGAAATTCACAAAGGGGACGCTCTTGTGCAATTTGGAAGGAAATATTGTAGATTTATAGGAAGTTTCTTTAACCCATTTGAACCTGTAATATCATTTGGATAAAAGGTTCTCTTGGTGGAAGCAACATTTTATCCAAAATAATATCTTAAACCTTTGTTATCCAAGATACTTCAAAAATATCTGAAAGTATAATTGCATAACAGAAAGTCTATTAATATTGAGGTACCATGTACGTCTCATAGAAATAAAAGCTGAAGCTTTCAGTTCAGTTCTGGCTTTAGCACTTCAAACGAAGAAGCCAAAGAACTCACCATTGTCTGTCTGTCATGAGAAATAAGTGCATGCCTGTTTCAAATGGGTATTTCCTCACATTTAATGAAACTCAGCACCGAATGGACAAAGCCACTCCTGTGGTCAGAAGGCACTGTCAGCACGTCTGCAGACGCAGCTCTGCGCGAGGTCACTGAACGGCGCCGCTGCTTACTCCGCTGCCCCCATGAGCAAGCTGCCCCAGCAAATGGATGATGACATCAATTCTTTCCAAAAGACTTGCACTTTTGTTTGCAGTAGCTCTCAAAAGCTGGGAGTAAATTTGCTTGTTGGATTTGAGAAGTCCATCTTCTTCAATGTTATTGCTGGGGTCCCCCCGCCAAAAAAAAAAAAAAAGAACAACAGGTGAAGGGCACAGTGAAGGGATCTGGAAACAGTAACAGCACAGCAGTGGTGCTACACAGAGAAGCAGGTCTCCCAGTGCCTCCCCATACCTACCGTCTATCTTCTGTTCCTAGACCTGTCTTGACACTCATGTCAATACATCAACTAAAACTGAGTTAAAGCCTTTTATCTGTTCACGTCCTCTGCCAGGAACTGCTCTTGGTAGTGAACCAAACGGACAAAAGTCCCTGTTTTGTGTGAGGGGTGGTGGTGAGACACTGGGAGAAGATGTACAGTGGACAACTATGCTGGGGATGCAGCTCAGTGGTGGAGTGCATGCCTAGCATGCTCCAGGACCCGAGTTCAACCTCCAGCACCAGAAGAAAACAAAACAGACAGTGGCAGACGACTGTCACATCCCCTAAAAGAAACAGAGTTGATATGGTTGAGGGCACTGGAAAGCCAGATGGCTTTCCTCTACTTTGTATTTTTTTTTTTGCAGTATTAGAGACTGAACCTAGGGCCTCACACATAGTCTACCACTGAATTGTACCTTCAGCCCTTTTGTTCTAAATCAGAGGCTTCCTAAAATGCTCAGGCTGGCTTCAAACTCATGATCCTCCCACTTCAACCTCCTGAGCAGTTAGGATCATGGGCCTGCACCACCACTCCTGTCTCCTATACTCTGAACCAACTGCAGAACGCCAGCTCTTGCATTGGAGCCACCTAGGACATCGAGCAGAGTCACAGGATGGCAGCACCCCCATGCTGTCTAAGGACACTGGTGCACCTTCTGGTGAAGATGCTCCTCCACTGAGGTACATATTACACCACTCCACTGTAAAAGTTTAATTGGTTCTGAAAATATTTACCCCTTATAATGGATTAATGTATGAGATGCAAGACTAGTAATTACATGGCAGTTCAATTCTAGCCACCCTCCTTTTAATGCGTCTACATGTATAAGAGACCCAGCTCACAAGCCAGCAGTTTCACGGCTCCTAGCAAAATGTGACACACCTCCACAGGACAACGTTGCCCCTCGCAAAGCAAGGACTGATTTGATTTTACCGTAAAAGATAAGGCCCCCAAAAGTTGACAATTTGGATCAGGGTCAAAACGTCATGTTTCCCACTATTTTTCCCCCCTTGGTACCAGGGATGGAACCTAAAGGTGCTTAACCACTGAGCGACATCGCCAGCCCTTTTTGTCTTTTGAGACAGGTCTCACTAGGTTGCTTAGGGCCTTGCTAAGTTGCTGAGGCTGGCTTTGAACTCGCAATTCTCCTGCCTCCGCCTCCCAAGCTGTTGGGATTAAAGGCATGTGCCACCATGCAGGGCTCGTTTCCCAATTTCTAATGCTGTGCTCTTTCTCCTTCCTAGCGTGCAAATTCTCTCCCCTTGCCCAAGAGACCTCTGGGCCTGCCAAAGAGAGCACCTGGGTGCTATGCCGTCCCCACCAAGCCTGGCTGTCAGGTTCCCCTCTTTCCTAGGTTCCAGGCTCCATTCACCCCTCTTCTGCAGCCGGCTGCCCCCTGTAGAAGATAATTCCTCCCTTCCAATTCCCACTTCTTTGTATCAGGAAAGTCTTTCTTCCCCCAAACCTGCCACAGCATACCACTCATAATTCATTCACTGTCTGTACTTGGACTTAAGACTGGCTGTGTTTTAGTTTTTTTGGAGGGGTAGTATTACTAATCAGAACTCCTGATAACCTTATAGGAAATGCACATTATTTTTGACAGTAATCAGGCAATAACATTTAACAATAAGAAAAGGCATTTGAAATATAAATTATTTTTTGAGGACAATAACATCATTTGGTTACTTTAGCTGGGTGCCTAAAGATAATTGATGGTCACTGGGATCAAATTCTAAACCCTTTGATTTCTTCAGATGGTACTTCTACATTTTAGATCTTCATCTCTTAGTTTCTACAAATCATGCCCTTCCTGAATCCATTCTCTTCAGTGGTGTCATTGGCAGAGATTACTTCTACTTTTTCATTTTTTTCCCCATTAAATTAAACCCCAAAGCCACCAAAATGTCAAGAGGTCTCTTTCTCTAAAGCAATGAATATAAAAGTACAGTATAAGAGCAAATAAAATTCTTAATCCCAAAAGAAAAACAACAAATCAGACCCCCCACAACCTAATGAACTATTATTCTAGCAGGACAATGCCAACGCAGTTGACACATGATGAAGTACCTTCATGAGCTGAAAATAAAAATTCTTGAACAAATTAAATGCATCTTAATTTTCTTAGATTTCACTGTAATTCTGTAGCAATTTAAGAAAATTGGGATTTCTTATTATTATGTCCAATTTGCTTTTTATTTTTATTTCTTCCCTTAGGGGGCTGGAGAGGAATAGCAGTCAAAAACGAAACAAATTAATGTTTCCTTTCTTTTAAGGTCTCATTCTTATTTCCCTATCATCTACAAGGGGATCCACACTGCTTTGTGGAATAACAAGGCCTACGCAGGAGGCCTCTTCACACAGAATCAGAGGTTTTACTTGCCTGTTAGTGAAGTGAGACAGAAAGAGGCACTGCCTTAATGACTAATAAAGTTCTATTTCTAACCCTTCGATATATTTGTTGTAATTATATATATATATTTTTCAGTACAGAGATTGAACTCAGGGGCACTTGACCACTGAGCCACATCCCCAGCCCTATTTTGTATTTTATCTAGAGACAGGGTCTCACTGAGTTGCTTAGCGCCTCACTTTTGCTGAGGCAGGTTTTGAACTCGCAATCCTCCTGCCTCAGCCTCCCAACGGCTGGGACTACAGGTGTGCGCCACCATACTCAGCTTTGCTGTAACAACATTTAACAGTCTTTAATAAATCTGAAAAAAAAAAAAAAATCCCAAATTTTCTAATTATTTTATGTATCATGCATGAAACTCTAAATTAAAACTGTCTTCAACAGAATATTAATAACTTGAACAAACAGGTTAGGAAACCCTCCACTAAGATAAAAATTATTTAGATCATGCATAGGACTGTTATAACACTATCATAAGTGTTATACCTGTCATCAATTTGTGCAAATCAATGAATTACTGTTTCTCACATATCATATATTTATATTGCCATCTTGTGAAAACTAGTAAACATTTTAAAGTTACCTATTGTTGTCAAGCTAGAAAAGCCACAATCACTTTATCAACTGTGTGTCACTACATGCACTATCTACTTTCCTTTCTGATTCTTCGAAAAGATGGATTTATCTGTCAACTTCACTGAACACATCAGCACACCCTACTGTGTACCAGGACCTGCTGTGGCAGACACTGAAGATCACCCACAGGGCTGAGTGAGATGGCAGTATACTCCACACTGAGACTTCCCCAGAGAAGAGCGCTCCTCAGGCTACAGAGAATGATTCAAATGCAACAAGTCTGCCAAGACTGAGGTGCACCCCAAACAACTAAGAAGTCTGGCCAACTGGTCCCCTCCTCTCCCAAACAGACTAACAAGCACCAAAGAACAAGTGTCAGTGGAATATAGCTGGCAAGGCCGTGACACCGTAGAGAGGCACTCTGCCAGGTGCAGCATGCAGGGATGATCTATCGCTCCAAGTGGAACAGACACTGAGAACCACTCCTGCAGACCTGCCCCACTCTAAATGCCAGGTACAGTCATTTCCCCTTATCTAGGGATACTTTTCAAGACCCCCCAGTAGATGCCTGAAAGTAATATACAGTACTGACCCCACATATGCCACGTTTGCTCCTATATATACACACCTGTGTATATTATAAATTAGGCACAGAAAGAGCACAGACCTCAGCCGCCTCGACCTAGACCTACTTTTTCTTAAGTCAAGAACTATCACCTTTTCACCTTAGACTTTTCTTTGTATCTTGAGTTGCCACCACAGCTACCGTTGAGCTTTGAGTCATTATTATGTAATCTAAGTGACTGAAACGCAAGCACAGCCACTGCAACAGAGAAACTCATGACTGGAGGCTGCTAATGATCAGTGGGTGGAAGTGCACACACATGCACACTCTGGGCACAGGACAGCTCACGTCCTGGTGGGACAGTATGAAAGTTCATCATGCTACTCAGAATGCTGTGCAAAGACTTGCTTCTTAAATTTTCCATTTAGTATTTTGGCACCACAGCTGACCGTGGGTAAACAAATCTCAGTGAGGGGAACTACAGCTAACAGGGGACTATTACATTGCTAGAACTAAGCCTGTGGCATATGCGTAATAACCATGACAAGAAAAAATCCTAACCGCAGCTCAGCTCCAGGCTACAGAATGAACTCAATTCTCCACACCAACGGCCTAGCAGGTCAAAGATATAAGAACTTTCCAGACAAACTAATTATTTCCCCCAGTCTCTCCTGACTGACACAAGATGTTTGGTTTTCAATAATTAAGTTCGTGAAAGGAAAGGTGGCAGCAGCATCCTGGCAAGAGAGGAAGGAGCCACAGAACCAGACTCAGATGACAAGGTGGGAACTGCTCACAGAGGACTGCAAATGACAATGGTCAATTATGTCTAAGGTTCTAATGAAAATGTGGTCTTGTTCAAGATCAGACCTATAATTCCAGCAGAGAAATAGGTTTTGGAGTGAAGGAATGGTACTGTGTCCCAAATACAACTGACATACATCTATGTACTCATTAAACCTTGAAGAACTGTATACCACACAGAATTTCACTGAAAATAAAAGATAAAAATTATCTGTACCCTTATATCATAAATTGGTAAACATAAATAGGATAACTAACAATGGATGCATGGGAGAGTTCTTTTCTCTATTTTCCAATTTTTGTAATACAAGCCAGACTGCACTTACATTTTTAAGAAGAAAGGTATACTATTCCCACTATCCTTCTGATTTACTGCAATTTCAAATTAAGTCAATACTTTCATAATTAAAGCTTGGGCAAACCCATGTACTGCACAAGATGACAGAGGGACCTGGGAACATGTTGGCCAAGGTGCTCACTCCTTTTTTCTCCCAATTTCCTGGCTTTAGAGGGACTGCAGTGTTCTCCCATCTTTTTTTCTTTTTTGGCAAGAGGCTACTGGGGATTGAATCCAGGGGCACATCTCCAGCCCTTTCAGTTTTTTATTTTGAGACAGGGTCTTGGTAAGTTGCTTAAGTTTTGCTAAATTGCTGAGGCTGGTCTCAAATTTGTGCTTCTCCTGTCTCAGCCTCCCAAGTTGCCAGGATTACAGGCCTACACCATTGCCATTTCCTTTTATGGTACAATTCACCCAGAGTAGCCAACTACAGCCCGGACTTCTCACTAAAGATGACATTTAGAAGTATTATCTGGAATATCTAGAGTCTCCAGCTCAGGGCCATTCATCCTTTCAATGGAACAGATCACCATAGGGTATCTACCCCTAGGCAGCAAGACTTTTCCAGCTACATAACTGACATGCAGTGGGCCAGATGGAGACACTTCTCACCTAGTTGAAGAAGTTAAGAAGGAATACCACTTAAAATCATGAATTTTCCAAATAAAAGACAAGAAAGGATACAACTATTTTTTTACAATGTCAGTTGAGATTATTCATATTCTTTTCATAGAGAAAGAAGTTTTCACAAATAACCATGTAATTCACCTTGTTTTCTTTTTAGTTGAAGACAGCAGTTTGATGGACTGGAGGAGGAGGAAGGACAATCGAGATTCAAATATACTGAGGAGTTTGATCACTTCTTCTCTGTTAAGACTAGGAGAAGAATCAGCAGCTGGACTGGTCTCACCACCCTTAGGCTAAAAACAACAAAATGAAACTTCACTAAGCTATCCAGCAACTGTAGTTTCATATCAAAATGACAAAACTGCAGTTTCATTTATCCATTAATTTAAACCCAAAAACAAAATAAAAAGCAGACCTGAAATCACATAATAAACGTGTCCCACACCTACCAAGTGCTTAACCCTGCACAACAAGCTCCTGACTCCCCAGCATCACTCCCTGCAGGAACACGGCAGAAAGGACACCACCCAGGACTCTCTGGGCAGCTTGAGTTCTAGACTGCCCAGAAAACTAGAAATTCCTTCCCCTGGAGCCTGTTTAAGCCATTCACCATTCAAAAGTTTCAGGAAGTATAGTGGAAATTATGGAAAGAAGCTCAGGCTTTTTCTTTCTCTTAAAGAACAAAAGCAAAACAAACCCCAAACAGAAAAGCTGAAGAGCCTTTATAACTTGCTAATCAATACAGCATATTCTTAAAAAACTTTTAATACATAAAAGATATACTTGCAACTTATTCAAAATTTTTAGTTCTACCCTGAAGACATAACCTCTATGGTTCACCCTCGGAGCGGCTTGGTCTCCAGGTGGTGGTACTGAGCTGGCAAGGCTTTAACAGGTGCGGTCCAGTGGGAGGCAACTAGGTCACGTGGGTTAGGTGTCCTGGAATGGGCTTAGTTCTCACAAGAGCAGGCTACTAGAAAACAGCCACCTCGTGCCTTGGCCCCTTCAGTACAGGCTGAGTTCCTTTTCTGGCTCTCCAACATGTTGTGACACAGCCAGGGGGGCCTTGCTAGGACAAGGTGCCATGCTGTCTGGACCCTCTGCTACCAGAACTGTGAACCACAAATACTTCTTTGTAAGTTATCCAGCCTCCAGGATTTTGTTATAGCAATCCAAGACAGACTATGACATGCACAAACCACTCTTAAAATGTTTTTATGCAGAGCATATATGTACACACACATGTAGGTGTGTACAGACACATTTATAAGAATGCCATATGATCATAATATACATTCACCATTTAGCATAAGACACATAAAAATGGTGATTTTCTTCATTACCTGGTCAAATTCCTCTACAAGCTCCTTCCGGATGAGCTGGAATGCATGCTCAGTCCTCACCATGATATCCAGAGCCCCAGAGAGTGTTTTTAACTTTCCAACGTTGCTATTCTGACCTAAAACAGTAAAAACAAAATGATCTTTCTTTTACCCATCAACCTAGAAACTCATCCATGTTAATGTTGTAATGAAAAACTGGTTTTCAAACGCGATAGGGATAGCTCATGAGAATCCCAGCAAATCTAATTTCTGTTTAATTTTCCCGAGAGAAGTATTAAGTCTAGACAAAGTAATAAATACTAATTGTTCCCCAGCCTCACTATTGACTTGTTCAAGGTGAGAACACACCTTGGAAGAGGAGCCCTATCTGGAGCGCTAGGGTCAAGAAGAGTCTGTGGTTGAAAGCCATCCCACTGTTTGCCAGCTGCCTGACATTGGTCAAGTCACTTAGCACTTATTTGTACAGTAAGCATGTTATCTTTCTGTTCAAAGTCAGGAAGTCAGACCGGATGAATGAGTTTAATTTTACTCTAGGACTTATTGTTAAAATGTTTCTAAAGCTATCAGAAAGCACAGAGCACCTTAGACCCTACTCTCTTGGAGCTTGCGTCAGTGTGTGTGCAGTGGCATGCACTACAGCATTAGTCTTCTCCAGAGGGAGGGCTACATTTTGTCCTTGGCTCCTGGAGAATGCTTTCTTAGCACTTGGGATGTCCCCCATGGTAAGTATCTCTGCTTACCTGGGAGGCCTTGGGCCATGCTAGATAATCTAAGACTGTAACTTATCATGGGGGCTTCTGGGCCTCATGGTAATAGCTCAACCTCCAGAGAACTGGGAGACTAAGGTCAGCCATGTGGCAATTAACCACGTCTATGTGACTAAATCCCAACAAAAACTCTGGACACCAAGACATAGGTGAGCTCCCTTGCACATAATGCTCCACACCACTGAGGGGAGTACCGTTCTACGCGTAGCTCCACTGGAGAAGATAACTGGAAGCTCTGTGCTTAACACTCTCCTGGACTCTGCTCCATGTACCTCTTCTTGTGGCTGATTTTGACATGTACCCTATTTCTCTTAGAAGCCACAGTCAAGAGTGGAACAGCTTTCAGTGAACTGAGATGTCCTAGTGAACTGCTGAGCCTGAGGGTAATCAATGGGACCCTCAAACTTGAGGCTGGTGTCAGAAGTGGAAGTGGGCCTGGGACAACTGCTGCTGTCTTCCTTTGCAGCATAATCTCAAACTTTAAAACAACAAATCTTAAAAAATCAGTGGAAAACATTAGAATGAACTGGATATAAGTTTGCTATGTTCACATATGAACATATGACTAGTGAAACTCCATATCATGTACAACCACAAGAATGGGATCCTAATAAGTTAAACTCCACATATGTATGTCAAAATTCAGTGTATTGCCATGTATATCTAACAAGAACAAATAAAAAATGTCACTGGGGTGTTGAAAGCCACAGCCAAAGGGGCCCCAGCAAACTTCCAGCTGCCAGCTGATGATTGGCTCACAGTGGCCCCAGCAAACTTCTAGCTGCCAACTGATTGGCTCCTCTGCGGTGATGCTCATTGGGCTGTTTCCCCGCCCTTTCAGACCACGGAGCTGCTCATTGGGGGACTCTTTTTGGCTCCGCCCACAGAACCCAGCCAATCGACCTCAAGAGCAGGAGGGGTGGGGGAGGTTGAGAGGCTTGTGGAAAGCTGGTGGTGGCAGTTGGGCTCTGAGGGTTTTCCTGAAGAGCTGTGTAGAGCGGTGTGTGTGTTCTAAAAATAAAGTTCGTTTCTTTTGACAAGTGGCTCCTGAATTGTGCCCAGCCAGACTGAGGCATTTGGTGGCCCGTACGGGGGAACGACTGAGGGTAAGTGATAAGGTAAACTGCTCGCCCCTGAGGGCAGGGTGAGAGGATGCGTAGCCATTTTAAGATTCTTCTTTTGTTTTGTTTTGCTTTTGTTTTAAGTTGCCTGTCACTGGAGATGAGTGAGACGGAAGAAAAACCGCTCACATCTGAGGAAAAACTATTTGCGTCTGAGGAACAGATAGGGAGAAAGGACGGATGGACATTTCAGGAGGATAGAAAGGCTGATATAATGATTTTGTGTTGTTCCATTTTTGTTTCATTCTGTCTCGGTTTTGTTTGGCGTCATCTTGTTGGGTTGTATTATAGTAGAAATATGGGATCAGAAATTAGTAAAAAAACAAACCGAAAGAGTGTTAAGTAAATTGTTAGAGGAAGGAGGCATTTCAGTAAAATCAAGAACAGTCAGGGCATACGTTGATACAATACAAAAATGGAGCCCATGGCTTTTTAAGGAGGAGTTGTTAAATATATCACAATGGAACCATCATGGTGAAGATTTAAAAAGAATAGAAAAGAAAAGCCCAGGAACTCTACCAGTTGGCACATTGCCATTGTGGACGTTTGTATCTTGTTTGCTTAGTCCAAAGCCTTCAGTTCAGACAATGGTAGAGGAAGGAGAAGACATATTGATTCAAGTAAAAGAGAAGACCTCTCAAGTTAGTCAGAGGAAAAGATTCAAGTAAAAGAGAAGGTCTCTCAAGCTAGTCAGACAAAGGAAGAAAGTTTAGAGCAGAAAAAGCCATCAGGGGAAAAGTTACAACAGGAGACTGCTACTAACACCTTTCTATCACCAGAGGGCAGAAGTGTCCAACCAACAGCGCCACCTCCATATGCTGGGAAGCCCCCAACCCCTGCAGTTGATAGTTGGGATCCTGAGACAGGATCTCAAATATTAACATGCCCTGTATTTGAGCAGGCAGGAGGGCAGCGAATTCACCATGCTTTAAATTTCAAAAAAGCGAAGCAGCTAAAAGCTGCTGTAACAACCTACGGTCCTCAAGCACCCTTCACTGTAAGCATGGTCGAATCCATTACCAACCTGAACATGACACCAGCAGATTGGGCTAATATGTATAAAGCTGTGCTAAATGGAGGACAATACCTGTTATGGAAGGTTGCCAATGAGGAATTTTGCAAGGAGACGGCTAGGCGAAATGCAGCAGCTGGTTATCCTCAGAGAAATCTAGATATGTTGTTAGGAAAGGGACCTTATGAGGATCAGCAGTGACCTTTTTACCACAAGTTAATCTTGGAGTCTATCCTAAAGGACTGATACCTAACCATATTTGGCAGATGGACGTCACACACTTGCCAGAATTGGGAAAATTAAAATATTTGCATGTTACAGTTGATACTTTTTCCGGATTTTTGATGGGCTCCCTTCATGTCGGAGAAAAAACTAAAGATATTATAGCTCACTGCTTACAAAATTTTGCCACTGTGGGCGTTCCAAAACAGTTAAAAACAGATAATGCCCCTGGTTATACTTCTACCTCTTTTAAACAATTTTGCTCATCATTTGGCATTACTCATGTAACAGGAATCCCATACAATCCACAGGGACAAGGCATAGTTGAAAGAGCTCATCAAACTATTAAAATGTACTTATTAAAGCAAAAAGAGGGAATTGGGAAGGGGTATATATTCCCCAAAGATAAACTTTTTAAATTTAGATTCATCAGGACTTAGTGCTGCGGAAAGGCATATGTGTCCAAAAAATGTACATAAGCCCAAGATACTTTGGAAGGATATTCTAACAGGACAATGGAAAGGTCCTGACCCAGTAATTGTCTGTAGTCGGGGGTCTGTTTGTGTGTTTCCACAGGGAGAAAGAACAGCAGCCGATTTGGATTCCAGAGAGATTAACTAAAGTGATTTCTATAGACCAAAAAGATGATGATTTGGCTCAAATCCATAACAGCTGATATCCAGAACTCCAGTTTGGCTACCCTTACATCTGCAACAGAACCAGAATGCTTTTTTCAATATCTATTTTATTCCTGCCCTTTCCCACATCATGAAGTTCTATTTTGTTTTTTTGAGCTCATGCAGACCTAGGTTAATGTTTTGCTGATCAGTTCTATTTTTGACTATAGAGTTTTTAAACATTGCAATGAAGATTTCACCTGTAAAAAGTTATAAGGCCTTTACTGTTATGTGTTGTATGTATTATGTGTGCACACTTGTGTTTTGTGTTGTATGTTTGTATGTATGTATGTCCATATATCATATATGATGAGTGCTCATGAAAAAATGGATCCAAATATTTTTTTTTATTCATGTGATTTAAACGGTTTAATTTAAATTGGGTAAACAGCTGTTGAGGATTGTTTCAATATGTGAACAAAAAAGGAGGTTAACAGATCTGTTTACTTTCACCTTTCCTTTTCATTATATTTAATAATTCTGTTCAAGATAATGTAAATTGTTCAGAAAATTGTTTTCTTTTATTGCCTTCTGGAATGTTACATAATTTTTTCTTTAGCCATTATTGCCAGAATTTCTATCTTCATCCCAGTGCCGGTGAAGACAAAGATAAAACCAATCTACAGCTTCTGCAATAGCTATCACTGAACTGCTTGCAGAACTTGCCTAGACCATGTATCACTTGTATGCATTGTGAACTATCTGTTGGTGCAGCGACTTGTGGTAGTGTTGGGGTATTTTTGCTGATGGTGTCATTGGTGGTACAATTTTTCCAAAAAGGAGCCATCAATTGACTTGGTGTATCTTCCTCCCTTCTGCTTGTGATGGCGTTCAGTTAAAAGCTAAAATTTGGGGGCCAACAGAGGTGAGGCAAAGAACCTCACCCCCCGGCTGGTACAAAGACCTATCCACAGGTGTTGCTGTATGCTGGACCGGTAGTCAATGACGGGTAAGATCCAATTGCAATGGTACCAACCTAAGACAGGAGGCTGACGCCTTGAGGTCAGCTCATCCGAGGATGGGTAAGGATCATATGTAGTATTGGACAACCTAAGGCAGGCACGGTCTCTAAGCCACATGCTTGTTGTTTAAACAGAGAGGGGGAGATGTTGAGAGCCACAGCTGAAGGGGCCCCAGCAAACTTCCAGCTGCCAGCAAACTTCCAGCTGCCAGCTGATTGGCTCCTCCGCAGTGATGCTCATTGGGCTGTTTCCCCACCCTTTCAGACCACGGAGCTGCTCATTGGGGGACATTTTTTGGCTCCGCCCACGCGACCCAGCCAATCGGCCTCAAGAGCAGGAGGGGTGGGGGAGGCTTGTGGGAAGCTGGTGGTGGCAGTTGGGCTCTGAGGGTTTTCCTGAAGAGCTGTGTGGTGCAGTGTGTGTGTTCTAAAAATAAAGTTTGTTTCTTTTGACAAGTGGCTCCTGAATTGTGCCCAGCCAGACTGCCGCACTGAGGGAAAAAAATATCAGTGGACAGATGTGTTTTCAGTGTAGATCTGACACAGGGAAGAAAGCTCTGGACTATGTATGGAAAAGCTGTTGGGGCAGAGGGAAGAAGACAAAGAAAGGTAAATATGAGCCCTAAGTACTGGAGAAGAAAACAGTAGGTCACGTGATTCCTTTGAAAGGTTTTATACTCTAAAAATTTTTATACATTTAGTCTTTATTGATGTGGCTTACAAAACCCAGAAGCTTGGCTAATAAAACCTTCTGAAGTATTTAAATTGTTTTCGTAAGGTACACAGGCTATTAAAACTTTTTTTCTTTTTGGGCAGTACCGGGATTAAACCCAGGAGATCATACATGCTAGACAAGTGCTCTACCACTGAGCTACTCTCCAGCTATTAAAACAGTTAAAATGGGCTGGGGATGTGGCTCAAGCAGTAGCGTGCTGGCCTGGCATGTGTGCTGCCAGGGTTCGATCCTCAGTACCACATACAAAGATGTTGTGTGCGCCGAAAACTAAAAAATACATATTATAAAACTTTTCTCTCTCTCTCTCTCTCTAAAAAAAAAAAAAATTTAAAAAACAGAATTAGTTACATCATCTTAGCAAACTTATTCTTGGAATCTCTCTATTCGTTTTATAAAAATGAGGCCTACTCAAGTTAGGTGTGATGGCACACACCCGTAATGCAGGGACTCGGGGGCTGAGGCAGGAGGATCACAAGTTTGAAGCCAGCCAAGGTACTTAGTGAGACCCTATCTCAAAAAAAAAAAAAAAAAAAAAAAGAAAGAAAAGAAAAAAGGAATGTAGCTCCATGGTAGAGGTAGAGCACCTCTGAGTTCAAACCCCAATACCCACCTTGTCCCCACCCAACAAAAGGAAAAAAAAAAAAAAAATGATGCCTGCTTTTTCTAAAGCATTCAAACAAGCTACATAATTCACCTCAAATCCATCCCAGAAAGAGGTGCTGCTGATCCTGCAGATCAACCCATGTGGACACCATGCATTACTATGTTGGCAAAGAATTAGCAAAATATAGCAAAATAAAATATTTTTAGAAACTGTTAAAAAGGTAATACTTTCCCCAAATTTACAAGGTTCAATGTGAGAATGAAGGCAGTGAGAATGTGTTCCCATTCCTCTCCTCAGGCACATCATTCCAAGGCTGCTTATGCACCTACACACTAAGACACGGGTACACATGTGTATGTATGCACACACACACACACATATATTTTGAAAAATGGGTTGACTAGTTCCTTATCCAAAACGCTTGTTACTGTGTTTCAAACTTCTGAATTTGGAATATTTGCACAGACTTTTTATAAGTTGAGCATCCTTAATCACAAAATCAGAAATTTGAAATTCTCCAAAATCTGAAACTTTAAAATTAAAATTTTAAAAAGCAAAATACCAAAGTGAAGCCAAATGAATTGCTGCACTCCAAATAAATTGTTTCCTTACCACAGAAGAGATATTTTTCAGCAGGGCACGGTGGTATAAGCCTATAATCCCAGCAGCTCAGGAGGCTGAGGCAGGAGGATCATGAGTTCAAAGCCACTCTCAGCAACTTAGTGAGGCCCTAAGCAACTCAGTGAGACCCTGTCTCTAATAAGAATATGAAAAGGGGGTGGGGATGTGGCTCAGTGGTTAAGTGCCCCTGGGTTCAATTCCCAGCATGGGGGGGAAAAGAGAAAATATTTTTCAAAAATCCTCTCTATTAAGAAGAAAGCTAGTGAGAGAGCAGTAGAGGGTGAGAATTCAGAAAGCACCAAGTGACTAGAGTGGCCCCTTGGTGTCGGCCATGGAAGCAACACAGGAAGCACTCCCACTTCTTTTCACAATTCCCCCACATCCCAAATTATCCTAAGTTTGATCAGGCTCTACTTTAGCATCTATTCTAGAACCACAACCCAAAAAGCTCGAGCGTCAGTTCCATATTTAAAGGCATTCAACAAGAACCTCTACTTCTCTATTGCTGCTTCTCCATCCCCAAGTTTTGCATGCCGATTTAAATCTTTGTCTAAATTGACTGCTCTGTTTTAAAATGCATCTCAACAAACATAGCAAAGGTCTGGGATTGTAGCTCAGTGGTAGAGTGCTTGCCTAGCATGCGTGAGGCACTGGGTTCGAACCTCAGCACCACATAAAAAAAAATAAACAAATAAAATAGAGGCATTCTATCCATCTACAACTATAAAAATAAATAAATAAATGTTTAAAAAAAAAAAAAAAAAGCATAGTAACTTCTCCAGGTCCCTGCATAAGGCATGCCTATAGGCAAATTAATAAGAAAACATCATCAGTTACATCCAAGAGCAATCCAGAGGCTCTAAGACTCCAGGAAAATTCCACACTGAGCCAGTGCACAGGGATCTGAAAAGTGAGACATCAGACTTACTGGTCATCTGAAATTCTGCAAATGCCACTCTTTCTAACTGCACTCTAAGTAGTTCACATGGAGCGTCTTTGAGGAGCTGAAAGAGCTTTACAGCTTTGCTGTAATGAAGATCTGCCAGCACCCGGTGCTGCTTCCTAAGATGTTCGTCACCAACCTAGAACCAAAAACAAAATTTAAAAATGCAATTCTTAAGGCTTGGGGTTCATAGTAACTAGTTATTCAAGTATTCTGACCGGATCACTAAATGCTTTTCAGTTTTTTACATTCTTCCTACAAGTCTTTAAGTTTTAGCTCTTATACTTAGGCCTTCAAGCCACTTAAAGTTGATCTTCACTTATGCTGTGAAGCAGTAGCCCACTTCTGTTCTTCTGCACGTGGAGAGCCATCTGTGCCAGCTCCATTTGCTGAGGAGACTACTAGTCTTCCCCCACTGAACTGCCTAAATATCCTTCAAGTTGCTTTTGTCCTGAAGATATTAAGCCATTTGGGCAAACTTGAATTTTGGCTGGGGGTGGGGGTCTCCTATGGTAAGGGGACCTCAGATGGGGAGCACCTCAGCACAGTGGAATGAAACCCTTTCCAGGTAAAGCTGGGTCTCAAAGGCTGATACTCAGAGTGAGGGGTCCAGAAGAGAACAAAGCCCAAGCGACTGTACAGCATGGTGTCCAGGTATCGAGCCAAGGAAGGGGAAAACAATGCACAACAGACTGACTACAAGGACAAGTCTCCTGCAGAAGCAAAGCAGACTCTCTAAAAGAGGGCAGCTTCAACCTGGGTATCATGTGCTTCCTCGCAATCCACGAGGCTGAGCACCAGCATCCACCTCAAATTGGAAAACACCAAGTTTAGTAGCCACAGTATGAGTAACTGAACTATGCTATCTTCCTTGCACAAGCACTACTGAGTTGTGAAATGAAGAGCTACCTGCACTGATGTGTGGATCTCAAAAACATGCCTTTAAGCAAAAGGCAGTAATCCACAGAAGGACCCTTGCAGTTCAAGTCATTCCATAAGTTTCACAACCATGTAAAACCCAACACATCAACATCAAGTGGCAAGACACCAGATAGCTCTGCACCAATCTGGGTGCCTGGCAGGGCAATACCAGCAGGGTGCTAGGGGCTCTCTAAAGAGCTCTCTGTTCTAACTCCAGGCAAGGTCACAGGGGTTTCCTTCCATCAGTCTTTACCTGCACCTCTGCTCCACCTGTGCTCTCACAGGCATGCTTTGTATCACAATAAAAAAAACCAGGAGACGGTTACTTCAAAGTTTGCTCAGAACCATTACTATAGTTCTGATGGCATTTAAGACCAACTAAGTAACGCACCCAGCAAATGTATAATTTTCAAACCAAGACCTGATCAAATGTAGTAGAGAAAAACATGGCACAAATGAGGGGAGGAACACCTGCTCCATGGGTTTTTCTAAAGTGGCTAATTAGAATTCATTGCAAGGAACACTTGTAAATGTTCTTGGAAAGCAACTTAGCCTGGAACAGACATACCTGATTCCGTAGACAACTGTGGTACATGGAAGCCAGCCTGTGATGGATGGTTGCTGCTCGATACTGACAGAGAGGCTGTCGGGCAGACACCAAATCAACGTCACAGTACTTCAGGGACTTCATCATAGCCTCACTGACTTCTTTTTCAATCTGTTTTTTTTTTTTTTTTTTAAGGGGGAGAAAAAAATGACAAGCTCACAATCACAGACTAAGAATTTCACAATGTTTAAATACTGGTTGTCGAAAAGATAACAAAGGAATAAATAAGGCTGAAGACTCATTTCATAATCCAGCAAACCTCCCAACCTGCTCCTGAGCCTTTCTGGATAATGGAGCATAATCCTGTTGTAGAGTTGCCATGGTAAAATAAGTAGTGGACAATTCCCAGTTCACTGAGTCCCAGACGGCTGGGTGTATGTCTCGCGTTCCTAATGACCTCAGAGCTTTCAAATAGTAATCAACAGCCTGCAAGGAAAGAAAAGGTGAGAATTTTTTACTTTGTTTACAAATATACCAATACTGCATTAAAATATACTTTTTGTTTCCCTTTCTGAATAAAAGTTACAGTTTGTAGAATGAGTCAATAGGAGAAAATAATTTGAGATTTTACTGCTTTAACTTTACCTGCTGCTGTGCACATTTGCACATTTAAGTTAATTCATCTTAGGCTTACTGTGCCATGCTGGGGAAGTCCTCCCCGCCGCCCCCCGCCCCATGCCAACCTCTACCTCCATTTTCTTCTGGTGATTTTAGCTTCCCCCTCTCCATGTCAATCCTTAATCTACTGGACATTTCTCTGATAACCCACATAACTTACTGAATCATCTTTTCCCTCCCTAACAATTCAAGATGTTCCTTCAACAGTAGATTCTCACCACTGTTGGGCAAATTTCTATAAGTATGTCAAATCCTGGGCGATGGTTCAATTATTTTTAGTTGTGTAACATTTTAGTGGAGTGATAGCCACAGGTAAACAGATGCCAGGAGTGAACAGACCAGGCCCACCACAAGCAGGCAGGTTACCTTGTTATAGTACAAGCCCTCTTCTGGGGAGAACTCCCGTCTGAACTCGTCCCCTGCGCTACAGTGTGCCTGAGCGCAGATGCGCATCAGTCTTCCTGTGTTACATAACAACAGAGCTGCATTCGTAGCATCCTCAATGGACTCGAAGTTGTGAATCCCCTTTTCAAAACAAGAAAAGCTTTTTTTCCACAACTGTTGCTCTGCAGCAGACACAGATTTGCTCACTTCACAAAGAAAGAAAGAAAACAATTGCATGAGCAGATGTCAGTGTGAACCCAGCACCGTCCCTCCAGGTGAGGGTGACAGGAGCACAGCAGTGACAGGAGCCTGGTGGAAAGCCAGCTACCTGGGCCACTGCAGTGCTCTGCTCTCACCATGACTGACATGAAGGGAAGGGTGTCCCCCAAATCCATCTGGTTGAAGCCTTAACCCCCATCTTAGACTGTGACTATATTTGCATCAGGCCTTTAAAGAGGAAACTTAGGTTAAATGGGGTCCCGAGTTAATATGACGGGTGTGCCTGTACGTGAGGGGCGATGCCAGGGCTGTGCACACAGAAAGGGTCAAGTAGGGACACAGCAGGCCACTGAAAGCCTCAGAGGGATCCAACCTTCATCTTGGGCTCTGGCCTCTTGAACCAGGAGAAGTATATTTCTGAGGTTCAAGTCACAGTCTGTGTATTTTATATCAGTCCCGGTAACATGGTACAACATTTATGTATAGTCTCATTATTAATGGACTGACATTAAGACAAGCAAGGTAAGACATCTGAGCAAGGTGCTATTTTGTACAAATTCAAATGCTGTCCCTTGGACTTCTACAAGGGCAGAGTCTGTTCTACCAGTTGTCCTAGGTTCCTAAGAGCCAGCCCCATGCTCCCCCACAGGCCACCTCCTCCAGATGCCCTTAATTGCACAGGCTCTTCTTGCAGTGAACTGTTTGGACAGGCTCCCGTTCACAGCCCAGCAGGCGCCTAGCTGTTTTCAAGTCACCTGCAGCCGCATCCCAGCCCCATCTTCTCACTGCCAGCCTTCAGGCTGTCATCCGCTCACATGGCCTCAGCTGTTACCACAGGAAGGGCCCTCACTGGAGCTGCGGAAGCCCTGGCAGCTCCCAGCCAGACTTCTAACTTGGGCCTCTTCACACACAGGTCCCACAGCCCATTGTAGCCCTGCTACTCTCGGGTGCACCACACCCTCCACCGGCACTTTCCTGGTGCTCCCTCATCTGGAAAGCCCTCTTCCTTCACATTTGCCTGCTTGGGTCTACTCGGCACACACTGCTCCCCTCCACCACAGCTTGTAAGAACCCTACAACTTCTTTGAATATCTCCTTTCCCCACTCTCCTACTGTACTGCATTTGAACTTATTTACAGCACTTTTTAGAGATCTGTATTCATACCAGGCTTTCCAACCAGAAGAGGGACCAGTTATACGTCCAACACAGAGCCTGGAACGTGGCTCACTGTTCAAGTGGTTTCTGAACTGACCAGATGGTATGAAGTATAAAAGTTGGGAAGAAAGAAGACACGGAGCTGATGGAGCCCAAGGGAAATTATGTTTTCCCCTTATTTTATTTCTTGAGAATTTTAACAGTAAAAGCTTTTTTAAACAGAGTTCCTTTTAATAACAATCAAGTGCAACAGTTCTTAGCCAGCCCATATAAAATCAGCATGACTTACATAACAGAACAGAGATTAAAGAGAAGAATCCCAAGATACTCACCCATTCTTTCAGTCTGTAATGCAGCAGCCTGATTCATGTAAAACACACCAATTTCATTTCTAATGTTGCCCATTCTCTTCAATACTTGTACATAGTGTTCCGGATTTTGGCTTTTTAAGTCACTAAACTGCAAGATTTCATTAGCAGCCTCATAGCATTTACAACTAACTGAAAGTTGACTTTCTAAGTCTGTAGACAAATCAGTTGCCCATGCAAATCCTTTAAAAAAAAAAAAAAAAGTTAGCAGAAGCCATATAAACTCTTCTTCCATAATATCTAAGTGGGTCAGAGATTTTAGTCAAAATACAAAATGCAAAGCTGCATAAATATACTGTTTTAATCAATACAACACAATTTTATAGTTTCATAAATACCCAGATTTTTCCAGCTGGACTAGTACACACCAAAAGCTATCCACTGATACACAGTAAACAGTTTTTAGTTTTAATGGAAATAGTACTTGAAGTAAAGTCAATATTAAGTCACAAGCAGACAAGTCCTAGCTAAGTCCTCAAACTTACAAATGCCATCTAGTGGGCTGAAGTAAGCAAGCGCAGAACCCAAGTTCAAGGGGAAAAAGGCAGTGCTCCTCCCGCTGACACTTAGATATGGGGAGACTGTGATGGGAACAAAGCACACTGAGGTTTTTCTACTGTGTCTATTAAGATATAATGACCATTTGAGAGAGAGGGAGAAGGGGAAAAAGGAGGGCAAATATTAGACAAGGACACTGCACCCTTGTGTGCTCCTCCAGCCGTCAACTGTCCAGGATTTTCTGGAAGCGGATATCAAATGTTATGAATAATTTTAGGGCATAAAGAAGCAAGTACATCATAAATTTCAAAAGCACCTTCAGAAGACTGGCCTTCTGCCTCATCTGCCCCTGACCGCAGCCTGTGCACTCACAGCATTGGGCTGAGGGACTGCTGCTGTGCAGTGCTGCCCTAGTTCCCACTGCAGCCCTGGACAACCCTGACAGTGACACAAGACAGTAGCTATGAACTCATGTTAAAAATAATGGTCTCTTTATCTTGGCCCCACATTCTTTCAGAAGGTAATTAATACACTCTCACCAACTTACTATTTTCCAAAGGAAAATGTATGGCTTGGTCTGCTGACCACTAAAAAAACCCTCATAAAAAGAAGAGTTTTCAGAGATAACCCATAACTGTCTTCACCTTATTTTATAGTCAGCAATAATATTTATATTTAAAAACCTTTTGATAAAAACAGGAGGATCATGCTTGGTTTTAAAACTAAGAATGAAACAATACAGCAAACACTGAACAACTTAGGTTTCTGCCACTTGTCTGGACATAAACAAGCATGGGCTTCTGGACAGCACCACTGTGCACACGAGGCCTCTCTGGCATACCCTGGCAACTAGACTCCCTGTGGAGGCTGTGCAGGATCTCCTGGTCTTCTTTGGTTTGGTAGTGAAACTCTTCCAGGTGTGCTGCTCTGTTACTTGCATTCTGGGCCAGCATGAGCTGGATGTCACCACAGAGAGTCAGATATTGAGAAAGAAACAGCAACACTTCAGAGAGCATATTGGTACACAGGCAGCAGTAAGTATCTATTTGGAAAATAGTAGGAAGGAGATAAACACAAAGGCATTAAAATTATTGTGCACAGTAAATGAAGAAAATCTGTTACCAGCTGAAAGCTAGATACCACTGCATCTGCTCAAAGTTCATTTTGTGCCAGGTAGCAGATATATTTCAGGTGGCTACATGTGTTTCAAAATGAAGAGATGTTAAGCTGCAGAGCACAAAATAAAATACTAGGTAACATACAGTGGGTTGGGAGAAGCCATTTTAAGATCAAACTCCACAACAGAAGCAGGAGTGAGGGCCCACCGTGACCTATGCCTTCAGCCTCCCTTCCATGACCCCACTTACTCTTGGTGGCTTACCATGGCTCTGCAAGGCCAGCTTAATGTATCGTAGTGCTCTCCCATATTTCTGAAGACTCATGGCAGCATCGGACAAGACATAATAGGCCTTTGATGACTTGAGAATCAGCTGGAGTTTCATTTTATGTTGCCAAGAACCAGGGATCATTCCAGATTGACTGGAATAATTACCCTTCTGAAGGGAGCCCACTGTGACATGGGGAAAAAGAGCACATTTTACTTGAGCACAAGTCTTACAATAAAAAGATATTGCCTGTTGCTTGACAGAAACACTGGAGACTCAGATGCTATTGCCATGTTGAGACTGGTGAATACTATGCTTCCTTGCCTAATCTCAAAGGAGTCAAATGGCAGCGTTCAAACTCTTGCTTGAAGCTCCAAACCTTCTGCATCCCTGCGAGGGGCAACTGCCATTCTCTTTTGCGATGCCTACAGACTCATATCTGCCTCTTGTCTCCAGTCTGAAATCAACCTACCAAATATTATGCCTTCCTGAAGCACAGCCCCAATCTCAGTCAAAGCAGGTCACTAGACAGAACAGGGCTTTAGCACTTGTAATCATATACATCTGAGCTACTTCCTACATGTCATTTTTCTAGCCTTTCTACTACTCCACCCCTACCGCCCATCAGCCAGACTCAAGTCACTACCTGTTGCCTTCGCAGATGCCTGGCTCCTCCTGGCTCCACAGCAGCCCATGGTTTACCCACTCAAAGCCCAGGCTACTCCATTCCACCAATGACCACCTTTGTGCCAAGCACAGGGCCAGGCACTAGGAACCATGACATGGAGTCCTAAGGCCTTTGCCTTGATAACATAAACCACACCAAAAAGCACATTGTGCTTTTGTTTTTTAAAAAAAATTTTTTTTAGTTGTTGATAATAATAAATAAAAATAAAGTTCTAGGTGGTGCTGAGAACATGCTAGACAAATGCTCCACCATTGAGCTACAACCCCAGCCCCCCAAACACACACCTTTCCCCCAGCCCTCAGAATTCCCATTTTCTTTCTTTCTTTTTTTTTTTGGAAGAATATATTCTTTTTTTTAAAATAGAAAAATAAAATGTATTCACAATGAGTGTATTTGGTGTGGTTTATGTCTACAGTCTGAAATCAACCTCCTCACAGCAGGCAAGGGGGAACCAGGGTCCTTATGCTCTTATTAGAATATTTATGGGGGCTGGAATTGTAGCTTGGTGGTGGAGCACTTGCCTCGCACACGTGGAACACTGGATTTGATCCTCAGCACCACAGAAAAATAAATTAAATAAAAGAAAGGTATCATGTCCACCTACAACTAAAAATTAAAAAAAAAAAAATAGTATGGAAGATCAAAATTACTCTGCTTTGTTTTATATTTTGAATGAAAAGCTATGTCACCCTATTTCTCATTCACATGACATCCTTTTTCTCAATTCCTTTCAATGGAATGCCTTCATTGACATAAAGGACCAGTATATTATTCTATTGAGGGCCTTATTTGCACATCAATTCAACTTACTTTTGTCCAAAAACAAGGCCATCTGCTTCTCTAGCCCCTCAGGACCCCCCCTTGCAGATTCATCTTCATATTTTAAGGGGATTGGGGTGCTGGGGTCGGCGGCTGGAAGGTCACTTTCTTTTTTGATGCTGCTATCTACAGATTTTAAACCCTTTAAAAAAAGGAAAAACATTTATTATATACTTTACTAAGAATAAGGCAGAATTTCTATTTTAGAAACAGACTTCGAAAAACTGTTTGATCTGAAAGATTTGGGAACCATTGATTTGCTTTTCACTTTGGGCTTTAAAAAAAAAAAAATCTCAGCAGACCACCATTCAGAATAACATTTAGTCACCAATGAACAAGTGCTATTTGCATATCAACCACAAACTTTACTGAAAAAACAAAATCTAAATTTAGACTTACCTCCAGAACATAGCTAAGTACTAGTCTGCAGCGCTCTTCTGTATCATGGCAAACTGGAAATGCACAACTGGGCTTTAGAAAAAAACAGCTGAAGTTATTAACATGCTACAACACATTTCCTGACTCACTTCTGGAAATTTCTAAAACTCTACAAACCAATAATTTAGAAATATGCTTTTGTATTCAACTTGGTAAGGTTTCTGATACAAAAGTTTCTGCAATGTTTTTGTTTGCAGATTAAATTACTGTAAGCATATCAACAAATCTAGCTTAACAAAAAGATCTTCCAGTGTATGTACTGCTTTAAGTACTTAAATTTCTAAAAATAATTCTATTATAACAAAAAAGCAAGAATGAGAGTTGTAATGTTTTAGATAAAATGCATACTAAATCCAATAGATTAACTCAACTCTTAATTAGCATTGATTCTAGCAAAAGGTCAACAAGAATCACTCATCACCCAAGGGCTCACTATATAATTTATCTGCTTAATTAAGGAGCAAAACTAGTTACCAACATCTACCCACTAAGTAACAGTATGTGTACAGGCCTCTAGAAGTATTTCATTTTCCTGAATCCTAGGAGGCTGGAGTTACTAGTAACTCCTACTAGATTTCTCATAGATGCCCACAAGATGGCAGAGGAATCTGAGGACGAATCGAGTGAGTGGAGAAGCAGGGACTCTGGAATCCACACTGATTGCCCATTTTTCAAATCAAACACAGCTAAAACTAGCTATAGCATGTTTTCATGACTACTATGACTTCATTTTTGAATGTCTAACACTCATAAAAAGTGCTGTCTCTACAAAAGAGGGACGCTAACATACTGCTGCACCTTTAATTATCTAATTGCCCCACAAGTCCAGGGCCTTATGTTACAATGCAGCTTCCCAAATACACATAACTTTTACAATAGAAGACTTAACCAGAAAAACATTTTTTACTCCACTGTGGGGCTCAGGCTGAAAGTGAACTAAAATCTTAGATGAAGAGTTAATGATGCTTCTCTACAGTCATGTAGTCAAATGTTTCCTGAGCACCCAGTGTGTCCCAGACATGGGAGGCTGAGGACAATCTACCTGCAATAGGCTTATGATTCAGAGATGGGAGACAGCACATACCAAAAATAGGTAGAGAAGCTCCCTGAAGGAGCCGACATAGGATGCTGTGGCTAGAATGGTCAGGGAAGATCTCTAGGAGGTGACGTTTCAGTCACAAAGGCAGCCATGAAAAAGATCTAGGGAAAGGGGTGTCTGATCAGAGGTGCACAGCAATAAAGGCAAAGGCCCGCAGACAATCTCCATGCTTCTGAGAGAGAAACAAAAAAAAAAAAAAAAAAACCAGGATGGCTGTGGTAAAAGAAAGGGGAAAGTGAAGGGAGAGAAGGGCAGAGACACAGGCAATCTTTTAAAACAACAGAGAGATGGCCTCACAAAACTTGGATGGATATAAAGTTTCCAACTGAATGTTAGACTTGGAACTTGAATTCAGAGATTATCTGTAAATATGACTATCTCAGTTCGTGGAACAGACAGAACTCTCCCAAGGCTGACTGGATCTAATCATAGGGAGGCAGCACACAGGAAAGTACATTGTGGCGACAGACTGATACAGCAGCCAGTGTAGCCCATGCCACGGAAAACCGAAAGGGTGTGCAGTGTTAGGCACATCCGCCCTAACCAGGGCAGAAACATGCCCCAGGTCACAGAAAAGTATTGTCCTACTTACAGCACAAGGACAACGTACTAGATAGCGCTACATATGGATCAACCCCCCACTTTTGTTCACCAAGCAACCCACATATGCTATTTCCTAGCAACTCAAAACTTGGACAGACACACCCTGATGAGGAGACATGGCTACAAATACACACTGGCCACTGGAGAGAAAAATCTCCCACATAAAAATCAACATGTGGCTGTCTGGTGTACTTGGGCCACCAGCCTTGGACAATGTAGGTCAGTCACCCCAGGACAAGACTATTCAACTGTGGGGTTCTAAAACCAAGGTTCAGAATTCAGAAAGCTAAGAATTACTAGACCCCGGATCACAGAAGATTTGCTAAATATCAATTAGCATCTTTGAGACTAATTGCATTCAACTAACACCTATTTGTTTTTAATATAAATCCTGTGTGCTCACCCTGATTTGGTGGATGGACTTGTATTTTTCTGGTACTGACAATTCCCCAACAGACTTAATGATAGCTACTGCTTTGTTGTCGTCTGACGGGTCAGAGCTGGTGCTATAGGATCCATTTTCATCACTGTCAGGCATCTCCTCCTCCTCTTCACTGTAACTTTCATCCGAATTCTCATGTAAAGGAGATTCAGAATTTTCTTCCTTTTTAGGTTCATCCAATTGAAAAAGTTCTGAAAGCATGTAATTGGCTGAAGCAATAATCTTACATAAAGAAAAACAAATGTGTGTAAGTAACTATCACCAAAATTGTCTCATCATCTAAAGATAAAGCAGTTTTACTACCACATGCACAAGTTTTGGAAGGGTGTCGGCAGTTAGTCTGTTTTGGCCACACAGACTGTCACACACACAGAAATGTTCCCAAAGCTAGTCTTGAGTGTGCTCTGTGAGATCCTTATGGTTGAGTTTCATTTCTGGAAATTATTCCACCCTGAGCCTTCACAGGGACAAGCAAAAGCTTTTAAGTATTAACTAAAATGTTAGCAAATCCTACCCAAACCAAGTGAGAAATGAGAATTTTCCTTTATAAACGACTATAGCTTACCTTTAAATGGCAATAGTTACAATATGACCTATAGCTCTAAAGGCAAAAAAAAAAAAAACCTCACTAGATTAAAAAAGGAAAAGTCCTTCCCTGATTGCTATTAAAATCAGCACTACATATTACCATTTATCTCACTATTATTAACTAATTCTTTATTATAGACACTTAATAATCTGAACATCACTTTTTAACTTTTGCATAAATCACTCAAGTACCACTAAATACCAAAACTTCAAACAGCAATTAGATACTTAAGTCAGTAATTGTTTTGTGTCTGTAATCCCAGCTACTCAGGAGGTGGAGGAAGGGGAGTTCAAGGCCAGCCTGGGCAACTTAGTGAGATCCTGCCCCCAACATTAAAAAAAAAAAACAACAAAAAAAACACACACACAACTTTTTTTTATTCAACAAACTATTTCTAAGTTTGGTCTTCAGGATAATCTATTTACAAACTGGATACTGCTATACTTAAACTCAGTGTGCATTTACATACACACTCTAAAATTCAGTGACAGCACATCTCAATTCGGATTAGGCACATTTAAGTGCTCCACAGCCACAGGCTGCAGGCACCCATGAAGGGAGGGGCGGGCTAGGGTCTGGCTAAGAGGCCTTCACTGCCCAGGCAGCAGTTCTTCATCAGATTGTTAGCACTCTGTCAGAAAGCATATGAATGTGATCTTACTTGAGGATGTCTGCTTTTGTCCAGCAATTTGACACAATTAAGAAGCAATGTTCTAATAGTCCCATAGTGTTTTTTATTTTGATTCTTCTTCATCATCATGTTACAAGCAACCCTGAAAGAGATGTTTAGATCACTTTACTCCCCCTCATCCTTCTCTGCAGCGCTCAAGTCTAGGCACACTCTTGCATCTTCCCAACAGAAATAAGGGCTATAAGAAACAACTAAAGATTGCACTTTGTCCACCTACCCCCAAAGGTTTATACTATGCTTTCGTAAGAAAGTTGAATGATATTTGGTACAATGTGTTTATATGTGTGACTGTGTGCCTGTCTCTCCTATATACTCACATATATATTCATGTATATACACATGTGTATGTAAGCATTTATCCCATTCTGAAAACCTGAAGAGGTATTTTAAAGGCTTGGCTTGAAGAGTGTGGCTGCATACTACACTTTTACATAAGGCTACTTCAACTTAAATTTTTAAAGCACTCACTTATATAAGAGAATGGCTACTGGCATTGTGAATGGATTCTGGTATTTGTCTTCTGTTTCTTCACAAAGAGTAGTGAGATCATAGAGCTTCACTATATCACTGCCACTGGCTAAAAAGAAAAACAAACCTCATTTTATAGCAGTCACACAAACTAATCATTGTCCATTCAAAAACTAGCTTACCTTTTTTTCTTTTTTTAAAAAAGATTTATTTATTTATTTTAACTAGGTATAAATGACAGCAGAATGCATTTTGATTCATTGTACACAACTGCAGCACTTTTCATTTCTCTGTACATAATGTAGTGCCTCACCATATGTATAGCCATACACGTACCTAGGGTAATAAGGTCCATCACATTCCACGTCTTTCCTGCCCATACCCCTCCCCTTCCCTTCCCTTCTTCCCCTTTGCCCAATCAAAGTTGCTCCATTTTTCCCATGCCATCCCCTGCCATTCCCACCATTTTGGATCAGCATCCACTTATCAGAGAAAACATTCGGTCTTTGGTTTTTTGGGATTGGCTTACTTTGCTTAGCATGATATTCTCCAACTCCATCCATTTACCTGCAAATGCCATAATTTTATTCTCTTTTAATGCTGAGTAATATTCCATTGTGTAAATATACCAGTTTCTTTATCCGTTCATCTACTGAAGGGCATCTAGGTTGGTTCCACAGTTCAGCTATTGTGAATTGAGCTGCTTAGAACATTGATGTGGCTGTGTCACTGTATTATGTTGATTTTAAGTCCTTTGGGTATAGGCCGAGGAGTGGATAGCTGGGTCAAATGGTGATTCCATTCCAAGTTTCCAAGAAATAGCTTACCTTTAAAGAGCCAATAGGTATGTCCTTCTTTGGTACAATTGGATTTCAGAAATGACAAAATATTCTGTGCAATGTCCTTTATGACCTTAGTAGAAAAATTAGAGTTTTCCAAATTGGGAATCTCTTCTGTCTTTATCATTTCATACTTCTGTAAAACACAGATGGGAGATTGTTTAAGAGAGAACCTGAGGCAGCAACATCTTTCTTCTTACAAAGCAACCAAACAAAAATCTGCAAACAGAGACCCATGCAGCATTAAAGAGTGTAAGCTAGTGATTTTTTTTTTTTTTTTTTTAATATTTATTTTTTAGTTTTCAGTGGACACAAGATCTTTATTTCATTTTTATGTGGTGCTGAGGATCGAACCCAGCGCCCAGTGCATGCCAGGCGAGCGCGCTACTGCTTGAGCCACATCCCCAGCCCTAAGCCAGTGATTTCCTATCTTTTCCTGCTCCAAATCCCCAGGATCCAGGCCCAGCACTGATGGTGGCCTACCACTAAAGACACTCTGGAGGGGGGTCACACCAGGTCTAGAGCTTCAGGTTTAGCACTGCTTCTATTCTAACTGCACAGTACTGAACACTTCCTTTCTCATTCTGCTGGTTGTCCTTCACACATACTAGGTGAGCACTCTACTGCTAAGCCACAACCCCAGGCCTTTGCTGGTTTAAATAGGGAAGGTGGTAAATGAAGGTAGACTTTACCCTACAAGCATTTTAAAAACATTATATTTCTGGCCTCCTCTACCTATCTACACACACACCAGAGTGAATGGCTCAAAGGAAGAGCATTACTTGAGATGTTTTCCTTGTAGATATTTCTCTTCCCTTGAGTTAGAGACTCGTCCTTTGGAGGGATAGAGCACAGAGATGGAGGGGGCAACAGGAATGAAGGCTGCATGGCTGGTACTACTACTATCTTTAAAGTGCCTCCATATTTCTTTCCAGGGTGTCTTCTGTGCAGATTTCCCTAAACACATCTTACCACATTTCCTGAAATACCGTAAAACCAGAAGCCCTAAAGAAACTGGATTGGGACACCAGACAAGATTGCCTAAGGTTGATTTTCATCCTCCTGAGATCATCTAAAGGCCCCAAGGTTGTTATTCCCTTCCCCCCAGAGTTCATACTACACCACTCTGGTTCCCCTCTCAAACGTCCACTCCCCTTCACTTATATGGGGTAAGTCTCTGATGCATGATTTTGAGAGATTCAGTGGTGATGAACCCAACTGTACCCAGGGGATGCTTCAATTTATCCTCTAGGCCTATCTTCTCTGAAGGTTGTAACTGCAGAATGCTCACTGGACCTCTCAAATTTCCTCAAGCTGAATGTGTGTTAAAAACACATCACTTTCCCAGACTATACCAGCCCACTGCCTCTTTCTTAGCAAGAGACACCATCATCATCCTTGTCCCAGGGCCCTGGGTTTCCATGGTCTCTTCCTCCCTTCTGTCTCACTAATGCTGTACCTACCTCTCCCCTTTCCCCTGCCTCACCACAAGCTTCTCACTAATGTTGCCACTTAAGGTTATGGTATGACAGAGGTTCTCAATCAAGGCTGCAAATCAATCACCTATAAAACTTACTGGGGGAAAAAAATAATGCACAATCCTACCAAGCCTGGCACACCGGGGGGCCAAGTGATTCTGATGAAGCCCAGGTGAAAAAAGGTTATAAAGGTTAAAAGGAAGGCTTCTGGCTGGGTGTGGTGATGCATACCTATAATCTCAGGGACTTGGGAGGCTGAAGTAGGCAGAGGGCCAATCTCAACAACTGAGTAAGACCCTGTCTCAAAAAATATAAAGTGCCGGGATGATGTAGCTCAATGTTAAAGCACTGTGGGTTCATTCCCAATACCAAAAACAAGAACAAAAAACAAAAACAAAGGAAAAAAGAAAAAAAATAATAATCTTGGCAGATACAGGCTCAAACATCAGAACCACTACTTACTAGCAACATGATCTTGGGCAACTCACTTGAGCTCCTGATCCTCAATTTCCCTCCCCACCAAAAGGGAATAAAGTACATGAGACAGCTGAGAAGATCAAAAAGGTGATGCCCTTAACAAAGGGACTGGCAAGGAACAAATGCCATCACCACCATGCTGAGTCTCAGTACTTCCTCTGCAGCACAATGTTATGCCATTTATTAAAGAAATGCCATAGCTGGTCATCTTCTTGTCCCCAAGTCCTCCCTGCCTGTTCCATAGTATCCCAGATTAACATTCCAGCACAACAAATCTCACCTCCCAGAGGCAAAGCCTTCACTGATCCCACATGACCAACTCCTCAGCACCGCATTCCAGGTTCCCCATTACCTGGCCAAGACTTTTTCAACTGTTTCCTGAATCCTGTTGTTCCCTAATTGGATTTATTACCAATCCTCTCATTTACCTACTCAACTTCTTCTCAAATCCAAGTTCTTACTTTTTGAGACACTAGCTATCTTTTGAGACCCAGTTAATAAGCCACTTTTTGCATGAAGCCTTTCTTCCAGACCCAGAGTGATCTCGCCCTTCTGACTACCCAGACCTGGTGTGTACTGATACACTTACAGTACTCGCTTCCTGTCTCATACTGTTTTCTCTGCACATCATTACTTCCCATCAGAACATAGGTAAGTAGTGATCAAACATACTCTGTTTCCCTCCAGCACTTGTAATGGGGATTAAAATTTCCCTAAATATAAAGTGCTCAGTAAGAATTTGTTACATAGGCTACCTATCTACCTTAGGCAATTCTCACTCTAGTCTGCTCCTAGAATGTTGCATACACCAAGCAGACATTTGTGCAATGATGAACACATCCACTGCTCTGGCATTTTCGGTTTGCCATCATGAACTTGGCACTTAAGAATTCTATGGTTACAAACCCATGCTTAAGTATACTTACAAACTTAAAAGTGAAAACACTAAAGTTTCAGTTAATTCACACCTATATTCCCTACCAAAATACACCTTAGTATTTACAAGCCTTAAAAACTCTGGTGAGGTACTCTCTGCACCAATCAATTTGCTTTTGAGAGATTATTTAAAAAGTCACAGTGTATCTTACCTGTACAATTCCATTTACATGAAAACACATCACAAGCTCTGGTACATTGCATATCAAGTTGTCCAACCAATAGTCAATTCCAGTTAGCACATTGATTGGTTTGTTGTTATCCCTAAAAATATACATTTCTAGTGTTATTTGTTTTCATTGAGATGTTCCATGAGTCACCTGTGACTTATTTCCCCATGTAAGTATTTTACTCTATGCTCCCTAGATGAAAATGCCATAAATGCTTTGTTTGATGAGACACAGGCACATAGCTCCATGGTGTTATATTTTCACATCTTTCCAAAAGCTGTTTCCTATTTCTAATTGGCACTAAGTTTTCAGTAAGAACAGAAAGATGACTGAACATACTGTTCCTTACACAATCTAAGGCAAGATTGAGCACAGACAATAATGCCCAAGCAAGAATTCACACTAATATGAATACTCATGAAGCATTAAGAAGAATGCTCACAATTATTTAACAGGAAGTTAGCAAAATATCTCCTTAACCAATAAATTTTCTTGTATTCTCACAGGTTGCAGTTTGACACATAACAATAGGCCAGTACAACAGCCCTCTGGCTCTATCCAATTAGGTCTAGAATGAGGGCTTAGCTATGGGGCTTTCAGCATTTACCATTTCAAATGGCATGGGAACAAGGGAGGTGAGAAAATCTAGGGAAAAAAGAGGCTACCCAGACAGATAAGGAAAAGCAAATGGAACACTAAATCTAAAGGAAGCATTTAAAAAACATAAGCACAAGAGGGGCATGGTGCCGTTTACCTGAGACGTAAGCTGACCGCTGGATACCTGCCTCCACCAAAGATGGGCATGTTGGATCCCACCAACATGTGGATGTCTTCAAATGTCCACAGGATATTCCGAACAAAATCATTTTTAAGACCCTTTGATTTTAAAATGGAGAGATTATAATAAACAGAAGATCCACAGTATCCCCCATGATCCACAGAAAGACCAGAAAAAAGAAAAAAGAAGAGTAAGTTCCCAGAGATATAAGATCAGAGAGATGTGTACTAGGAATTCTCAGGATCAAGTGGATTTTTTTCCCTATCAATTCCAATTGATACTAGTTTTTGGATGACGAAGTGGACTAGGTGTCTTGACTTGGCCATGTG